>NC_090440.1:299837370-300141622 GCF_031143425.1 Pleurodeles waltl
CACTGACCCAGGGAACTTGCATTAACATGAGAGATGTACTGGTCAGCCAAACACACCATCTGTACATTCATGGAATGATAACTCTTCTGGTTCCTGTACACCTGTTCACTCCTGCTGGGGGGGACCAAAGCAACATGTGTCCCATCAATGGCACCAATGATGTTGGGAATATGTCCAAGGGCATAGAAGTCTCCTTTCACTGTAACCAAATCCCCCACCTCAGGGAAAATGATGTAGCTCCTCATGTGTTTGAGCAGGGCAGACAACACTCTGGACAACACCTTGGAAAACATGGACTGGGACATCCTTGATGATATGGCCACTGTTGTTTGAAAAGACCCACTTGCTAAGAAATGGAGTACTGACAGCACCTGCACTAGAGGGGGGATCCCTGTGGGTTGGCGGATGGGTGACATCAGGTCTGGCTCCAGCTGGGCACACAGTTCCTGTATAGTGGCTCGGTCAAGCCTGTATGTCAGTATGACATGTCGTTCCTCCATTGTCGACAGGTCCACTAGCGGTCTGTACACGGGAAGATTCCTCCATCTCCTCGCATGTCCCAGCGGACGGTGCCTATGAAGGACAACAGCAAGCACAGAGTCAATCAACCCACAGGTACGTAACCACAGCTTGCACATAACACGATTCCCAATGCATTGAAAGGTTTGTATGAGTGTTGATGCAAGGCCTAGGTATGTGTGACGCAGTAGAAATTAAGCCATGTGGGCCCTTGAAATGGCGGCTGCCTGACCTGTGAAGTGCGACTGTGGGATGTGAGGTCAATGCGCTGGCGTGGCACATCGTGGCGGTAGGCGGTCGAAGACCGCGGCGCAAAGCCGCATTGGTTAACATTGAACACTATGGGTTTCAGGAGCCAATGACGATGTGCGCCGGCGGTCGCGGTACGCACCGCCGCAGTACGCACCGCTGCGGCCGTGACCGCCATTTTCTATCTGCTTAATCACTCGATACCTGATCTTCCACAGGAGAGGACCTACACTGCAAGTGCTGCTGTGACCTCGGTCTGGAAGAGACAATGGCTCATGCGACTGGGGAAGGGGCCCCTGCCTTCACTGCGGAGGAGGAGAAACTTGTGGATGGGGTCCTCCCCCAGTATGCGCTACTCTACGGTCCTCCATACCAACAGGTAAGTACACAGGGACCATGCTTAGTGGGCAATGCCTGGGTTGAGTGGAGTGGATGAAAGATGGTGGGGAGGGGAGCGATTGAGGCATGCATCAAACGACAGATGAGAGCATGTGCCACATGGCAAGGGTGGGGATGGGGGGCCACTCACATCGAGCATGCAGAAGGTGATGACAGTTTTTCTCTCCCTGTACATGTCACATAGGTCAGAGCCCACCAGAAAGTCGCTATTTGGCGTGCCATCTCCAAGGACGTCCGGACCCTGGGGGTCCACAACAGACGGGGCACCCACTGCCGGAAGAGGTGGGAGGACATCCGACGCTGGATCAGGAAGACGGCGGAGGCTCAGCTGGGGATGGCCTCCCAACGTAGGAGGGATGCCAGTCGACATTTGACCCCCCTGGTGTCCCGGATCCTGGCGGTGGCCTACCCCGATTTGGATGGGCGCGTGAGGACATCACAGCAGACACAAGGGGGTGAGTACAAATACATTCTGCTGACTTTGCGCGCAATGGAGGTGTCTGGGTGGGGGAGGAGGGCTGTGGGTATCCCTAGGCCAGGGCGATTTCTGTAGGCTAGGCCCCTCCGTAAGGCATGGTCTGTGCCCCCGCCCCCCACCTCTGTAGGGTGCCAAGTACAGGTATCCATGGCCCTGTGTCATCTATGTGTGCAGTTGTCGTCCATAGGCTTGTAGGCCATGTCCCACGGATTGCGTAGTGGACCCCAAGTGCGCGGCGTAGTGCAGGGGGCTTCTGTGTCTGTCCTCTCGGCCAACGGTGTCGCCAATGCATGCACTCAACATGTCTTTGTTTCTCCCCCCCCCTTTTTTGTGGTCTTCCTGTTCATGTGTGCATTAGCATCATCAGGTTGAGGAGAAGTGGCATCGGAGTACGAGGGAGCTGCATCCCACATGGCCCTGGAGGGCCATGCAACGGAGTCCGAATACACCAGTGGGACGGAGGGCGAGGGGAGCTCCACAGCGGGGACTCGTGCTGATGTCAGTGACAGCGACTCGTCCTCTGAAGGGAGCTCCCTTGTGGTGGCGGCAACATCCGTGCCCCCCACAACAACAGGTACAGCCGCCACCCACCGCACCAGCACCGCCCTCCCAGCAGCCCCTCAGCATTTGCCCCGTGCCCGCTCACCCAGGAAGGTGGGCATCTCCTTCGCCCCAGGCACCTCAGGCCCTGCCCCTGTCACCCCTGCTGCCCTCAGTGAGGAGGTCATTGACCTCCTGAGGACCATCATTGTTGGGCAGTCTACCCTTTTGAATGCCATCCAGGGTGTAGAAAGGGAGGTGCACCAGAGTAATGCATACCTGGAGGGCATTCATTCTGGTCAGGCTGCCCATCAGAGATCGTTCAACGCTCTGGCCTCAGCACTGACGGCAGCCATTGTCCATGTCTCTAGCCTCCCCCCTCCAACTTCCTCCACCCAGACCAAATCCCCTGTACCTCTCCCTATCCCAGACACACCATCAGACCAGCTTGCACACACCTCAACACCCAAGGGAAGCTCATCCAGACATAAGCACCACACATCACACAAGCATTCACACAAGCAACATCCACATGCAGACATACCAACACCCACTGCCTCCACTGTGTCCCCCTCCTCCTCGTCTCCCTCCTCCCGCCCTGTCACGTCTCCACTCACACTTGCATGCACAACATCTTCAGCCACTACATCCATCACCAGCACACCCACCAGAACACTCCGCCCACGTGCAGTTACCACCCCCACTACCATTTACACGTCCCCTGTGTCCTCTCCCAGTGTGTCTGTCACCCCCTCTTCCAAACTACACAAACGCAGGCAGCCACCCACCCAACAGCCATCCACCTCACGACAGCCTCCAGCCCAAGCACCTGCACCCAAAGACACCAGACTTCACACTCCTACAACCACATCCTCTTCCTCCACTCCCATACCCACTACACCTACCCATCCCTCTCTTTCCAAATTGCTTTTCTTTTCCAAACTTGACCTCTTTCCAACAACTCCCCCACCCCGTCCATCTCATAAGACTCCAATCAGCACATCAGCCACCACAAAACCGGGACCTGTAAAGACTGTTTGCCATGGACTGTGGAGTCCCCCACCCTCAAGGGCAGCCAGTTCAGCTAGGAGCCAAGGCACGGCCAGCCCACCCCCTGGAAAAGCATCCGAAGATTGCCAGTGCCCGGCGCGAGAGACCAAAGACACCAGGGACCAAAATCTCTACATTGGCTCCGGCAGGAAGTCGGGTGCAACCTGGCACACCGCCAAAGGTGGGAAAGGGCCACAGGCGAACAGGGAAGGGTGGGAAGGGCAGCACGCCAGGCAAGTCCGGCAGCAGGCCAGCTGGCCAGGAGGGCCCCACCAGCCCCATCCCAGGTGTGCAGGAGGACACCCACAGGCCCGGTACTGCAGCCCAGGAGGGCCCCGCAAGCTGCCAGACAGATGGGCAGGAAGGCCCCGCCAGCCACATGTCAGGTGGGGAGTGACATCCATGCCATGGCCGGATCCGCTGACCTTAACACTCATCTCAAGCACCGCTCCGCTGGGCACCGCCGTCTCAAGCACCGCTGAACTGGGCCCTTCATCTCAAGCACCGCTGAACAGGGCCCTTCATCTCAAGCGCCGCTGAACTGGGCACCGCCGTCTCATGCACCGCTGAACAGGGCACCGCCGTCTCAAGAACCGCTGCGCTGGGCCCTTCATCTCAAGCACCGCTGAACAGGGCACCGCCGTCTCATGCACCGCTGAACAGGGCACCGCCGTCTCAAAAACCGCTGCGCTGGGCCCTTCATCTCAAGCACCGCTGAACAGGGCACCGCCGTCTCATGCACCGCTGAACAGGGCACCGCCGTCTCAAGCACCGCTGAACTGGGCCCTTCATCTCAAGCACCGCTGAACTGGGCCCTTCATCTCAAGCACTGCTCCGCTGGGCACCACCGTCTCAAGAACCGCTAAACAGGGCACCGCCGTCTCATGCACCGCTGAACAGGGCCCTTCATCTCAAGCACCGCTCTGCGGGGCACCACCGTCTCAAGCACCGCTGAACAGGGCCCTTCATCTCAAGCACCTCTGAACTGGGCACCGCCATCTCAAGAACCGCTGAGCCCTTCATCTCAAGCACTGCTCCGCTGGGCACCGCCGTCTCAAGCACCGCTCCGCTGGGCACCGCCGTCTCAAGAACCGCTGAACTGGGCCCTTCATCTCAAGCACTGCTCCGCTGGGCACCGCCGTCTCAAGCACTGCTCCGCTGGGCACCGCCGTCTCAAGAACCGCTGAACTGAGCCCTTCATCTCAAGCACTGTTCCGCTGGGCCCTTCATCTCAAGCACCGCTCCGCTGGGCACTGCCGTCTCAAGAACCACTGAACTGGGCCCTTCATCTCAAGCACTGCTCCGCTGGGCACCGCCGTCTCAAGCACCGCTCCGCTGGGCACCGCCGTCTCAAGAACCGCTGAACTGGGCCCTTCATCTCAAGCACTGCTCCGCTGGGCCCTTCATCTCAAGCACTGCTCCGCTGGGCACCGCCGTCTCAAGCACCGCTCCGCTGGGCAACACCGTCTCAAGAACCGCTGAACTGGGCCCTTCATCTCAAGCACTGCTCCACTGGGCCCTTCATCTCAAGCACCGCTCCGCTGGGCATCGCCCTCTCAAGAACCGCTGAACTGGGCCCTTCATCTCAAGCACTGCTCCGCTGGTCACCGCCGTCTCAAGCACCGCTCCGCTGGGCACCGCCATCTCAAGAACCGCTGAACTGGGCTTATCATCTCAAGCACTGCTCCGCTGGGCCCTTCATCTCAAGCACCGCTCCGCTGGGCACCGCCGTCTCAAGAACCACTGCGCTGGGCCCTTCATCTCAAACACTGCTCCGCTGGGCACCGCCGTCTCAAGCACTGCTCCGCTGGGCACCGCCGTCTCAAGAACCGCTGAACTGGGCCCTTCATCTCAAGAACCGCTGGCCCATTGGCGGAAGGGGCAGTGCCGCATCTGTGTCGGGCAGGGCTGCACGAAGCACTCTGGGCACTAGTCCCCCTCCAGTACCAGTGGAGACTGTCATCCACTTGAGAGACTGTGGCTTTGCACTCCCCAGGATGGCACAGTAGGCAACCAACCCACTGTAGAGACTTGAGAGACTGTGGCTTTGCACTCCCCAGGATGGCACAGTGGGCAACCCACCCACTGTAGAGACTTGAGAGACTGTGGCTTTGCACTCCCCAGGATGGCACAGTGGGCAACCCACCCACTGTAGAGACTTGAGAGACTGTGGCTTTGCACTCCCCAGGATGGTACAGTGGGCAAGCCACCCACTGTAGAGACTTGAGAGACTGGGGACTTGAGAGACTGTGGCTTTGCACTCCCCAGGATGGCACAGTGGGCAAGCCACCCACTGTAGAGACTTGAGAGACTGTGGCTTTGCACTCCCCAGGATGGCACAGTGGGCAACCCACCCACTGTAGAGACTTGAGAGACTGTGGCTTTGCACTCCCCAGGATGGCACAGTGGCCATGGAGGCCCCTCGTGGATCTGGCGTCGTGGACTCATCTGGCTGAGGTACCCCCCCTTCCCTTCCCCCTGAGGTGCCTGTAGTTTTCCCATCTGATGCCCCTGCAGTGTTCTCTCCGTTGGAGGCAGGTATCCTGTGTGGGCTTTGCCCATGTGTTTTGGGCCAGTGGCCCACGAACAATGGCTGATACACATATCGGACTGGACAATTTATGTATATAAAGTTATAGATGTGTGATATATTTTATACTCAGTCTTACAATATAATTCTAAATTTATAATCATTTCCTTTTGTCTTTGCATTCTTCCAGGGGGTTTGGGGGGGTAACTTTGATGTGTTGCTATGCATTGATGTGTGTGTTGTAGTGGGTGATGGTGAGGGTGGGTGTGTCGCATATGTGTGTCCCCGTAATTTTTTGCCTCCCCCCTCCCCTGTGTCGTAGGTGCAGTACTCACCGTTGTCTTCTGCGCCGGCATTCGTGCTCCTGGTAGAGGAGCAGGAAGACAATGGCTGGTAGGATGTGGAGTTCGGATTCCATGCTGTCCAGATTCCTCGTGGGGTGTATGGAGTTGAGCTTTTTCCGTTTGAAATGTCTGTTTCCGCCGTGTTTTTATCGGCGGGGCTACCGCCCCGGAAAAGGTGGCGGATTGGTGGGTTGTGATAGGGTGGAAGGTACATTGTCTCCCGCCTGTCTGTTGGCGGTGACCGCCGCACTTTTTGTTTGTCCCGTCGTGGCGGGCGGTGTGTTAAAGTGGCGGTCTCTGTTGGCGGTTTCCGCCAGGGTCGGAATTGCATTTCTTTTACCGCCAGCCTCTTGGCGGTTTTGCAGCCGCTTTAACACCAACCGCCAGGGTTGGAATGACCCCCAAAGTCTCTTTCAAGCACAAAGTACCTGGTTTGGAGTGGAAAATCCCTGCAAAGGGGCCGCAGAAGAAGAGATACGTGGAAAAATGGTGTGTGCGTGGATTTCTCCCCAGCAGACACGGACTTGCGTCGGTATTTTTCACGTGGGGAAGCTGTGCGTCGTTTTCCGGCACGCGGACAGTCTCTTTCTGTGGATCGCGGGGATTACCAGATGTCCCAGGTCTGTGCGTGGATTCTCCTGCTTGTTTTCCGGCTGTGCGTCGTTCAGCGAGGCCGTGCGTCGAAGTTTCGGTCGTCCCGAAAGCGTTGCGTCGATCAGCATCAGTGTGCAGCGTTTTTCTTGCCGCAGAACAAGCTGTGCGTCGAAAATTGTGGCGTCCGAAGTGTCCAAGTGAAAAAGAGAAGTCTCTTTGGTCCTGAGACTTCAGGGAACAGGAGGCAAGCTCTATCCAAGCCCTTGGAGAGCACTTTTACAGCCAGACAAGAGTTCAGCAAGGCAGCAGGCCAACAGCAAAGCAGCAGTCCTTTGGAGAAAGCAGACAGGTGAGTCCTTTGAGCAGCCAGGCAGTTCTTCTTGGCAGGATGTAGTTTCTGGTTCAGGTTTCTTCTCCAGCAAGTGTCTAATGAGGTAGGGCAGGGGCCCTGTTTTATACCCAAATGTGCCTTTGAAGTGAGGGAGACTTCAAACAGTGGCTAAGAAGTGCACCAGGTCCCCTTTCAGTTCAATCCTGTCTGCCAGGGTCCCAGTGGGGGGTGTGGCAGTCCTTTGTGTGAGAGCAGGCCCTCCACCCTCCCAGCCCAGGAAGACCCATTCAAAATACAGATGTATACAGGTGAGGCTGAGTGCCCTGTGTTTGGGGTGTGTCTGAGTGAATGCACAAGGAGCTGTCAACTAAGCCCAGCCAGACGTGGATTGTAAGGCACAGAAAGATTTAAGTGCAAAGAAATGCTCACTTTCTAAAAGTGGCATGTCTAGAATAGTAATATTAAATCCAACTTCACCAGTCAGCAGGATTTGGTATTACCATTCTGGCCATATTAAATACGACCTGCCTACTCCTTTCAGATCAACAGCTACCACTTCAATACTGTATGAGGGCAGCCCCAATGTTAGCCTATGAAGGGAGCAGGCCTCACAGTAGTGTAAAAATGAATTTAGGTTTTTTACACTACCAGGACATGCAAGCTACACAGGTACATGTCCTACCTTTCAGCCACACAGCACCCTGCTCTAGGGGCTACCTAGGGCACACATTAGAGGTGACTTATGTGTGGAGAAAGGGGAGGTTTAGGCTTGGCAAGTACTTTTAAATGCCAATTCGAGGTGACAGTGAAACTGCACCCACGGGCCTTGCAAGGGCAGACCTGAGATAAGGTAAAGGGGCTACTTAAGTGGGTGGCACAACCAGTGCTGCAGGCCCACTAGTAGCATTTAATCTACAGGCCCTAGGCATCTATAGTGCACATTACTAAGGACTTATAGGTAAATTAAATAGTCCAATCAGGTAGGATCCAAGGTTACCATGTTTAAAGGGAGAGAGCATATGCACTTTAGCACTGGTTAGCAGTGGTAAAGTCCGCAGAGTCTAAAAGCCAGCAAAAATGAGGTCAGAAAAAGAGAAGGAGGAAGGCAAAAAGTTTGGGGATGACCCTGTCAAAAGGCCAGGTCCAACACAAACCAACACAAGAGAACAGGGATGGGGAGACAAAAGAGGAGAGACACTTGTAAATAGCTGAAGGCAGGTACATAATGGCCAGACATACACCCACTCAGAAGACACACCCAACAGGCAGCACCGTTCACTATGCGCATGGCCATGCCCCTGACTATTGACCAGAATACTGCTCTACACCCATCCCCTGAAGTACCTAAGGAGCAGAAGTAGGTGAAACCTGACAGAGACACCCCTACACCCTTTGGGTACCATAAAGTAGATGGACACCAGTCAAATTCCCCGCCTCTAAGCAGCATGAACCCTATTGCACACCCAGACATCCTTCCAGACTGAAGTATGGTCAATGAGTACTCACCCCCTTGTGACTGCTGTGCAGACTTCAAGCACCCATCCAGGTCTGGGTACACCACCGCCAGGATCCGTCGCATGAGGGGGGTCAGTGGGCACCCCTTCCACGTTGGGAGGACTTCCCCAGCTGGGCTTCACTGATCTTTCGCACCCAGCGCCGCAGGTTCTCCCACCTCTTTCTACAGTGGGTGCTTCACCAGTTGTAGTCCACCAATGCCCGTACCTCCTTGGCGATGGCATGCCAACGTACCCTCTTCTGGTGGGCACTGACCTAAAAGGGCGACACAGAAATGGAACACAGAGGTCAGACACTTGCACCATAGGAACAGCTGGCTATTCGTCCAGTATGGGACGGACAGTACTCTCAGACATACAGGACTGTCACATGCAGCATGGCCCATGCTGGCTCAGAGGTTCAAACATATGTGCAATCAACACCATCCATTACACACACACAGTGACCCCGAAACCTAGACTCACCTGTATCTCTGGCCGTACGTGCAGTTTTGCGTACAGGGGCAGGACACCGTCCACTAGCTTTTCCAGTTCTTTTTGGGTGAAGGCCGGGGCCCTTTCCCCTGCAACATGTGACACATCCGTAGCCAGAGGCAGGCCAAAGCAGTACACAGAGTGGAGTACCTATCCGCACGTGATCAGGGAGTCAAGTGATCAAACGATGACGAACGCGCGTATGTTCTGCGGCGGTGTGCACTGTCACCTCCGGCGGTGATCATGATACGCCAGGATTCCCCATTGGCATCCATGTTAACCAATGAGGGTGCGAACAGCGGTAAACACCGAATTACGCTGTGACGTCAACCGCTAGCGGTATGAGGTCATTTCCACAACAAAAGGGCAGATTAACAGTGGGCAGACATTTTGCCATCACCTACGTATCTACAATTAATTGATACTCACAATGCAAGCCCTACTAGCCACATGAAGCATCTAGGACTCTGTTCCCTCATTGTGATGTACATGTATATCTGTCAGGTAGCAGTTATTGTAGAGACACCGCAATCAACAATGCAGTGCACAAATGATGACAAGTGTGCCTATGTATGTGTCTTCATCACTCCTTTTTGTAACCTCTCGTGGGTACCGACCCTTGTGGTGAGGAAGGGCACCATCAGTGTACAGACCACTTGTGGAGATGGTGACCATGGTGGAGCATCAGATCATAATTACTTACAGACTCACACGTGCAACTATTCAGGACCTTTGTGCATTACTGGATCCTGCACTAAATCATAATCAGCATGCCATTCCAACTGAAATGCAGGTGCTCTCTGCACTCCATTTCCTGGCCACGGGCTCATTTCAAGTGACAGTGGGCATGGGTGCTGGTTTTTCACAGCCAATGTTCAGCCAGGTACTGACAAGATTTCTGAATACAACATCTGCAGTCCTATGTGAGGTTTCCACAAAGTACTGACCTCCCTGCCATCAAGTCTGACTTCTATGCCTTTGCCAACATTCCCCATGTCATAGGTGCCATCGATGGCACACTCATAGTTATCATCCCCCCAAGAGTCAGTGAACAGGTGTACAGAAACAGGAAGAACTTTCACTCTATGAACATCCAATTGGTATGTACTGCAGACCAGTACATTTCCCATGTGAATGCCATGTTTCCAGGTTCAGTCTGTGATTTCTTTGTGTTGAGGAACAGTAGTGTGCCACAGAAGATGGAACAACTACAAGAGGGCAGACGGTGGATCATAGGTAAATTTGCCTGTCACTAACTGACACATTGCAGAAAACCAGCCTGTCTGACTAAGGGACACACCAATGACGAGTCTGTATTGCACCATTTTGTAGGTGATTCTGGCTATCCAAACTTGCGTTGGCTCCTGACACCAGCGAGGAATCCCAGGACAGATGCAGAGAGCAATTACAATGAGGCCCATGTACATTCTAGAGCAAACTATAGGTCTCCTGAAGGTTACATTCCGGTGTCTACATATCTCTGGGGGTTCCCTGGCCTATAGGCCAGATAAGGTGTGTTGAATAGTGGTGGCCTGCTGCATGCTGCATAACATGGCAGTGAGACATTCTATCCCCCTCTTGGAGGTGGATGGTGCTATAGGTCCTGATCAGCTGCCTCAGAGAGGTGAGGAGACTGATGGTGATGATGAGGAAGGGGAAGATTTAAATTCCAGGAACCAACTGATATAACTCTACTTCCAACAACTGTGTGGGACTTAAGCCTGTCATTGGGGTTAGTGACTAATACTGTCAGTGTGCTCTGTCATATGGGGGGGTGGTCATGATAGGCGATACATGGCCCACTTCTGCATGGTACTGACTGAAAATATATGCATTTCCTCCTTACCACCATTTGGGCACAAAGGACTACCATCATGCACAGATTCGACAATAACGTTGTTCTCTGCCAGTTGCATCCATACTGAGAAGTGAGTGAATTGTGCTATTTACAGTGATGGGAAGTCATAAGGATGGGGGTCCTCAAGACCAACATGGTGGCAGCCTTGTTGGTAGTATTGATGGGTCCATCTTGTCAAACAGTACTTCAAATTGCCTCTTAGCTAAGTTTTGTTGGTGAATGGGTGGGATGGTTGTTTTGCATTTGTTGCTGAGTCAATTGCTGGAGGGGGCCTTGGTCTTAGCTGGGTTTCCAGTGCCATATCTTGGCCTGAGAGTACGTTTGGGCGGCTGCTGTGGAGCTTCATGGGATGACACAGTAGGCCCTTGGGTTTCCTGGGAGGGTAGTTCCTGGGATGTTTCTGTTGCTGGGGTCATCTGATGCTGGTTGTCTGGGGCTGTTGTGGGGGCCTCTTGTCCGGTGTGGGTGTCAGACTATTCTTTGTTCAACTGCAGCAGTGCTCCTGCTATGGTGGCCATAGTGGCATTGTGCTCTTTCCACTGCTCCATGGCCTGTTGGTGTTGTTCCTGCTGCATCCTCTGATCGTGCTCCAGGGTGGACACAATCTGTGCCAACCTGTCTTGGGTATGTTGGTAGGCCCCCAATACCTTGGATATCACGTCCTGGGCTGCTGCATCCATCCTGTGGCCTCCCCCATGGCCCACTGCAACCCTTGCACTTGCCCTAGCCCCCTGTGCCTGTGTCCCGTGCACAGGTCAGGCAGTACCACTTGTACTGGGCCCTCGCCTTCCTGCATGTTGGGAGTGGGAGACTGTGGCCTCTGTACCTGTGTTCCACCAGTCTGTGCCCTGGGTACACTGGTGTGGGTACGCCTTCCCTGAGCTGCTGGTCTTGACAGAGTGGTAGGGGTGACAGTGGTTTCCTGGGTGGGGCTGCTGCATGGTAAGAGTCCAGAACTGTGTGAGGGGCCTGCCTGCTCATCAGTGTCCAGGGATCCTTCACCAGTGTCCTGTGAGGTGCCTCTGTCTCCCTGGAGGGCAGTGGCACTCCTTGTCCCATCCGTTAGGGTTGCATGGGTGGTGGCGCCTGTTGGGGGACATAGAAATGTCTGTTACATATGCATGAAGGTTTGAGGTGAACAGGACTGTGCTTTTTTTGTGCTGGTGTTACTTTCAGTGCCCTTCCAGGGTGCCTTTGTGAGGTTGACATTGCATTTAGCGCCAGTGTGGGGTTGCATTGTGGTGGGGGGTGTCATTCCATTGTGGGTACGTGCAGGGGTGGGTAACTGTGCACAGCGGGAGTAATGTAGGCCTGTTAGTTGGTTTGTGGTCATGCAGGGGGGTGGATGTCATGGGTGATGGCTGGGTGGTGTTTAGGTCCTGGTGGATGTGGGTGGGGTGGGGTGGTGCATGCATTGCAGGTGTGGTGGATATGGGGTAATTTTAGATGACTTACCCGAGTCCATTCCTCCAGTGAGTCCAGTGAATCCCTCTGTGTGCAGGATGGCCAGTACCTTTTCCTCCCAGTCGGTGTAGTCAGGTGGTGTTGGTGGCGGTCCTCCTCCAGTCTTCTGCACTGTGATGTGGTGCCTGGATGCCATGCCCTGGACCTTCCCCTGCAGGTCGTTCTATCTCTTCCGGATGTCATCCCTGGTGCGTGGATGGTATCCCACTGCATTGACCCTGTTCACAATGGTCTACCACAGCTCCAGTTTCCTGGCAATGGGTGTGTGCTGCACCTCGGCCCGAAGATTTGTGGCTCCACCTTCAATATCTCATCCACCATGGTCCTTAACTCCCTTTTGGTGAAGCGTGGATTTTTGTGGGGGGACATGGTGAGTGTGGTGAAAGGTGTCAGGACTGCGAACGAGGTAAGGGTGCTCTTCTGTGGGTCGGTGTGCATCTCCTGTATGCTGGCATTCGCTGTCTGCCTCTGGTGCTCTCCTTCTTCTTGTCCTGTTTTCGTTGCAAGGGATTGTGGGGTGTGTCTGGGGGTGCTTTATGGGGTTCTGGATGTGGGTCATATGCCTATCCAATGTGTGCACTTATTGCTGATGAGTCCACTTGCTGCCAATGGCGGTTGCAGCCGCCAATGGTGGTCTGGCCTCCACTGTCCGCCGAGGTGATTTGTGCATCATTATTTGGAGGGCGGGATGTGGGTGTGCTTGGCGGTGGCGGGGTGGGGAGGTCCGGGATTCCCACCGACAGAGTCATGGCGGGGAGTGGTGGTCTGGGGATTTTTGGCGGGGTTGGGTTTTTCATTCATTATATGTCGGGTTTCCATTCACTGCCAACGGTGGGATTCTGTTCACCACCGACATGGCGGTCGGCGGTCTTTCCCGCCGTGTTCATAATGACCGCCTAAGTGTCCAGGAGCAAGCAGCAGTCTCCTGCACAGACTACACACTCACCAAATTTAACATCCCCGTCCCAGTCCAACTCATACATACCACCACCAGACAAGCCCACCAAAAGTAGAACAACATCACTGACAAGATCAAAGTGTACCCAATTAAGAGAACATAAGCAATTGAAAAAAGAGTCATTAGGGTGTTGAAACTGTGTATGTCATGCACAATTTTAATAGTAAATTATTTACACATACAGTGTGAAATGTATTGGAATATCCTATTACTAATACCATAAAAGCACATAAAAGCTACCCAAATACAAGGCTGCAAAATAAATGAACCTTTAGTTTTAAAGTATCAAGTGGATCCTCACATTAACAGACAGTCATTTATTTTGCAGCATTCCTGAGCATTCCCTTCCACACCATGCAGGTGGAACGAGGAAAGCCTGCTGGGAACACCGAAGGGTGCATCCGTGCCACTACACACGGTGGCAGTGGATTAACTGTGCTGCCCTTAGCCCCCAGGCTGGAGGGCCTACAGGCCTATAGTAGTTACCCCGATGCTGGAACAATGGAGGCTTCCATGCACTAAAGTTTTTCCTCTTATTGTATCCTGAGTTACAGAGACCTGCATCCTCCATCCCTCTTCTGACTTTTGTTCTTTGACCATTGGCATTGCAGCAGTTACTTACCAGTTCCTGCCAAGTATTGGACCCATCGCGGGGGGCGGCGGGTGCCTCCTCCCCCTTCCTCCTCCCACGTCTATCGCTCACCCACACACTGCTATTGTATTGCAAGCCGGCACTCAGCAAGAGTCCCCCCGGGGTCTACAGCCTACCGGAACACACCCGCATCAGAGAGTCTGCGATGCCCGGTGGCAGGACATCAGGCAAGCACTCAGGTATACCATCCCGGCAATTACTCTTCTCTGAAGTTCTACAACATTTGAGAGCCCCGTCCCCCGCCTCAGAGGTGCATCCAATCACTCCGCCTAGTACCGGTGCGGAACCAGCGCAGGGAGTAACTATGGACCGCGTTCTGCAAGAGATCTCAGCGTTGGGGCGCAGACTGGAGGGGATGGACAACGCTATGATCTCAGAGACTAAGGGGGTGATTCTAACTCTGGCGGGGGGCGGAGGACGCCCGCCATTGTTCCCCCCTCCAAAATACCGCACCGCGGTCAGAAGACCGCTGCGGTAATTCTGGGTTTCCCACTGGGCTGGCGGGCGACTGCCAAAAGGCCGCCCGCCAGCCCAGTGGGAAGCACCCTTCCCACGAGGAAGCCGGCTCCGAATGGAGCTGGCGGGTTGGAAAGTGCGACGGGTGCAGTTGCACCCGTCGCGAATTTCAGTGTCTGCAAAGCAGACACTGAAATTCTTTGTGGGGCCCTCTTACGGGGGCCCCTGCAGTGCCCATGCCATTGGCATGGGCACTGCAGGGGCCCCACGACACCCCATACCGCCATCCTGTTCCTGGCGGGCGAACCGCCAGGAACAGAATGGCGGTATGGGGTGTCAGAATCCCCATGGCGGCGCAGCAAGCTGCGCCGCCATGGAGGATTCAATAGGGCAGCGGAAAACCGGCGGGAGACCGCCGGTTTTCCTCTTCTGACCGCGGCCAAATCGCCGCGGTCAGAATGCCCTGCGGGGCACCGCCAGCCTGTTGGCGGTGCTCCCGCCGACCCTGGCCCCGGCGGTCCTTGACCGCCGGGGTCAGAATGACCCCCTAAATCCCTGCGCCTGGGTATAGCAGGCTTTCAGTCACGAGTAACTGGACTAGAACAGCGAGTGTCGACGGTGGAAACGCATCTCGCTTCCTCCTTGGACAGAGATCAGGAACTTCTATATCTCCTATCCTGGAGGATAGGAGTCGTAGAGATAACGTCTGCTTTCTCGGATTCCCAGAGAACACTGAAGGTGCGGGCACTCACTCCTACTTGCGGGAGACCCTACCCAAGCTTACTGGTCTAACTTTCGACACCCCCTTGGAATTTCAAAGAGTAGGACCCAAAAGACGGAACAACGCCAACCGACCCCGCCCAATCATAGCATGCCTTCTGTGACACGTCAACATCTACAAGCAGCTCGTGCACACTGCCCATTTCAGATGGAAGGACTAGAGATTAGACTGACTGCCAATTTTTTTAAAGAGCCCAGCGAACGCAGGAAGGCATTCCTGGCCCTCCGACCCCGTTTGCGCCAGCTGGAAGTGAAATACAGTATGTTCGAACCGGCAAGAATGTGGATCACTGAAAATGGTGTGTCCAACGACCTTTACGACCCTGAAGACCTGCGAGTTTTTCTGGAAGGACTCCAGACCCAGTCCATGGATACATCGCCTCCGACCTGGACTCAGGACTTGTCTGGGGCAACACAAGGCACCATGCCCCTGAACCCCACCCTTGGAGAAGCGGGACAGACCACTGTAGATTCCCACCCCAGGGGGAGAGAACTAGAAAGGCTCACGAAGAGCCACAATGACAGGGGACAAGTACTGCAGAAAGAGGTGCTGCACACGCAGACCACAAACAGAGACAAGTCTCACTCCCCCCTGAAGCCCACTCCGACTCCCACCTGATGACAAAGACGCACAGCATTCTAAGGAAGCTGCGCCGGTGGGGAATACAGAGTCCTGCGCAAGTTGCATAACACGCCTATCGAATTTCAGATTTCATCTGCTTGCAGTATGTTCTAAGTTTGATTATCTCCAACTGATTGCTGTTCGATTTTTTAAGTACTCAATGTCATATTGCTCACATGTTCGCGGGTCACTCTCTACTTTTCCCCCATTCACCCGATCCCCTCCCTCTTTCACCCCCCTCTCATCTGCACCCCTATGCTGCCTGATCGGCCCCCACATAGATAAACTTCCTTACATCCATTGTTAGTGATTGCTGACAGGCAATATGACCTGCGTTTCCTACCTGGGGGTCACTGCACCAGGAGAGGCGGGGCCCTCACCGGACATGCTGATAGATGCTCCCTTCCTCGGCTCCCCCTCCCTTCACCCCTCCCCATGTGGATATCCCGCGCCTGCGTCATTTGCGCGGTTTGACACTACCACTGCGATCCAGGCCTGATACCACCCACGGCGCACACATTGAAGATCCCCCTCTCCCCCCCTTTATTCCTCCCCCGAGGCACTGTACCGGCTTCTACCACATGCTCATGCACCACCCTCCTGTGCTTATGCCATAACAAGGAGATTGGGTTGGCGCGACCGAGATGTTTTGCACGCCTCCCCCGCCCCCCCACCGGGCCGGGGTCCCACTGGGCGAGCGATTGAGCTTTATAGGCTTAGGTTTAGACCTGCAGACTACAGTTTGGGATTGGCTGGACTTCTCTGTTCCGCCCTCTTCTCTTCTCTTCTCTTCTCCTCTCTTCTCTTCTCTTCTCTTCTCTTCTCTTCTCTTCTCTTCTCTTCTCTTCTCTTCTCTTCTCTTCTCTTCTCTATCTCTTTCTTTCTCTCTCCCTGTCTCTTTCTCTCCCCTCCTCTGGCCCATTCCTCGTACCTCTATCTTTCTTTCTTTCTCATTTCCCTTTCTCCTCTCCCCTCTCCTCTCTCTATCCTTCTTTTTGTATTATTTCCCCTTCTTTTCTTTTTTCCTGCTGTCTCCTCCCTTCTTTCCTCTCTCTCTGCCCCGATCTACCTTCCTCACCTCTCCCCCTTCCTTCCTTCCTCCCCCCCAATGCCTTCACCACTGTCCAAGACAGACTTTTTCTCCAGACTCCTTTACTCGCTCACCACCTCCTCAAGCCCCCCTCTCTCTGTCTCGTCTGGACTCCCTAGCCCCTACCTCTGGGTCCCAATGATGGATGGCTCCCCCCCACCTCCTTCTACCCCACTGTGGATCATATCCTGGAATGTAAATGGCCTTACCCATTTCATAAAATGGAAAAAGGTGCTTTCCTACCTTAACTCCAAGCGGGCTGATATAGCTCTACTCTAGGAGATGCACCTTGACAGGGATGAGTCCGATAAGCTGCACAGGGACTGGGTGGGGACAGTGTTATTTAGCTGCAGCCCTACCCCGCAAGAATCAGGAGGAAGCGCCCCCCGGAAATGCGGTGTTGCACTACTGTTATGGAAAACCATCCCCCTCACTGTCATTAAATCATGGACTGACCCAGAGGGGTGATATGTGTTTGCTAAGCTAAAGATGGGGGACTCCTCACTATGTGTGGGATCCGTTTATGCACCAATCGGTTCAAAGCGACTGTTCTTTCTGAAAATCAACCGTCTCTTGACTGAAATAGGGGCAACTCGTTACATAATTGGCAGGGACTGGAATCTGGCTAGAGATGCAGTACTAGATAGGACAGGGCCCCTTGATATTAGCAATAACACTGATGTTGCTGTCCATGTGGGCCTGGTGTCTCTGGGTCACAAACCGTGGAGATTTGTCATTCATCGCTACCGTTCTCCGCAGGGTAAGACACAGCTGAGAGCTCATGCGTCCACCTTCGTTCAAGAAAAGCTAGGCACTGTCGTCTCCAAGAAGATCGTATGGGCAGCGGCCAAAGCAATCATTCGTGGGCAAATGATGCGGGACACGGCGTTAGCAAATAGAGAGAGAAAAGCATGACAGGTGGCACTGGAAACTGACATTCGGCATCTCACGCTGCAGTACACAAACCACCTCTCCCTTCACACGGGCAGATGTCTGCAACGTGCCCGCATGGCCCTAAACGAGCTGTACACCTCCCAGGCTGAATACGCCCTGCAACGCTTACAAGGTAGGCAATATGAGTAAGGTGAGAAGGCCGGCCATTTGCTGGCAGCTCAACTCCGTCAGAGAACGGCCGCTCTCGCTATACTGTCCATCCTTGCTCATACTGGAAAGGTGCTTACGCACCCACAAGAGATAGTCAACAAATTTGCGTCTTTCTACTGGCATCTCTACACGCCAGAGGTGACATCCAGCCCTGCCCAAATCAAGGCCTTCCTTGCTGACATTGACTTACCCTCTCTTTCCTATGAAGGTCGCAACCTTCTGGATGGAAAAATCAGAAGGCTGGAAATTGAGAAAGTCATCTCCGACCTCCCCTACCACAAATCACCTGGGGAGTATGGATTCCCCGTGGAATTCTATAAATGGGGGGGGGAGGTGACTGATGTCCTGCACATGGCTCTTGGCGAAGCAGGCCGGATGGAAGCTCTGGGTGCTATCTCCAACAATGCCACAATAGCGATCATAACGAAACCAGGAAGGGACCCCCACTCTGTAACAGCTACCGTCCCATATCTCTCCTGAACGGCAATATTAAAATACTAGCTAGTGTTCTAGCAAACTGCTTACGCAAAGTCATACCATCCCTAATACACCACACTCAAGTGGGGTTTGTACCTGGCCGCACCTCGAGGAATCACTTGCAAAGGGTAGGCGCGCTGCTGGACCCCGGGCTCCCCCTCCACCGCACAATGATGGGCCATGTCTGCCGCGGCCCTGTGAAGGGGAGCACCAGGAGAACATCAGGATCTCATGGATTGGAGTGTGGGGGCCCGACAAGGTGATGTAGTGAATCAGTGGCACGTCCTGGGCCACAGCTAGTACCACGTGCTCGCTACCACACGTGTACCACTGCCTACGAGGGTGCAGACACTACATACTCTCCTGCTGATCCAGCTCTCCCCAATGGCGGCTGCGGGACTGGCCTGGTGACATCTGTTCCACTGCCATCGCCTTGAGGCTCCGGCTCGCTAGCCATATAGCGTAATTCCAAGAGCAGGCTGTCTTTTTGGTGCTACTGGAGTTTGCCTGGCCTGTGGAGACACCTGGCCGGCGCCCTTCGGATTGTGATAGTCTGTCTGCAGGCTACATAGAAATATTGGATCAGCACTGACTCTGAGGGCCAATCTCTCCTTCCAGTATTGCCTTGTTTTGCCTCCGCATCACATTGAAGTGGAACACACCTGCACTGCCCCCAATCTCTCATCCCGCTGCTTCACGGAGCCATTATATTAATTATACCAACGCACTGGCACCGTTTTGGAGGTTCTATCACCGTAGTTCCTTTGGCTGCCCGTTATAGCATCCACCCCCCTCCTCCTCGACATACACCCCAGGTGCGAACCGGTTGGATGTGAGCCTTGTGGAGTGTTTCTGCTTGGGGCCTTCCCATGCCCAGGGCAACCGGATGGGTAAACCGAAGCCCGCCAGGACTCCTAAGACGCCCATGGAGATGGCCGGGAAGCCGGCTGGTGGCCTGGATTTTACCTCCCAGGCATTGCACCAGATGGAAGTCACCCTACATAATCACACATCGCAGTTCGAGACGGTACTACAGGCATACTGGACACCAAAACCACTCTTGAGATGAAGATTGATGCCGTTACGTTAGATGTCAACCTTCTACGGACCGACCACCGGGCATTAGTGGAGAAAGTGGCAGAAACGGAGGGCGACATAGCGAAGCTGTCCCCCGATGTGAAGGTCCTCCAGGAGAAGATGACCGACTTAACCACAGAGGTGCACGCGCTTTGGTACAGAGCAGAAGATGCGGAGTGGAGATTGAGGTGAAGTAACATACGCCTAGTGGGCTTCCCAGAGAGGGCCGAGGGCCCCAGCGCGGAACTGTTCTTGGAGGGTTAGCTGACAGATACCATTCTACAGAACAAAGTGCCAAAATTCTTCTCGATTGAACGTGCTCACAGAGTACGGGGCAGACCTCCACCACCGGGTGCTCATCCCTGTCCATTGATTTCCCGCTTCCTCAACTACCGCGACAGAGACTTGGTACTTCAACTGTTCCGTAAGGAGGGCCCACAAAAGTTAGAGAACGCATTAATATTTGCCTACCCGGACTTCAGTGCCGAAGTCCAAAAAAGGCGTAGTTCCTTTTATGCGGCGAAACAATGCCTCTGAGAACATAATATTAAATATGCTCTCCCCTTCCCCTTCCCTGCAAAACTACGGGTACAAGATGGCTCAGCGGTACACGTTTTCTCTTCATCGGACAACACTTGGACCTGGCTACACACTAAGGGGTTCACCCAACCTGTGCAACAAAAGGATGCAGAGGAGTCATGGTCAAGGGAAGAGGAGGGCGCCGGGCTCGCTCTGAGATCAAACCTACCAAGGCGCAGTCGGTAGAGGAGCGCACCCACCTACTGCGCGAGGCTACACAGTTTGTATCCAACCCGTACTCTGCCTTGAGTGACCTGGCTGAGGCTGAAGCCGACCATGTGGACTCTTCTGATGCTGGTGACTCCCATCGGGGCCCGCTGCTCACCCCGCGCTCTGCAGATGACATATGACCTACATGTTCTTTACCACCACTTACCCCTTGAGAGATACATCCATATACACTTTTACCCTTTGTTCTCACTTGTTCAGTGAGTGACATGTCATTCCAGTGAATTTGGGGGCCTGGGTCGCACGGCTGGAATGTCCCAGCTGGACTCTGAAGCGGTTGAGGCCTATACTGCTGCTTGGGTGGCCGGGGGCGAGACTCCCACAGTCTGATATCTAACTGTGCGTCCCGCTCCATATGGACCAGTTTCCTATCACGCCTGCTCGCAGGCCTTGTTCAATTTTCTTGTGTTGTTTATACATGACATATGTTCTCCTTTTAATGCCTATATTATTGGGGACTTTTTCTCTAGTGTCCCCCATTGGTTCGTTAAGCTTTTGCCATGGCTCGTAGTCAAGAGGGAGGGGCGAAGATCTGTTGATGTTCTCGTGCCTATACCCTTGCCCAGGGGTGGGAGCCTATTGAGACTATACGAACAGTGGGGGGTTGGTGCTCGAGGGTCCTTCCTCTGTCTTACATTATAGTACAGTAATGGTTGTACAACTCCGGGCACACATCCCTCACTATAATGTGGTCACATGGGCATGTCCACTCTGCGCAAGCGAGAACGCATATATGCTTTCCTGCGGCAACACCAAGTCCATATTGCAATGTTGCAGGAAACACACTTATCCTCAACCACAATAGAGAGAATGCGCGGTAGCTGGGGGAGTCAATTGGTGGGTACTACCTCCTCATCCTTCGCTCATGGATCCTGACGGTCGCTATGTGTTGATGGAAAGCTCCTTAGATGGCACGCCTTAAGCTCTTATGGTGCTCTATGCACCCAACTCCACCCAAAAAAAGCTTTTTACATGCAATGTCTTCCGGTCTATATAGGGATCCTTCTGTGGAGAGAATTTGGGGTGGTGATTTCAATTGTGTTCAAGATGTCCATTTTGATTGGTCCTTCCCCCCCAGCCTTCCGCCCGAGCAGGCAGATTTTGCATGAGTTTGTAGAATGGAAGGTGAAGAATGGCTTGTGTGATGTTTGCCGCAATGCGCACCCGGCAGACTGTGAATACTCATTTTACTCTCCGGTGCATGACTTACACACAAGGATAGACGTGTTTTTTGTCTCGCCCTCGGTGGTACACCGGGTCTGTGCCTCTGATTACATGGTGCGTACTGAGTCAGATCACTGTCCCTTACGGGTAGTCCTAGATTGGGGCCGTCCAAGAGCTTGGATACCTACATGGCGTTTGCAGCCAGAGGCCTTGACAGATTCCCCTTTCCGCATAGAACTAGCTCAACGCCTAGCCACTTACTTCTCACAAAATCACAACATGACTCCACATAGGGCAAGAGAGAGGGATGCTCACAAAGTGGTGAGATGAGGCCATTGCATGGCTGCTTCCATCGGGGTCCATCATGTCCTGGTCAGGGAGTTAACGGAACTGGAGGCTAAGCTACGCATGGTAGAAGTTGCGGTGGCGAGAAGCGAGTTTCGGCGAGTGCGCTTACACCCTTGCGTGCACACCGCAGAGAAGCTGACAATAGACTGAGCAAACATGACTACCTGCATTATATTACACGACAGTACGCAGAGGGTGACAGGGCAGGCCATTTGTTGGCTTGGCTGGCATGTGATAACCCCCAATCTTCACCCATCGGAGTGATCCGATTGGATACCAGTGAGATAGTAAACACTCAAACGGTGATTAATGAAGCTTTGTATGCCTAGTATCACGAATTATATGCACCTCCTCCTCTGTTGGGACGAGTAGCCGGCTCCCGGATCAGGCGGTCACATTGGATGGCCCCATTGATATAGAAGATATATGCCTTGCACTATCCCAAATGTCCCATAACAGGGCACCTGGCTCAGATGGTCTCCCAGTTGAGTATTTTGCATCACTGACACTCCATCTCCTACAACCCATGCTCAAGGTGTTTAATGAAGCTCAGGCCCGGAGACAGCTTCCAGCCTCGATGCGAGAGGCCCTCATAGCAATATTCCCGAAACCTGGCCGCGACCCCCTAGACGTTCGCTCATACCGCCCTATTTCATTGTTAAATACAGATTGTAAAGTGCTCGGGAAAATATTGGCCAATATGCTCCTTCCGTATATTCCTCATCTGATCCACGAGGATCAATCAGGCTTCATACCTGGCAGGAATACTTTCCTGAACATCATGCGTTTGATCTGCATATTACATAATATCGATCCTATTCCCTCAATCTCAATGCAGTTGCCGTGTCATTGGATATAGAAAAAGGGTTCGATACGCTGAGTTGGGACTTTCTTTTTCAAGCACTGGTTGCAATGGGGTTCAGTGCACGATTCATAACATGGATTAGAACACTTTACTGTAGCCCATCGGCCTGCGTCAAGACAGGGCACATTATCTCTGACCCATTTCCCATCTCCAGGGGCACCAGACAGGGGCTGTCTCCTTTACTGTTTGTCATAGCTATGGAGCCCTTAGCCACCCACCTCAGAACACATATACAGTGATGGGGTATTCCAGAATTGCACACACATCACATAATCCCCCTGTATGCAGATGACTCTCTGATCTATTTGCGTTATCACACAGCACCCATGTGTCCAGTTTTGGAGTCCTTGGACTCCTATGCGGACATTTCCGGCTTGCGAGTAAACAGGTCTAAATCTTGTATTTTTCCCCTGTCTCCAGTGCTCCCAGAACTTCAATCGGCACTGCCGGAATATCATCTGCCTTGGTGTCATACCACCTTTAAATACCTGGGCATACAGATATACCACTCTCTGGAGGACCTTAGGGAGGGCAACCTGGGCAGAGTTCTTGGCTCCATTAGGGGCTCTCTGCCCTTCTGGGGGGCTCCCCCCTTGTCTCCTATGGGTAGAGTCTCCATCGCTAAGATGCTCATCCTGCCTTGCCTACTCTACTACTTTGCAGCGCTTCCGATTGTTTTACCACGCACATTCTTTAAGATACTACAGGGCATGGTGATAGATATCATATGGGGTAAAGATAGATGCCGCGCAGCCTCGGCTACGATTCAATATCCGCAGGTCGAGGGAGGTTTGGGTGTCCCCAACTTCGAAATGTATTGTGCAGCTGCCCAGTTGCAATGGTCGGCTGATTGGCTAGGCGATCACCGCTCAGCAGAAAAAGCAGTCTTAATCAATGCTTTGATACCATTGCCACTGTTGACTTGGCTGACAGACAAATCTCTCCCCTCATCACATGGCAATGTCATATTGGCTACTGCGAAGTCATGTTGGTTACGTTATGTTGATGACAGGAGCCCTCACACACCATGTTCTCCTCTATACCCTCTGTTGCTTATGCCTGAGGCACAGACCTTGCTAGCGCATCACAATATGTCCCCTTGGAGGGCTGTGGGCCTTGTTACTGCTGGGGACTTTTACTCCGGCAATACATTATTGACCTTCGGTGAGCTATTGGTGAACATGAAGATTCCGTCTGGTAACTTCTTAGCATATTGCACTGTACGTCACCTACTTCATATCACATGGGGCACAGGCGACGTTGAGCCCCCAGTGTCACAGATACTCACTCTGGTCCTTTTGATGGGTAGCACTAGGAGGGCGGTATCACGATTGTACTCCATGTTGCTGCCGGAAGCAGTCCAGGGATTGGATCACTCAAAATCTCGCTGGGATAAGGCGTTGTCACTCCCCTGTCCTTGGTGGCTTGGTCGTCTGTGCTTTCTTTTGTTAAGAACGTCTCTCGGAATGCCAGACTCTGCTACACCCAATGTAATTATATACACTACCCTTATCTGTCTCCCCTCCTCATTAAGTGCATGTTCCCTGCGTAGGACCCTGTGTGACCCCGCTGCGTGGACCCTCTGGCAGATTTTTACCATATGGTGTGGAGTTGTCCCCCGTCATCCATGGCTTGGCAGCACATTACTGCCTAGGTGTCTGACATCACTGCCCATGCTTTGCAACGGACACCTGGATCTTGTCTGCTGGGACTGCGGCACCACTCCAGTAAAGATAAGCAACTACATAGGTCATTGACTTGGCATTCATTGTTTTCAAGCGACAAATTGCCACCCACTGGAAGGCACCACATACTCCCAATCACGGTTGTGGGTCTTGCTACTGCAGTCCCCTGCTGAGGCCCAGACGTTGCACAGTTTGCAGCATGCATAGAGGACTAGTGCAGGGTGGCTCCGACATCTGGGACGTCTTTATTTTAACATGGAGGCCAAAGACAACACTCGTCCACCTTAGACTCCCCGCAGACACTGATACAGATGATTGACCTGGGTTTCCCCAGATTTCTACTTTCTCTGTGGTTGCTTGTTGAAGAAGCTGCGGCTCTCACACGGGAGGTGGTGCCAAAAGCGAGGTTTGCACAGGAGTCATTGACACCCCTGGTGTTCTATCTAACATGACATAGCCCATCCTACTCTTTAGTTAGTACTAATTTAGCATGATACCCTTCTACTATCATACCAGCTTGCCATTCCTCTAAAGCGCACTTGGTCACCTCACGTCCCCCCTCTCCCTTTGATCCCTTCACTTGCGCTTCCTCCGATCTGTTTGGAGGTGGCAAAATGCTTGACTAGTGGCATAGTTTACTGTTGATGTTGTAATGTTATCTCTGCTTATATGATATAAGGAATGTTCCTATTCCCATGTACCTGACCTGATGATTCAGGAGTGTTTCATCTTGCATGTCTCTATTGAAACAAGAGATTTAAAAAAAAAAGTTGCAGGAGGAATTTATCCTCCACCCGTGGCAGGAATGGCGACACCTGCAACTCAAACACTGTTTACAACAGTGCGCTGATACCATTTGATGGGAACTCCAGACCTCGCCTGTGGTAACATTTAAAAACATGGGGAAAGCACAAAGGTGTTATGGCAGGCCTCTATGAGGTCATCACATGACAGTTATACTCACAACCTCTCTTGGATAAACTAAGCCTACAATGGCAAGACCGCCTGCAGTGGACATTTGACACAGAGGACTGGGCGGATATTCTGGAGGCCCTGGACAAGGGTACTTGAGAAGCTCGGCTAAAATCCTGTCTCTTCAAGGTATTTCATGATTGGTACTGGACCCCAGCAAAATGATAGAGAACAGGACTTCTCCCTCACGCAAAGTGTTGCCGCTGTACAGAGTCACACTGCAATCTGCTTCATAACCTGATTGATTGTCCGACGGTTCAGCCTTTATGGAAAGCTGTGGTCTCACTCTGGCTGAGTCCATATCGCTTCGGATACCACTCTGCCCCTCTCTTATCATATTGCACAACATGGCCTCTCTCTCTGCCCTGCCCAGGCCACAAAGACGATTGTTACATATGGCACTAGCAACTGCAAAAATCTGTATATTTCGCCACTGGCGATCTGCATTCTCCCCAACCCCGGAGGAATGGATCGTGGCAACGACCCGCGTAGCCACACATGAAGGAGAAATCTATAACCTAAAGGATCAGGCTACTGTATTCAACCAGGTGTGGACCCCCTTCCTTGCAGTAAGACCATCTCAAGTTGCCAGCCTCCACCTCCTTTTGCCCTACGCCGCTCCTCACTTCTGATCCCAAAGGCCCCTAATCAAAGTCCTAGCCACTACACCCCCCTCCCCACACCTTTCACATGCAAGTTCCACATTGCACTGCCCACGCTCCCCCAATTACCCTCCTCCCCCCCCAGTATTTCAGTCCCCACCTCCCCCAAACAGCAGAACCCAACCCGGCTATCACTTTAGGGAACTCGATAACACTCACGGAACATCCTCACCCCGTCTCTAACTTCCCTCCCCCTACCCACTCCTCCCCCCCTCCTTCCCTCCGTCCCCCTTCTTCATAAAGTGCTCTGTGCTGTCCTTCTGACACCAGTCTCCTTCTCTCTCTCTCTCCATATGACAGGCTGCTTTGCATTGTGCAGGCCTTAGTGGGCCTCGCAAACATCCTCTGTTTAGGAAATTTGACACTGGACCCTTACTCCCTCTTCTACCGGATCTTCTCAATGCTGAATCTTAATGAGTCACAGCTGTTGTACAAGGCATTAATCTTTACCTAAGAATAGTGCACGGCCCCAGATATCACGATCTTTAATACGAGGGAGAGCAACCTGTAAAGGCGTTCTGGAATAGAGAGATGGAGTGAAGTCACTTCGAACTGCGCCACACTACAGCGGAACATGTCATCACAGACGCTGCACCACTAGGCTGCCTATGTTTCAACTTTGCTCTCCTTTTCCTTCTCCCCTCTTCCCCCCTGCTCCAAGCCCTTTCCTTTTCCTTAATCTTTATCTATTTAATCTTTATTACTATTGTCCATTTACATTGCTTAGAAGTGTGGCTAACTGTACTTCGCTTTATTTGCCCTCTTTGTGATACCGTTTATGTAATCTCCCGCATATACAGGGACCCAGGTCCCCTTCTGTTCTGTATCACCTTGCAATGTTAATACAAAATTTCAACACTAAGGGGGTCATTCTGACCCCGGCAGTCAAGGACCGCCGGGGCCAGGGTCGGCGGGAGCACCGCCAACAGGCTGGAGGTGCTCCGCAGGGCATTCTGACCGAGGCGGTATGGCCGCGGTCAGAACAGGAAAACCGGCGGTGTCCCGCCGGTTTTCCGCTGCCCTGCTGAATCCTCCATGGCGGCGCAGCTTGCTGCGCCGCCATGGGGATTCCGACACCCCATACTGCCATCCTGTTCCTGGCGGTTCGCCCGCCAGGAACAGGATGGCGGTATGGGGTGTCATGGGGCCCCTGGGGGCCCCTGCAGGTCACATGCCAATGGCATGGGCACTGCAGGGGCCCCTGTAAGAGGGCCCCACAAAGAATTTCAGTGTCTGCTTAGGAGGCTTCGGAGCCGGCTTCCTTGTGAGAAGGGGTTTCCAGGTGGGCTGGCGGGATGCCTTCTGGCGGTCGCCCGCCAGCCCAGCGGGAAACACAGAATCACCGCGGCGGTCTTCGGACCGCGGAGCGGTGTTCTGGAGGGGGAACTCTGGCGGGTGGCCTCCTCCGCCCGCCAGAGTTAGAATGACCCCCTAAGATCTAATAAATAATTTGGGTGTGGAAAAAAAAAAAAAAAACAGGATGAGAAAGCATGACAGTATTAAAATTGTGAGAAAGGAGAGTGAAGCATAAAAATAACGCTACCATATTGTCACTACAGTCAGTAGACTAACTCCTACCTAGGCTATAATAGAGCACAGTGTGGTAACCCCTTCGCTGCCAGGCCTTTTCCCCTGCTGTGCCAAGCCTTTTTTTGGCTATTTGGAGCAGTTCGCGCTTAGGCCCTCATAACTTTTTGTTCACATAGGCTACCCACGCCAAATTTGCGTCCTTTTTTTCCAACATCCTAGGGATTCTAGAGCTACCCAGACTTTGTGGGTTCCCCAGAAGGAAGCCAATAAATTAGCCAAAATACAGTGAAAATTTTGTTTTTTTCAAAAAAATGGGAAAAAGGGGCTGCAGAAGAAGGCTTGTGGTTTTTTCCCTGAAAAGGGCATTAACAAAGGGTTTGTGGTGCTAAAATCACCAGCTTCCCAGCTTTCAGGAACAGGCAGACTTGAATCAGAAAACCCAATTTTTCAGCACAATTTTGGCATTTTACTGGGACATACCCCATTTTTAAGATTTTTTGTGCTTTCAGCCTCCTTCCAGTCAGTGACAGAAATGGGCATCAAACCAACGCTGGATCCCAGAAACCGCAACATTTTTGAAAAGTAGACAAAATTCTGAATTCAGAAAGGGGTAATTTGTGTAGATCCTACAAGGGTTTCCTACAGAAAATAACAACTGAAAAAGAAAAATATTGAAATTTAGGTGAAAAAAACATCAATTTTTCTCTACTTTTTACTCTGTAACTTTTTCCTCCAATGTCAGATTTTCGAAAGCAATATACCGTTACGTCTGCTGGACTCTTCTGGTTGTGGGGATATATAGGGCTTGTAGGTTCATCAAGAACTCTAGGTACCAAGAGCCAATAAATGACCTGCACCCTGCAGTGGGTTTTCATTCTATGCCGGGTATACAGCAATTCATTTGCTGAAATATAAAGAGTAAAAAATAGCTATCAAGAAAACCTTTGTATTTCCAAAATGGGCACAAGATAAGGTGTTGACAAGCAGTGGTTATTTGCACATCTCTGAATTCCGGGGTACCCATACTAGCATGTGAATTACAGGGCATTTCTCAAATAGACGTCTTTTTTACACACTGTCTTACATTTGGAAGGGAAAAATGTAGAGAAAGACAAGGGGCAATTACACTTGTTTTGCTATTCTATGTTCCCCCAAGTCTCCCGATAAAAATGATACCTCACTTGTGTGGGTAGGCCTAGCGCCCGCGACAGGAAACGCCCCAAAGCGCAACATGGACACATCCACATTTTTTAAAGAAAACAGAGGTGTTTTTTGCAAAGTGCCTACCTGTAGATTTTGGCCTGTAGCTCAGCCGCCACCTAGGGAAACCTACCAAACCTGTGCATTTCTGAAAACTAGAGACCTAGGGGAATCCAAGATGGGGTGACTTGTGTGGCTCGGACCAGGTTCTGTTACCCAGAATCCTTTGCAAACCTCAAAATTTGGCTAAAAAAACACATGTTCCTCACATTTCTGTGGGAGAAAGATCTGGAATCTGAGAGGAGCCACAAATTTCCTTCCACCCAGCATTCCCCCAAGTCTCCTGATAAAAATGATACCTCACTTGTGTGGGTAGGCCTAGCGCCCGCGACAGGAAATGCCCCAGAGCGCAACGTGGACACATCCATTTTTTGGAAAGAAAACAGAGGTGTTTTTTGCAAAGTGCCTACCTGTAGATTTTGGCCTGTAGCTCAGCTGCCACCTAGGGAAACCTACCAAACCTGTGCATTTCTGAAAACCAGAGACCTAGGGGAATCCAAGATGGTGTGACTTGTGTGGCTCGGACCAGGTTCTGTTACCCAGAATCCTTTGCACACCTCAAAATTTGGCTAAAAAGAACATGTTCCTCACATTTCTGTGGCAGAAAGTTCTGGAATCTGAGAGGAGCCACAAATTTCCTTCAACCCAGCGTTCCCCCACGTCTCCCAATAAAAATGATACCTCACTTGTGAGGGTAGGCCTAGCGCCCCCAACAGGAAACGCCCCAAAGCGCAACGTGGACACATCCAATTTTTTGAAAGAAAACAGAGGTGTTTTATGCAAAGTGCCTACCTGTAGATTTTGGCCTCTAGCTCACCCGCCACCTAGGGAAACCTACCAAACCTGTGCATTTCTGAAAACTAGAGACCTAGGTGAATCCAAGATGGGGTGACTTGTGTGGCTCGGACCAGGTTCTGTTACCCAGAATCCTTTGCAAACCTCAAAATTTGGCTAAAACAACACATGTTTCTCACATTTCTGTGGCAGAAAGTTCTGGAATTTGAGAGGAGCCACAAATTTCCTTCCACCCAGCGTTCCCCCACGTCTCCCGATAAAAATGATACCTCACTTGTGTGGATAGGCCTAGCGCCCGCGACAGGAGACGCCCCAAAGCGCAACGTGGACACATCCAAATTTTTAAAGGAAACAGAGGCGTTTTTTGCAAAGTGCCTACCTGTAGGTTTTGGCCTGTAGCTCAGCCGCCACCTAGAGAAACCTACCACACCTGTGCATTTCTAAAAACTAGAGACCTAGGGGAATCCAAGATGGGGTGACTTGTGTGGCTCGGACCAGGTTCTGTTACCCAGAATCCTTTGCAAACCTCAAAATTTGGCTAAAAAAACACATGTTCCTCATATTTCTGAGGCAGAAAGTTCAGGAATCTGAGAGGAGCCACAAGTTTCCTTCCACCCAGCGTTTCCCCAGGTCTCCCGATAAAAATGATACCTCACTTGTGTGGGTAGGCCTGGCGCCCACGACAGGAAATGCCCCGAAGCGCAACGTGGACACATCCACATTTTTAAAAGAAAACAGAGGTGTTTTTTGCAAAGTGCCTACCTGTAGATTTTGGCCTGTAGCTCAGCCGCCACCTAGGGAAACCTACCAAACCTGTGCATTTCTGAAAACTAGAGACCTAGGGGAATCCAAGATGGGGTGACTTGTGTGGCTCGGACCAGGTTTTGTTACCCAGAATCCTTTGCAAACCTCAAAATTTGGCTAAAAAAACAGATGTTCCTCATATTTCTGTGGCAGAAAGTTCTGGAATCTGAGAGGAGCCACAAATTTCCTTCTACCCAGCGTTCCCCCAAGTCTCCCGATAAAAATGATACCCCACTTGTGTGGGTAGGCCTAGCGCCCACGACAGGAAACGCCCCAAAGCGCAACGTGGACACATCCAAATTTTTTAAAGAAAACTGAGGTGTTTTTTACAAAGTGCCTACCTGTAGATTGTGGCCTCTAGCTCAGCCGCCACCTAGGGAAACCTACCAAACCTGTGCATTTCTGAAAACTAGAGACCTAGGGGAATCCAAGATGGGGTGACTTGTGTGGCTCGGACCAGGTTCTGTTACCCAGAATCCTTTGCACACCTCAAAATTTGGCTAAAAAGAACATGTTCCTCACATTTCTGTGGCAGAAAGTTCTGGAATCTGAGAGGAGCCAAAATTTCCTTCCACCCAGCGTTCCCCCAAGTCTCCCGATACAAATTATACCTCACTTGTATGGGTAGGCCTAGCACCCGCGACAGGAAACGCCCCAAAGCACAACGTGGACACATCCAAATTTTTGAAAGAAAACAGAGGTGTTTTTTTGCAAAGTGCCTACCTGTAGATTTTGGCCTGTAGCTCAGCCGCCTACTAGGGAAACCTACCAAACCTGTGCATTTCTGAAAACTAGAGACCTAGGGGAATCCAAGATGGGGTGACTTGTGTGGCTCGGACCAGGTTCTGTTACCCAGAATCCTTTGCAAACCTCAAAATTTGGCTAAAACAACACATGTTCCTCACATTTCTGTGGCAGAAAGTTCTGGAATCTGAGAGGAGAAACAAATTTCCTTCTACCCAGCGTTCCCCCAAGTCTCCCGATAAAAATGATACCTCACTTGTGTGGGTAGGCCTAGCGCCCACGACAGGAAACGCCCCAAAGCACAACGTGGACACATCCAAATTTTTGAAAGAAAACAGAGGTGTTTTTTGCAAAGTGCCTACCTGTAGATTTTGGCCTGTAGCTCAGCCACCACCTAGGGAAACCTACCAAACCTGTGCATTTCTGAAAACTAGAGACCTAGGGGAATCCAAGATGGGGTGACTTGTGTGGCTCGGACCAGGTTTTGTTACCCAGAATCCTTTGCAAACCTCAAAATTTGGCTAAAAAAACACATGTTCCTCATATTTCTGTGGCAGAAAGTTCTGGAATCTGAGAGGAGCCACAAATTTCCTTCTACACAGCGTTCCCCCAAGTCTCCCGATAAAAATGATACCCCACTTGTGTGGGTAGGCCTAGCGCCCACGACAGGAAACGCCCCAAAGCGCAACGTGGACACATCCAAATTTTTGAAAGAAAACTGAGGTGTTTTTTACAAAGTGCCTACCTGTAGATTGTGGCCTCTAGGTCAGCCGCCACCTAGGGAAACCTACCAAACCTGTGCATTTCTGAAAACTAGAGACCTAGGGGAATCCAAGATGGGGTGACTTGTGTGGCTCGGACCAGGTTCTGTTACCCAGAATCCTTTGCACACCTCAAAATTTGGCTAAAAAGAACATGTTCCTCACATTTCTGTGGCAGAAAGTTCTGGAATCTGAGAGGAGCCAAAATTTCCTTCCACCCAGCGTTCCCCCAAGTCTCCCGATACAAATTATACCTCACTTGTATGGGTAGGCCTAGCACCCGCGACAGGAAACGCCCCAAAGCACAACGTGGACACATCCAAATTTTTGAAAGAAAACAGAGGTGTTTTTTTGCAAAGTGCCTACCTGTAGATTTTGGCCTGTAGCTCAGCCGCCTACTAGGGAAACCTACCAAACCTGTGCATTTCTGAAAACTAGAGACCTAGGGGAATCCAAGATGGGGTGACTTGTGTGGCTCGGACCAGGTTCTGTTACCCAGAATCCTTTGCAAACCTCAAAATTTGGCTAAAACAACACATGTTCCTCACATTTCTGTGGCAGAAAGTTCTGGAATCTGAGAGGAGACACAAATTTCCTTCTACCCAGCGTTCCCCCAAGTCTCCCGATAAAAATGATACCTCACTTGTGTGGGTAGGCCTAGCGCCCACGACAGGAAACGCCCCAAAGCACAACGTGGACACATCCAAATTTTTGAAAGAAAACAGAGGTGTTTTTTGCAAAGTGCCTACCTGTAGATTTTGGCCTGTAGCTCAGCCGGCACCTAGGGAAACCTACCAAACCTGTGCATTTCTGAAAACTAGAGACCTAGGGGAATCCAAGATGGGGTGACTTGTGTGGCTCGGACCAGGTTCTGTTACCCAGAATCCTTTGCAAACCTCAAAATTTGGCTAAAAAAACACATGTTCCTCAAATTTCTGTGGCAGAAAGTTCTGGAATCTGAGAGGAGCCACGAATTTCCTTCTACCCAGTGTTCCCCCAAGTCTCCCGATAAAAATGATACCTCACTTGTGTGGGTAGGCTTAGCGCCAACAACAGGAAACGCCCCAAAGCGCAACGTGGACACATCCAAATTTTTGAAAGAAAACTGAGTTGTTTTTTGCAAAGTGCCTACCTGTAGATTTTGGCCTGTAGCTCAGCCGGCACCTAGGGAAACCTACCAAACCTGTGCATTTCTGAAAACTAGAGACCTAGGGGAATCCAAGATGGGGTGACTTGTGTGGCTCGGACCAGCTTCTGTTACCCAGAATCCTTTGCAAACCTCAAAATTTGGCTAAAAAAACACATGTTCCTCACATTTCTGTGGCAGAAAGTTCTGGAATCTGAGAGGAGCCACAAATTTCCTTCTACCCAGCGTTCCCCCAAGTCTCCCGATAATAATGATACCCCACTTGTGTGGGTAGGCCTAGCGCCCACAACAGGAAACGCCCCAAAGCGCAACGTGGACACATCCAAATTTTTTAAAGAAAACTGAGGTGTTTTTTAGAAAGTGCCTACCTGTAGATTTTGGCCTCTAGCTCAGCCGCCACCTAGGGAAACCTACCAAACCTGTGCATTTCTGAAAACTAGAGACCTAGGGGAATCCAAGATGGGGTCACTTGTGTGACTCGGACCAGGTTCTGTTACCCAGAATCCTTTGCAAACCTCAAAATTTGGCTAAAAAAACACATGTTCCTCACATTTCTGTGGCAGAAAGTTCTGGAATCTGAGAGGAGCCACAAATTTCCTTCCACCCAGCGTTCCCCCAAGTCTCCCGATAAAAATGATACCTCACTTGTGTGGGTAGGCCTAGCGCCCACGACAGGAAACGCCCCAAAGTACAACGTGGACACATCCAAATTTTTGAAAGAAAACAGTGGTGTTTTTTGCAAAGTGCCTACCTGTAGATTTTGGCCTGTAGCTCAGCCGCCACCTAGGGAAACCTACCAAACCTGTGCATTTCTGAAAACTAGAGACCTAGGGGAATCCAAGATAGGGTGACTTGTGTGGCTCGGACCAGGTTCTGTTACCCAGAATCCTTTGCAAACCTCAAAATTTGGCTAAAACAACACATGTTCCTCACATTTCTGTGGCAGAAAGTTCTGGAATCTGAGAGGAGCCACAAATTTCCTTCTACCCAGCGTTCCCCCAAATCTCCCGATAAAAATGATACCTCACTTGTGTGGGTAGGCCTAGCGCCCACGACAGGAAACGCCCCAAAGCACAACGTGGACACATCCAAATTTTTGAAAGAAAACAGAGGTGTTTTTTGCAAAGTGCCTACTTGTAGATTTTGGCCTGTGGCTCAGCCGCCACCTAGGGAAACCTACCAAACCTGTGCATTTCTGAAAACTAGAGACCTAGGGGAATCCAAGATGGGGTGACTTGTGTGGCTCGGATCAGGTTCTGTTACCCAGAATCCTTTGCAAACCTCAAACTTTGGCTAAAAAAACACATGTTCCTCAAATTTCTGTGGCAGAAAGTTCTGGAATCTGAGAGGAGCCACGAATTTCCTTCTACCCAGCGTTCCCCCAGGTCTCCCGATAAAAATGATACCTCACTTGTGTGGGTAGGCCTAGCGCCCACGACAGGAAACGCCCCAAAGCGCAACGTGGACACATCCAAATTTTTTAAATAAAACTGAGTTGTTTTTTGCAAAGTGCCTACCTGTAGATTTTGGCCTGTAGCTCAGCCGCCACCTAGGGAAACCTACCAAACCTGTGCATTTCTGAAAACTAGAGACCTAGGGGAATTTAAGATGGGGTCACTTGTGTGGCTCGGACCAGGTTCTGTTACCCAGAATCCTTTGCAAACCTCAAAATTTGGCTAAAAAAACACATGTTCCTCACATTTCTGTGGCAGAAAGTTCTGGAATCTGAGAGGAGCCACAAATTTCCTTCTACCCAGCGTTCCCCCAAGTCTCCCGATAATAATGATACCCCACTTGTGTGGGTAGGCCTAGCGCCCACAACAGGAAACGCCCCAAAGCGCAACGTGGACACATCCAAATTTTTTAAAGAAAACTGAGGTGTTTTTTAGAAAGTGCCTACCTGTAGATTTTGGCCTCTAGCTCAGCCGCCACCTAGGGAAACCTACCAAACCTGTGCATTTCTGAAAACTAGAGACCTAGGGGAATCCAAGATGGGGTCACTTGTGTGACTCGGACCAGGTTCTGTTACCCAGAATCCTTTGCAAACCTCAAAATTTGGCTAAAAAAACACATGTTCCTCACATTTCTGTGGCAGAAAGTTCTGGAATCTGAGAGGAGCCACAAATTTCCTTCCACCCAGCGTTCCCCCAAGTCTCCCGATAAAAATGATACCTCACTTGTGTGGGTAGGCCTAGCGCTCGCGACAGGAAATGGCCCAAAACACAACGTGGACACATCACATTTTTTCATAGAAAACAGTGCCTACCTGTGGATTTTGGCCTCTAGCTCAACCGGCACCTGAGGAAACCTAGCAAACCAGCGCATTTTTGAAAACTAGAGACCTAGGGGAATCCAAGATGGGTTGACTTGCGGGGTTCTGACCAGGTTCTGTTACCAAGAATCCTTTGCAAACATCAAAATTTGGCCAAAAAACACTTTTTCCTCTCATTTCGGTGACAGAAAGTTCTGGAATCTGAGAGGAGCCACAAATTTCCTTCCACCCAGCGTTCCCCTAAGTCTCTCGATAAAAATGGTACCTCACTTGTGTGGGTAGGCCAAGCGCCCACGAAAGGAAATGGCCCAAAACACAACATGGACACAACATATTTTTTGCAAAGTGCCTACCTGTGGATTTTGGCCTCTAGCATAGAGGTTTCTGCCCCCCCTCGGGGCAGATCGGCCTAATACCAATAGGCCGATCTGCCCCCAAGGGGGGCAGAAATGGTCTAAATACAATTTGCCCCCCAGGGGAGCGACCCTTGCCTGATGGGTCGCTCCCCATCGCTAAAAAAACAACAAAAAACAACAACAAAAAACACAAAAAAAAAAATTGCCCTGGCGCCTAGAGATTTCTGCCCCCTCGGGGGCTGATCGGCCTAATAATAGGCCGATCTGCCCCCAGCGGGGGCAGAAATGGCCTAAAATAAATTTGCCCCCCGAACTCCCACCCCCCCCGGAGCGACCCTTGCCTACGGGGTCGTTCCCCCTGCGTGACATTGGCACCAAAAAACAAATCCCCGGTGCCTAGTGGTTTCTGCCCCCTTGGGTGCAGATTGACCTCAAATCCACCAATCTGCCCCTAAGGGGGGCAGATATGGTCTACATACAATTTGCCCCCCAGGGGAGCGACCCTTGCCTGATGGGTCGCTCCCCATCTCTAAAAAAACAAACATACAAAAAAAAATATATATATATTTTTTTTTGCCCTGGCGCTTAGAGGTTTCTGCCCCCCCTGGGGGCAAATCGGCCTAATACCAATAGGCCGATTTGCCCCCAAGGGGGAAGAAATGTCCTAAATACAATTTGCCCCTCCAGGGGAGCGACCCTTGTCCAAAGGGTCGCTCCCCATCTGTAAAAAAAAAAAAAAAAATCCCTGGTGCCTAGTGGTTTCTGCCCCCCTTCGGGGCAGATCAGCCTAATCAATACAGGCTGATCTACCCCCCAGGGGGGCAGAAATGGCCTAAAATAATCCCCGCCCCCAGGGAGCGACCCTTGCCTAAGGGGTCGCTCCCCTTGCGTGAAATTCACGCAAAAAAAAAAAGTCTCTGGTGTCTAATGGTTTCTGCCCCCCTTGGGGGCAGATTGGCCTCATCAAAATAGGCCAATCTGCCCCCAAGGGGGGCAGAAATGGTCTAAATATATTTTGCACCCTAGGGGAGCGACCCTTGCCTAAGAGGTCGCTCCCCACCTAAAAAAAGAAGAAAACATAACATAAAGAAAAAAAAAAAGAAATGATCCCTGGTGCCTAGAGGTTTCTGCCCCCAGGGGGGGCAGAAAAGGCCTTCCCAAAAAAATGCCCCCCCCCTGGGAGCGACCCTTGCCCAAGGGGTCGCTCCCGTTGCGTGAAATTCGCGAAAAAAATAAAACTCCCTGGTGTCTAATGGTTTCTGCCCCCCTTGGGGGCAGATTGGCCTCATCAAAATAGGCCAATCTGCCCTCAAGGGGGGCAGAAATGGCCTAAATATATATTGCTCCCTAGGGGAGCGACCCTTGCCTAAGGGGTCGCTCCCCACCTAAAAAAAAAAGAAAACAGCACAAAAAAAAAAAAATCCCTGGTGCCTAGAGGTTTCTGCCCCCAGGGGGGCAGAAAAGTCCTTCCCAAAAAAATGCCCCCCCTGGGAGCGACCCTTGTCCAAGGGGTCGCTCCCTTTTGACAGTTTCAGAAAAAACAAAAAATCCCTGGTGTCTATTGGGGTTTCAAAAGCCGGATTGCAAGCAATCCGGCTTTTGAAACCCTGTGAGAGACTTCAAAGGGAAGGAAATACATTTCCTTCCCTTTGAAGCCTCTCGGTGCCTCCCCCATGGGATTGAAAGAGAAATGCTCAGCGCGCTGACGTCACAGGGTGGGTTGGGGGGGTCGGGGATGGGAGGTGAAGGGCTTCCCCTTCCATCCCTGACTTGGGGGGGTGGGGGGGAACCCCACAGAGGGAGCGCTAGCGCTCCCTCTGGGCTCTGTGCACAGGACGTAATGGTTACGTCCTGGGCACAGCAGCACTGTGCCTCAGGACGTAACCATTACGTCCTGGGCACAGAAGGGGTTAAGCTTGAATTCTGCCCTTCAGGTTGCCCTGGGAAGACATCATGCCCCATACCTGAGCAAAGGCCTGCGGTCTACAAAACAGCTGCAGCAAAGCATTACATTCGGCAATCGGCATACAGACGTGGTTCTCTGGCTGGAATCTCCCTCTAGCGTGTAAAGGACAGGGAAATGTTTTTATAATAACACAGCTGATTTTCTGAGAAAATGTCCCTATGTAAGGATGTGTGTTTTCTATGAATGTCGGAGACTAAACTTATACCACGTTCACCGGCAATGTACCTTGCTGTAGTCTTGGAAGAAGCACAGAGTGAGCAAGAATGTCTTGTTTGTGAACAGAGTGCTGGCCTAGGCAAAAACAGTTAGATAAACAGAAAATAAAACAAGACCATGAATGTGGATATTGTAACAATAATAAAATAAAGCTGAATAAAATATATCTAGGTTAGAGTGCACAGCGGTTTGGCCTAGTGTGTTAAAATAATGTGCATGGAGCTATAGCTAAAATTGCTACACAACACCCTCCCCTTGTCAGTTGAAGGTGGTTCAAAGCCTAATGACATATAAAATTGCTACTAAAATCTCAACCTAAGATATACATGTAAAACTGACTGTCAATTATGACAAGTCGAAGGGACACGTATAAGAGGACAATTTAAAATGTGAACATGTGGCATAAAAAGACAGAATTTCGAGAGTCAAAGTTATTTTTGAAAAGTTCCAATCGATTCTGGGATCATAGAGGACAGGAAGTCTTCCACTTCGGCAGGTGCTAAAGTTGGAAAGGCATCACCAAGAAGGATCAAGGAGCAGTCATGTTCCATAGCCTCAGCATCAGCCAAGACGGCATTCTGTGGTGTGCCCAATGATGAGTTAAGAGCCACATCCTCCAGAAAGCCCTCAGTGAGAACATCAACAGATCAGTGTCCAATGAAAGCAAGCGCTGCGTAGAAAGACAGACTTCCAGTGTGTGTTTGAAGGAGCACCAGAGGCAGCGAAACACAGGCTGCACACAATGCAAAACCGGTCTGAATGACAGAGACCAGTCACACTCCAATTGCTCCAGAAGTGTTGCTTCAAAATACTTCATAATGCGTTCACGACACAGCTGCGCTAATGGGAGCGCTTTCTTTCCTCCTTGTGGTGGCGGGACAGCAATTGCGCATAAAAAATAGCAGTAGCAAAATGCCAGCTAATAAAGACAAAGTTATTGGAAATCCCCCGAAAATCCTAGAGAAAATTGAGCGGATGGCCGATGGTGTTAAACCGAATAGGGAGGAGAAGGTGTGAATGAAACCAGAACCAACAGCCTTAAAGAAGTTTGCGATTCCAGTTGCACTGGACGCATTAAATATCCATCCCACGAGTTCACCAAAGTGTCTTAGAAAGTTTGTACTTAAAAGGGGCTGTATCTCTGCTGACGACCTTGCCACCTGAAGTGCGTAGGTCTTTCTTGCAGATGTAAGGGCCACATGCTTTTGAAACAATGAAGCCTTCAGTCGGATCAACTTGTCAAAATTCACATTCGAAGTAGCAATGTGAGGCCAAATGTCAGCTACCTCTTTTATCTTCGTAGGGGGAAAAAGTACGTTCCCTCAGCATGTAACGATCTTGGAGACCGAAACAACATAAACTATTCCAGCTCGCATCCTACAACAGTCCTCACCGTTGAGGAGGACACAACTTCTATTTGAAAGCACCTAAAACGTAGGTCTGATCAAGTGGACCAGAACTCCCTTCAGATAACAAGCTAAGGCCCATATTTATACTTTTTGACGCTAAACTGCGCTAACGCAGTTTAGCGTCAAAAAGTTTTGCGCCGGCTAACGCCATTCTGAAGCGCCATGCGGGCGCCGTATTTATTGAATGGCGTTAGCCGGCGCAAGCAGACCGGCGCTGCCTGGTGTGCGCGAGAAAAACCACGTACACCAGGCAGCGCCGGCGTAGGGGGAAAATGGCGCATGGGCGTCTTAAAATGGGGCAAGTCAGGTTACGTCGAAAAAATCGTCGTAACCCGACTTGCGCCATTTATTTTCGACGCCCATCCCCCATCAACATGACTCCTATCATTGTAAAGATAGGAGTCATGCCCCCTTGCCCAATGGCCATGCCCAGGGGACTTCTGTCCCCTGGGCATGGTCATTGGGCATAGTGGCATGTAGGGGGGCACAAATCAGGCCCCCCTATGCCAAAAAAAATCATTAAAAAAAAATAAAAAAATACTTACCTGAATGTCCCTGGGGTGGGTCCCTCCAGCCTTGGGTGTCCTCCTGGGGTGGGCAAGGGTGGCAGGGGGGGTCCCTGGGGGCAGGGGAGGGCACTCTGGGCTCATTTTGAGCCCACTTGTCCCTTAACGCCATGCCTGACCCAGGCGTTAAAAAGCGGCGCAAATGCGCCGTTTTTAGCAACGCCCACTCCCGGGCGTCTCTTTTGCCCGGGAGTATAAATACCACGTAAAGGCCTGGGAGTCATTTTTTAGACGGGAACGCCTCCCTTGCATATCATTAACGCAAGGAAGGGGTTCACGCTAAAAAATGACGCACATTCCGGGAACTTTGGCGCTATTCGCCTCTAACGCCATAGTATAAATATGGCGTTAGTTGGCGTTAGTTTAGCGTCGAATTTGCGTCGAAAAAAACGACGCAAATTCGGCGCAAACGGAGTATAAATGCGGCCCTAAATTTGCTGCAGACGCGTTACACGCCCCATGCAAGGACATCTGTTTAAAACCATTAAATGGCTGAGTGAAGTCTTGCATTCACTACCACTAAGAAAGACTTATTTCATGCCACTGAGACATTTGTACAAGAAGGGTAGCTCCCACACCTCATGGATGTAACTTTCTCCCAGCCTTTCATATCTGCCTACCGGAATGTGTTTTAAACAGGAGGTGAATTGAATTGTAGAAATAGGCAGATTAATGACCCCTTGTATTAGCCACTCAGCAGAAGGTATTTCAGCCACAGTAAAAGGCAACTTTTCTAATTTCTCGTAGTTTAGCATGACATAAGTCACTTATTTTTGTGTTAAATTAACGGAAGAAAACTTTTCCCTCGTGCTGACATTTTGCCAGGGAACCTGACCCGCCTTCAGTGTTTGAAGTGTCCAATCCAACCTCATAATGGACCTTAACTGACTCTGTCCATGGTGTAAGGAAGACATATCTGTTTGTATAATGTCTATAGCAGAAGAGACAATGGGGGTCATTCTAACCCTGGCGGTCGTCGACCGCCAGGGCTAAAATGACGGGGGCACCGCCAACAGGCTGGCGGTGCCCCGCAGGGCATTCTGACCGCAGCGGTTCGGCCGCGGTCAGAAGTGGAAAACCGGCGGTCTTCCGCTGGTTTTCCGCTGCCCTTTTGAATCCTCCATGGCGGCTTCACACACCCCATACCACCATCCTGTTCCTGGCGGTTCGCCCGCCAGGAACAGGATGGCGGTAAGGGGTGTCGTGGGGCCCCTGGGGGCCCCTGCAGTGCCCATGCCAATGGCATGGGCACTGCAGGGGCCCCCGTAAGAGGGCCCCACAAAGAATTTCACTGTCTGCATTGCAGACAGTGAAATTCGCGACGGGTGCCACTGCACCCGTCGCACCTTCCCACTCCGCCGGCTCCATTCGGAGCCGGCGTCCTCGTGGGAAGGTTGTTTTACACTGGGCTGGCGGGCGGCCTTTTGGCGGTCGTCCGCCAGCCCAGTGTAAAACCCAGAATCACCGCAGCAGTCTTCCGACCGCGGAGCGGTATTCTGGAGGGGGAACTCTGGCGGGCGGCCCTCCTCCGCCCGCCAGAGTTAGAATCACCCCCCATGTTCTTTAAAGTGTATATCCAGTCGGACAGGGTATTAATCCCATTATCCACAACAGCTAATGCCTTTCTTAGATTTTCCTGGTCTATTTGCCTTAATCGGGCAGCTGCTTTTTGTTAGGAAAGCTTCCAGATTTCATTATGTACTTCATATAAGAAATGCTTTCTGCGGTGTTTTCTGGGGTCTAACAGGAAATCCCGTAAGTCGGTATTATTAGACAGGAGACAAAGGTGTTCTCTAACTGCATATAGTGAGGAAGTTCCTAACCATTGCTGGCAGAGTTTCCCTACACTGTATGCTGTAACTATACCTGCATGTTCGGATGATATATAGCGAGGGTCCGGTCTATTAGTTCTAAAATCCCCGAGGAGTTGATAAAACATTGGTGACACCCATTGGTGTCTACTGGCCACAATAGCCACCCACCAGGACGTGTCAGTGAAACATTAAATGTACCATTCTGGACCCATTCTATAAGCTGATCTTCAGTTGCATTGGGTATATTTTTGCCATTTGTAAAATTTTACTGCGGCAGGCATACTGGGCGTATTCAATTCTTTGATCTTTGCTAAGCCTAGACAATGTGTTTGTTGTACTGTTTCTTTAAAAATATCATTTGTATAGGTATCAGGCATGCTCTAAATAAAGCTTCCTTCCCCCTTATTTGCCAATGTCTATTTCCCCACACACGTTTTAAGTCAATCGACTTCAGCCAATATTCATAGCCTTCTATAGTCCACCGGGAAACAAAGGAATCCGAATATATAAAGTTCATAGTTGTCAATAATATGCTTATTTTTTCAGTAGGTGGCAAAAAATACAACTCAGCATTTTTAACATCATGCCCAGAAAAATATGTGAACTTTTCAGAATACATTTTGGAACTCCCTTGTGGTAGAGTCAGACAATGTTCCCACTGTGCATAATTAAAAACGGTTTTGGGGCTGCTTGCTCTGTGTATGAAATGGTGCCCATAATAATTATAGTAAAACTTGTCACCATAATTTTCTTTAGATTGATAAACATCTTTGTTTTCAAAAACAGTATAATACAGCAATTCAGTCATCAACTGTTTTCACATCCCAATTATCAGAAACAATGCCGGGTATCATTATATCATTCATGCAGAGTTTGAACACATAAGGTATTTGAATGACCTCAGTAGGGCCGTAGATATCAAAAGTTACTTTATCCCAAACAATCCCATCTGCAATAGGTATTGTGGAAATGTTCACAAAAGACAAGTCTCTTCGGACCTTGTGTGATGAAAAATGTGGTTTTAAGACCTCATCCACCAGTTCAACTGTTGATTTTTCAGAAAGAAAATTTCCCTGTATGAACAAAAAGAAAGTTATGACAAAACCAATCCAAAGTAGGAAAGCTATCATAGTCAATGAAAGCCATAGAAAGTTCCATGGAAGAACAAAGTATGTTATTTATGTGCGTTTGACAGTTCAGGTGTCGAAAAGGTGAATGAGTCTGAGACGTCGTCGTTGATGTCAGCAAAATATCCAGAAGCAGTTCGTGCAAGAACTGGAGCTGTGTTAGTTGGAGGAGTTGGTGTTTCTCGTGGTGCCACAGAATAAATCGCACCATCCACTATTTCTGTATTGTTTGATGCTAGTGGAACCAATGCAAGATCCTTTTCCACCCTCCCCAAGATCGGAGAGGTGTTGGTGTTGTTGCTCACAACTTGTAGAGGAACTTCTTGACTAGTAGTGAGAGGGATTCGGGAACTTCTGGTTGTTCCCCTTGGTCTGCTGTGCAGGATTGGCCACATGGTGTAGTTTGACATTGTCGATGGAGGCAAAACGGTTTTCTGTGGCACCTGCCACCGGTGGTAGAATTACAGTTCTGGTACAATGGATTCCCAAGACTGGGACTGGTGCTCGATAAGAAGGACCAAATTCCTTTTTCACAGCAAAGTTTTCACATACTAGATCCCCGACTCTAGGAATACAGCCGGTAGGTGTTACAGGTACATTCTTGATTCCAGTGGAGGCAGCACTGAGAGAAGAATTGTCATCACAGAACTGTTGTAAATCCTGTAAGACAGTGACTCATGTCAAAGGGTGTTTCTGCCACCTCAATGCCAGAACCATCAAGATCTGGAACATACATTCGAGTTCCAAAAAGTACAACCCCCCCAGGGACCTTCTAGGCAGACTGTTAAGTGCTCTCTGAACTCCCTACAGGTGATTAAGTCAACTACGACCCGTACCTGAGACTCTGGCTGTTAAGGATTGCTTTAAATCAGGGTTTAATTGCTCGACAACACTATTTCCCTAGGGGTGAAATGGAGACGAGTACTGGAGTTGGACCCCCAATAAAGCCATGGCGTCCCTGAATGCCCTTGAGGTGAAAGCAGGGTCCTGGTCTGAGTGGAAAGCCACAACTGCATATGTACTGATAAAGACTCGCAAATCTTTAATAACAGTCCAAGGGTCAGGCGAGCATTGTAGCCATACCCATAGAAATCTGGAGCAAGAATCAACAACGACTAGAATATACTTGTATGCACAGTCCGGTGTTAGGGGACAGAAATAGTCCAAGTACACACATTGTAAAGGTTTATTTGAAATCAACAGGGGTGTCTATGGCAGGCGTTTGGCAGTTGAAACTTTAATTTGTTGGCAGATGTCACAACAAAGGCCATACTGCTTGTTCTCCTTGTAGAGACCTGGCAACCAATAGCAGGCTTGTAAGATTGATATTGTAGCCACCACACCAGCATGGGCTGGTGCTACCCCTTCTTGCACTGCTTTAATCAATTGTGGTCTTATATCCCTGTTGGGAACATATCGCACCCCTAAGCCTAGTATCTTAACTTCAGTGTTCAGGAAACCTCCCATTCGGTAGGAATATTTGTCAGGAAATGCTTTTGGATAGGGCGTACCATCAGCCGTAGCTTTCACGGCAGCCCATATGTCTGCGTCCGGTTTTGAACTCAAACGAGTTACTGCAGCAACATCAGCCACAGCCACTGCTGACTTTGCGGCTTCATCAGCCAATGTTATTCCCAGCAATGTGTATTCCAACACGCTGGTGTCCAAGTGTGTGTACAACATGGACATTTACTAGCGTTTCCTTCAGATCTGCTACTTTCCCCCACAAACGTCTGTGTTTAATGGTGTTGCCTTTAGAATCTCTGAACCCATTCTGGCGCCAGTAATGCAGGTATTCATTGAAGGACTGGACACAATAGTATGAGTCACAAACAATCAGTGGATATTGTGTAGGATCCATATGTTCCAGTGCTATCACCAGAGCTTTGAGCTCTGCTAATTGTGCTGTGCAATTCCCTAGGGCTTGTGTAAATGTATAGAGTGGACAGAATGTATTGTCCTCCATATAGCCGCTCACGACTGCGCAAGCAGCAGAGTATTGATGCTTTGTGCCTTTTGCAGGTTGTGCTGAGCCATCGGTGTACATGACTCTGTGATATTGTTCGATAGGCAATGTGTTTGCTGGAATTGGATATTCCAGCTCCTATTGTAGAAATGTTTGAGTTTGTAACTTTGGGTCAAAGATGTAGTCTACGTCAGTGGCTGTAGAAGACGTAGCCCACTGTATCCAGCATGGATGTAATGCTTTAGCGTTTGGGATGCTTGCTTTTTTGACAACCTCTAGGGCTGGAATCAGAGAAACAACAATAATGCGTTTGCCCTGGGCCAGAGGTCTTTCTTTAATTACAGCCATCTGAACAGCAGTGGGAATTCTTTCTGTGGGAGCAAAGTGTTGGTCTGCTACTGAGTTCAAATGTGATTTGTAAGGGATGTTCTCACCTTCATTAAAGGTTACATAAGTGAAACCAATGGCCCCAGCAATTACTCTGATGACCAAATGTGATTTGTTGTCCCTCGTGTGTAGGTGTTGTGCTGCAAGCATGTCTGTCTGCAGTTCTTTAAGTATTTGTGTGTGTCCAAACTTTACTTGAAAATTCAGGTCGTATTAAGTAATATAAAGGTTTTATGCGTGAAGCATAATCTGGAATGTAAATTCTGCCAAAGTTTAGAAAACCCAATTGAGATTGGAGTTTTTTGATCGTGTTTGGAGGTTGTAGTTGTGCACATTTTTCTAAGAATTGTGGCACGAGGCTCTTTTCTTCACTTGATAGCTCATATCCTGGAACAGAATGCGAAGGAAGGGAATTTTTGTTTTTTGAAGTTGAATTTGTAGCCAAATTCAGCAAATCCAACAACAATGCGGGCTACCCGTCTTAAATGTTGTAGTAATTCATCATCCATAAGAGAAATGTCATCTACATAGGACAATGCTTCAGGGTCAATCTCATGCAGAATTGCAGTGACACGAGCTGCGAACAGTCCTGGGCTGTTGTTATACCCCTGAGGTAAACAACAGATTTTGTTTCTGGGAGCTTAGTGCACTGAAACTTGTTAAGTTTCTACTCTCAGGCGCTATATTCTGGCAGGAATAACCATTGGAAATATCCAATGTTGTTTTGTATTTTTTACGCACTATGTTGTTCATCAGTGCTGTGCTATGTGAGTTTTGTATAGCATATGTGCCTGTATGACTGTTTAAGTGTTTGTAGTCTTAGACTATTCTGTATGAATGGTCCGATTTGGCTACTGGGAATAAAGGATTATTCATTGGGGAGACACAGGGTTGAATAACACCCTGGTACTCTAGTTGTGTGAGTATTTCTCTCACAGGTGCCTTTGCTTCATGTTTTATTGGGTACTGAGGTTGGAATTGAGGTTCATTTTTAATGGGAATTACATGGTAGGGGGATTCTTTATCCCATCCTACGTGATTGCGATATAACGCAGGTGCCTGTGCCAAAGCCCAATCAATGGCATAGGATTCAGCGAGTTCCTCCGGAACACGGGCGAGAAAGAATGTTTAATAACATCTCCATATGGCAGGTACAGACAAATTCAGGTGGCCAATCTTGTTCGGCCAACAAAACATTATATATGTTTACTACGCGATCCCAAAATATTGCGTCTATTATGTGCTCAATGTCTCCTTCTAACTGTAGCGTTACTTTATAAACCCTATTAGGCATGGAGACACGCATGTCTACAGTTTCTACTTGTTGAAAGTCATCAGGTGCTTTCACCTCCAGATGCTCTAGAAGACTCCAGCGAACTATTGTGACCTTTGCCGCGCTGTCTAGCAGTGCTAGTGCCCACTTCCTGTTCTTCAAGAGGACCCTCTTCTTGAGTGGCAAGACGTGCTGTGACTGCTGCCACCTTTTTTTTAAATTGGGGTTTCTGTTGGGGAGGTTTCTCTTCCTTTTTAACCGAAACCTCAGATGAGCGTTGTGATTCCTGTCTCGGTTTCACGTACTCTGTTCTTCGCTCTGATCGCCCACCTCTCTCACTTCATTTTTCCGATGAGTCTTGAAAGGAACGAGATTGGCGTGTATCAGTATATTGATATCTATCAGCCATTTTGATATTATCTCTATTTCTGAGATGATATCTATTCTGAGGGGTCTCCGCACACGGAGATTCTGCCATCTCTTTTTGAGGAGTCTGTTGTTTTTTATCCCAGCGTTTCTTATTACCCTAAGGAGCTTGCTTGGAAAAATATTTATCAGATTTGCCCTGAAATTGTGGTTTAGTTGGTCTGGCCCCTAGGATATCTCGACCAATGCTCGAATAGGTCTCTGTTATAATCTTAGGAAGCTCACCTTCCTGATCCTGTTGAGGAATGTCACAGAGCTGCATGTGCACTGCTAGTGCGACTGCTTTCCCTTTAAGATTACTTAAAATAATTGAGGATACCGTGGCAAAATTACCCATCAATTGCATCCCCAAGTCTAGGGCCGAGGCAGCCCCGTATTCATCTTTAATTTGCTTCAACACCTCTGGTAAATTGGCAAGTCTTGGTGTACTGTGTGCGGTTGTGTAGAGCGCGGCAAATACCGTGCCCCAGCTATTGCAGTTATCCACTGTAGGGACCATCCCAAATGACAAGCACATCGTTAGAATTCTATGTTTATCCTGAGGTCCCGTATGGGGAAATACTGCTTCCAGCGCATTTATTTTTTGTGCTAACCAAAACTGAGTTTCCTCCCGTTTGGCGCGTACTTTACCCATGATCAAATGTACAGTCGCAGGGTTTATACCTGCCGTCACTGCATGTGGTTGTGCTGGAGCAGCATGTGCTGGGTTTGTATTTAATGTTTGCATCACAAACTGTACTAATCATCTATATGTTGCTGTTAGTTCAGTATATAAGCGACAAACCTCAGCTACTGCTAAAGTCGCTACTGCAGGGTGAGGTGTATAGGTGGCCAATAAAGGCCAGGTAGGACCATCATTACTTAGAGGACCTATCCTTACTGGTAATATTGTATGGGGGTAGGGCACCATCAAGCCAATTATTATGTTCTTGATAAGTTAAATGTATTTCTAAATATGCATATGCCCTGTATTGTCCAGGTACGTTTGCAAGTGTATAGTGATGAAATGTGTTAGTTTTCCCATCAACTGCTGGAAAAGTGACCCAAGAATAGAAAAGTTCTGTTCTATAAGCTGGATGGGCGTCCACCACAAATGCGACTGGACCCCCCTGGGCTGTTAGGCTATTTTCTAATAAATGTGTAGTCAGTGGTTGTCTCATATTGACTGCTATTGCTACCTGCTGCGGATTCGCCATGCTAGATAGAAAATATGTTCAAAGAAAGCACACCAAATAGAATTTTTCCTTTTAGAGTTCAGGCTTGAACAACCTCCAGCACCAGATAGGATAACCTACGTAGCTGGGGTGGAAATCCTCAGTACCACCGCCATCTCCGCATATGGTATTGAGGTATAGTTGTATATAATGAGACAGAGATACTCAGGAGGACCCGAAAATTAGAGCCTGACTAAACCTCCTTCGAATCCTTTTCATAATGAAATCAAATTATGGAAACGCTATATAGACGATATTTTGGTCATATGGCAAGGACCTCTGACTAGAGTAGATCCATTCACCACTTGGGTTAACTCCTTAGACCCCTTTCTGAAATTCACATCCACTGCATCATCGATCCAGTTACCCTTTTTAGATTTGATGATTTCAATCAATGAGAATGGCCGACTAGTGACCAGTACATATCACAAACCCACTGATCGAAACAGCTTGTTATTGTATGAAAGCCATCACCCAAAGGCTCTCAGAGACAATCTTCCTGTAGGTCAGTTTCTACGCTTAAGAAGAAACTGTAGTACCCTCCGAGACTTTGACCAACAAGCTAGTACTTTACAAGAAAAATTGTGTGATCGCCACTATCCATCAAAAATTGTGAACATAGCTCGTAAAAGAGCAAAAAATAATCCGAGAGAATGGCTTTTATCGACAAAAGATAAAGTACCACAGTCTAGGATTACTTGTGTTTCCACTTTCACTCCGTTATCCAACGATATTAAAAAATTGATTAATAGGCGATGGCCAATATTAGAGAGCGGAGGTATCAGGATATCAAAACCTCTTTTTGCCTTCAAACGCACCTCTAATATTAAAGATATAGTGATACACACACGCCCCCGGGATGTGCCTGTAAAGCACACACAACGAACCTTATGGGATCTCCCCCCAATCGAAGGACACTATCCCTGTGGTAATTGCAACGTATGCACACTAACCAGACAAATAAAATCACTGGATCTAGACCCTATAGGGATTTGGCATCTGAAAAAACACACAAATTGTAACTCAAAGAACTGTATATACATGATAACATGCCCTTGTGGACTACGTTATGTCGGGATGACAACACGCCCAGTAAAAATCAGAATTAACGAACACAGGAGCAACATTAGATGCCATAGACTGACCACGAAATTATCAACACACTTTATAGACACTCCCCATACTCCAGATGAACTATGGTGGGTGATATTGGAAGCCCCCTTAGTGAGACCTAATGACACAAAATACCTCTTCAGATTGGAACAACGTTGGATTTTTAGATTAGGCACTTCTATACGGGGACTGAACGATGACATACCCTGGACTACACTCTCGTTGTAATCAGTAATTTCAAGACTTTTTTAGTACTATTAAATGTGGTTTGCCGACAAGCAGTCAGGCTCCTCACTTTCCTTTCCATATGACCTTTTTGTAAAGATCACTATAGCCTTTTGATATGCATATTTTTAAATGCCTACCGAATCAGCGGACTGAGTATACATTTTTTTTCACTTTTTTTCACTGTTTTCGCGTTACTTTTAATATATCACATCATACTTTTTGGTTTGGACGACTCCCTCTCTCCACAAATGTGGAGTGAAGTCTGTTTTCAGTGTTTACACTAGCAACACTGATTAGTCCTTCCTCACTTTCCTTTACCCTTCCCAGACGCGCATAGCCTCGCGCTGCTAGATAAGAGCTGCCCGGACGGGACATGCCGTTTTCCAGGACGCAGTCAGAAGGGTAGGACTAATACCTAATAACGACGCACACACGTGAGTAGGTCCTGTCGCGAGCATTTTCCGCTCGTTTTTCCGCTCGTCTCTTTGTAACATAACTTGTTACTTCCACCTTACATTACGAGCGGCTACGACGCCACTTAACGGTAAAAGCCGTTCACAGGAATATATCCCCTAGTGATTGCTTACGAATCAGACTAATAACAGTTCACTTACGATCCGATTTTACGCTATACCATTGCTAAGACTCTTAGATGCAGCCATTTTGGCTGAATAGGGCAGCGTTTAGATAACATTGCTCTTACATGATTTGTCCGAAAAGATAAGCGAACGCACACTGGCAATTTCCATTACTTGGCAAATTGAGCTAGACGTTTGGGGTTATCAATTCCTTACCACTACTAATCAATTGAATGATTTTTTCGGCCATTTTGCCGTTTTAAACTTGTTTTTGAATTAAGGGATACTTCCCACTTATTCAATGGTCCTTTGAACATACAATGTAACATCCTACGACAGTTGTATTATGAATGCCTTTTTGTTGTTGAATCCACTCTGTTGATGGACTTATTTAATACTTACATGTGAATCCGTCATCGACATGTTTTCTCAACTAATGTCTAATTGATTATTTCTGCTATTTATGACTACCACTGTTTAGAACGTCAGTTCCAGGTTCTGACTAGCGATCCTAAGGAGCTCTCTCCTAAAATTAGGGATGGTAAGCTCAATTCTTTTAATTTGTCTTGACACGAGTGGTGCACTATATCACTTTATTCACCAAGTTTGATGTATTATCTTTATTTATGTTTATATTCTTTATGATTGATTCTATTTGTAGGGCGACCTTTTTTGACTTAAACAGACGCACTAAAGTAAGTGACTGTTCTATTATCCTTTTCCCGAGTAGGGTATATTAATTTTTGTTGGAGAAGTTTTTGTTACTTTTGGTCCTGAGGAAGCGTCAGTGGACCCTGTCGGGCCAACAGACGCGAAACATGTAGACCTTCTAACAAGTAGGACAACAATAGTTAGTTCCTCTTGTCTAAAAGATTGAGAGCACGTGAGCATTATTTCTCACCTTGGTCTCTCCCTTTGTTTTTAACCTTGGTCTCCATCTTTGCATAACTGATTAAAATTCATGATTATAATAAACTAGATGGATAACCAATTTTATTATTCTCTCTCCATTATTGCATAAGTACCTATACTTAATTCCACCGGCAATACGGCTAAGAGCCCCCCACGGGGAGCCCGTTAGGCATTGCAGCACCGGCCTAGCGAGGAGTCTGTCCCGATGATGATACCAGACATCCATTGTGATGCTTGAGGGCTCTGACTTCTATGGATTAAGGTCCTCCTCTTTCTAATGTTGAATTTTTGGAACAGTGTACTTTGTTGTATTTGTTAGACGTCATTGGGAGACAGTACACTGGACCATGAATCTCCCGGTCCCTCCTTTGTGATAAACGTTGGCGGCACCATGTCGTGTAGGCTCTCATTATTCTAATGAGATATTGGATTTTGAGTGGCAGAATCACCCGCAATGTGGGGAGACTGAGTCTGACCCACTGCAGGTGACACCTGTCGCTCCAATCCGGGTTTTGCTCCGACCAACTAGAAGTGCATCATCTCTACCGAAAGGCAGGGATGACTGGGCAACCGAGCGCATGACATAATTGGTTTCTCAGGGAAGCTGTGGTCACTCAGGTCTCATCCGTTTCTCTCACTTACATTAGTCTCATATATGCAGTGACAAACAGAGGCAGTAAATGTTTCAATAATGTTTTTAATGAAGCAACTGCATCTTAGATAGCAAAGCCTGAGCTGCAATAACCAGGACGACACAGCATGACAGTATTAAAATTGTGACAAGGAGAGTGAAGCATATGAATAACGCTACCACATTGTCACTACAGTCAGTATATGAACTCCTACCTAGGCTATAATAGAGCACAGCATGTTAAGCTCTAATTCTGCCCTTCAGGTTCCCCTGGGAAGACATCATCCCCCATAACTGAGCAAAGTCCTGCGGTCTGCAAAACAGCTGCAGCAAAGCATTCGGCAATCAGCATACAGACGTGGTTCTCTGGCTGGAATCTCCCTCTAACGTGTAGGGGACAGGGAAGAGTTTTTATAATAACACAGCTGATGTTCTGAAAAATGTTCCTACGGAAGGATGTGTGTTTTCTATATATGTCGGAGACTAAACTTATACCACATTCACCTGCAATGTACCGTGCTGTAGCCTTGGAAGAAGCACAGAGTGAGCAAGAATGTCTTGTTTGGGAAGAGAGTGCTGGCCTAGTTAAAAACAGTTAAATAAACAAAAAATAAAACAAGACCGTAAAAGTGGCTATTTTAACAATAATAAAATAAAACTGAATGAAATATATCTTGGTTAGAGTGCACAGCGGCTTGGCCTAGAGTGTTAAAATAAAGTGCATGGGGCTATGGTTAAAATGGCTACACATCACTCCCATTGCTAAAGAAACCCTCTGCAGACCCTTCAATGCTCACCTGTTACAGACCAATATCTCTGCTAGGATTCCTGATCACGTTTTTAGAGAAAATCTTCAACAGATGCCTCATTGTCAAAAAAATATATTTTATTTGGCATAAGCCTTAAAAGTATAAAAACAATAAAATGTACAATTACATATTATATTAACACACAGAGTTCTTAGATCATTCTAATTCTTATTAACCAACTCTAATTGCATAATTCACTTGATTTAAAATCAAGTTCTTACAGTTCCTGAAAGTGCAACGTGCCAATTTAAATTATCCCACACACAGTTCTCTTTAGACTCTGGTCCTTGTGATCTCCTAAGTGCATTTTCCCATTTTGGAATGCTCCACGTTTTATTTCTTGCCTTGTTATGCGTAGCGATGTTATCTAGAATACCATCGACCAATACCATTTTAGAATAAGCAAACTCTTCTTTCCTTTTACTTCCTCCATAATTCAAGTTCTTTTAGTTTCATAAAGTGCAACATGCCAACCAATTTATCCCCTATACAGCTGTAAAAGAGCTCCATCCATACTTTAACATAAAGTGCTTTTTTTTTATTCAATAAAGTGCTCTCCATATTATTTCTTGCCTTCTCCTAGCATAGAAAACTTCCTAAAATACCATCAACCAATATAATGGTAATCAATTATAACATTTAAAACTCTACATTCCGCATTATACCCTACCTTCTATCAACCCCTATAAATCTGAATATTTCCCTTCTTAAATCATTTAAAAATAGGCCCAGTGCACAGGTTGCATTTAAAAATCTTATATCAATAAGTAGCCTAAGCGCTTGGTCCCGATTAGTAATATTATATTCCTTAAAAATTGGTTTTAAAAACATCTTGCGCACTCCTAAAAACCATTGACAATCTACAAGTAAGAGTTGCATGGTATATTTCTGTTGTAAGCCACATGTACACAGACCCTGGCTATCCTTAAGAAATGCTTTTGCTTTGAGATCCATATTTCCAGGGTTCAGCCCAATATGGAACTGTAACACAAAATTTCTTAATCTTGAATTAGGTAGAGCCTCTATATACAGGAAGTTTTCCGGATTCCTCCATCCAGCTATCATAGCCTGGGTTGATATTTTACTTTCTAAATACTTCAGGTCTAATTCTCTTGCTCTTTCCTTCACTATTATTCTTAAATTATACTTCGAGATTTGCGCACCACACCATTGGTTATCAGGTAAACCTAGGATGACACAGATCTTTTTTAACCGTCCTCTCACTTGTGATGCCCAATGTAACTCGCTTTTTATAATTTCTTTCTTACACAATCTCGCAATCTTACAGAGCCCTTCATCTGTTATGCTTAACCAAAACTTCAGTGCGGCTCGTAGGCCCAAATAAGTCCACGCCGTCATTTGACATTCTGCTCTTATAGCTTGAAATTCTGCTCTTATAGCTTGTAACATACTCAAGGGGGGCAATGAAAGCATGCGCTTTACGCAGATGCTTTCTTCTATTTCCCAATTTAGCTTCCCTGAGAAGGTTAAAACTTCCACCCCATATTGGAATTGGGGGCGAACCATAGCATTAAAAGCAGAGATAACTGGCTGAATAGAAGGACCTCCATATTTACTATTGAATTGTTTTAATCCCCAGACTGAAGATAAGGCTTTGTTTTTTTAAAGTTTCAGTATGGACTTTCCATCTTAAGTGTGAATTGAACCATATGCCCAGATATTTATACTTTTTTACCTTCTCTATTACCCCCCCAGAGTATATTTAAATGTGTTTTTCTCTTTCCCTATAGACATTATTTTCATTTTCTCCATATTTACTAAAAAAAAATTCTTTGACAATAGGTATGAAACATCTCTAACTTCCTTTGTAGCCCTAACTCTGTCATATCCATTATCACTAAATCATCAGCGTATAGTAGGCAGGAAACATGCACACCATCCATTTTTGGGCTTAGTCCATTAACGAGATAATAATGAGAATAAAATTGGGGCCAACACACAACCTTGACGGAGACCATTCATTATAGGGATACTTTTTGAAAGTGAGCCATTCATATCTAAAATTACTTGGGCCCAATTTTGTGAATGCAGGCTCTGGAGAAGAAGTAGATGCCTCATTGAATACCTCAATGCACACCAACTCCTAAACTCCACTCAGTCTGCTTTCAGACCCAACTACAGCATGGAAACTGTCATCATCGCTGCTACAGATTTCCCTGGACTGAAGAGACACAGTGGCCCTCATCATCTTGGACCTCTCCACAGCATTTGAGATGGCCCCTCACCTCATCCTCATCCAACAAATACACAACATCAGAATCCAAGGGCACACACTTTGATGGATCTGCTCCTTCCAACTTGGCACAGTACACCTCAGACGCCTGAAACCTCATCTGTAGAGTTCCTTGAGCATCTTCACTGAGCCCTACCATCTGCAACACATACAGGATCCCTTTAGCCAGCATCAACTGCTTTTATGACATCAACATCCTCTCCTCCCTTTATGATATGCAACTAATTTTCTCCCTCATGGAAAAGACTCCCACAATCAGATCAAGTTCAATGCCTGCATGTCTTAAATTTCACTCTAGATGAAGACCAAATGTCTAAAGCTGAATACTGACACGACCGGTGAAGAGCGTTTCACTATGGGACTCTACCTGGTGACCAACAGAGCTACACACACCCATTACCCCTGCAATCACTGCCTCAAGCTTCCAGACCCTGAAGATGCTGAAGAAGTTTTTCAAATGGCTCACAATTGATAGCCAGAAAACTATCACGCACACTGTGGTCAGCGTCCGCTTCCGCGTAATAGTCCGCGTAATAGTCCACTATACAAATCACCATAAAGTAACATGCAGGCACTCATTTATCGAAGGAAATTTTGCAGGGGTAGGAGAAGGTTTTGTTCAGTCAGATGCCATAGTGCACAGTTTATTGGGCTTTTAGGTGTCTGTTCACTCACGTGTTGAAAGGCATAGTTCATCATTTAGGTGTACGCATGTGTTAGCACGGAGCATCCGAATGCTTTATATTATGTGGGTGTCGAAGACAATAGAAAATCAAGTACGTCCAATGAGGATTTGGATCTTTGAATTACAAAATTACATTATATTTTACATATCTGCAATTGCATTTTAAATGTCTGTGATACAGCGCAGACAGAAGCAATATAGTTTTTATTGCGATGGTATTAAAGAGCTGACATGATTTAGTGTGCAGTGTGACCACATACTTCATTGCCTTAAAACAGAAAATGTATTTAGCAGCTTGTGTGAGACATTAAGACATTCTGCTGGCCGGTGAAAATGTAACAGTTCAATAAAAAGCCAAGCAGTTTAAAATCAAATAAAGCATATGAACACTGCGGTACACCTTGTACTGAACAACAATGGCTTGCTAAATTTGTGTAAGGATTGCAAGTGAAAATCTCTGTGTTCCGTTTCAGAGCATCTTTGTACCAGATCTGTCAAAGGATAGTATCAGGAAGAAATATTTTAAAGGCACCGACCATGAAATTTCACAATAACTACCAACGTTAAGCCTTCACTCTAGCAGCAGCAACAGCAAAGTCAACGTGACTTCCAAATATTGATGACTTGTCATTTTCAGTGGTATGGGACAGGCTATCCAAACTGTTAACTGTTACAATATGAAATTACACTACTTAAAATGAATAGTTTGGAGGAGGGCTGGAAGAATTTGTCAAAATATATTAACGCTGTTAAGTCAATGTCGCGTCCATATGTATGCTTTTCATGCTAGATGTGGTCTGGTATTTAAAAAATGAGACTATTGATTTTTGACAATTTATGAGAATCTTTGCAAGGTTGTTACTCTGCCAAGATCTATAACACAAGGCTTGTAATGAATTTACAGAGCTAAATATGAACTCGTTGCTCCGTCAGTAATGATGATAAAGTGCTGTGTAGGAACTTGACTGCTCATACAGGTCGTACTCAAGCCAAAGTTGTTAAGGCACAGAAAGAAATGCAGCACTGGTTCATGGCAGAACACGTTTTCAATTAGTTTCGCTCCTTGTGGCTGACAGTTGCTCAAATAAACATAGCTTCTGAATTATCAAAGAGGAGCCCATCAGATCATACATCGTGCATTCTATATTAGGTTCATAATTTCATTGTATAACATTGGTAATAAAATTACGCACCAAAAGTAAATTCATAATCAAGATCGCAAACCACGATACTGTTCATGAAAGAAAAAACAATATAAAGTTCATGCATTATAAATTCTAAATGCTGCTATTAAAAAGTGTATTCACTCTGAGTTTCGCATAGAGGAGGCAGAATATTATTTCTACATGGAATACTTTTGTTTATCTGGCGCACATATCACTGGCAAATCCTAACTTTGATTTAGATGGACTTTTCTTGGTTGTGGAAACACTATATGGTAAAAGTGTTACTGTTAGATTTACAAATTATTGTGTAAAACTATCCTCAACCTAACTGTGAACTATACAACACTGCTGACTATATTTAATATATTGTATTAGACAGAATAGAAGTGGAAGTGAAAGAAACAAAGAGAAAGGCAGCGACTGTCCGACGCAGTAATAACTCAGACCTGTCTAATGTGCATCTGCAGCAAATCTATAATTGTTTGTGGTACAAACAGTTTTTTTTTTATTTCAGTAGCTGTTGTTTCTGACCTTTGGGAGAGGGACTGCCAAACAGCTCTTCGCTGCATGGGCATTTCTGTAAACCATGGTGTCTGTTCTATTAAGCAGCACATTTGAATATTTTTAGAAGTCGGACAATAATCCGTCAATACCCCACAAGCTGTATAAATGTCACACAACACATAAGTCACAGGTCATAGTGAGGTCTTTCACTCCATTGAGGAGCAAAACGTGGCACAGGAGCTGGTAGTAGCAGTGTCCTACTTAAGGCATGCTATCGCATTGGATAAGTTAGCTCTCATAATTAAAACTTGTAAGATGTATCCTTTGCATTTTTAAGGAGAAACACTATTTTGGTAAATACAGTAGTGTGAAAATCCTACTTGTTTCTACCCTTGACTAATTAAAAATTGGAACTCCATTCTTGTATCTAATTAATGAAAACAAACCATTCGTCATTACTGATCCTTTTATTATACGACACACCATTTTCTGAACCCACAAACACGGATGCGTATGGCAAAATGATAAGGTAGCCTAGTTTAATGTAAATAGGAAAGTAAGTACCAGATTCTGGAATCGAGTGATCACTGACAAACTGGACCCCCTTCCTGGAGCACAACAACACAAACACCACGCCACGCCAGGTATCCCCACGCAAGGCATCCTAGATGGTAACTAGGTGGTTGGCCTTAAAGGCAGATACGCACAAACTGCCTAGAGCCAATCCACCTACCACCTCTAAACAACGGCAGGATAAGGACAGCACAATAATATCTCAGATTTGGCATGAAATCCAAGCCCAAACTCAGCAGTCCAGACTTTTAGCATCCAGGTGCAGTGTATCACCAGGACAATAGAAACGAGAATGTTAGTAAAATTGAGAAATGCCTTCGTGGCACGCAGCAGCTTAGTAGACCATGTCCTAAACAGTAAAACTATCCAAGGCCGATATCAGTTAAGCTCAACAAAAAACAAAGACATTGATTAAATATATCCCATGCCTAAATCAACACTGTGCAGTACACATAATTATCTTGCTCTCTTTAACCTACATCGGCCTGTCCTAACCTGCATCTCAATTTCTCTGATGCTCTGGCAAACAAACAAAAAAATACAACAAAAATACAAATGGAGGACAAACACAATTGGCAGTGATCGTTACACCTCATTCATCTAGCAACACAAATACAAATTTCGTACAATGAAGTTAGGGGCAGATTACACAAGGTAACGCAAGGGCAAAACAACACTAAATTCAGACTTAACAAGTAACGTGAGGCTACCTTACATGGCTTGCACTGCTTGGAAAATCCAGAGTAACATAAGACAAAGCAAGTTGCTTCCTTGTGTTACTTTACACTGGGAAGGCTCTGGGAAGTCATTCAAAAGGTTGAGGGTGGGTGTTCTCATGTATCCATCCACAGAGTTTGGTGCATTCCCAGATTAACCATGTGTCGTAGTTCTGGGAATCGAGGAGGAAAATGGGACAGGGGAGACATAATATGTTTATTTCTCCTTCTTTCTTCTGCTTTCTATTGGTGCCTCATTCTGCAGCACATGTACAAAGAGGAAAACACCTCAGAGGATCATTTTTGTGAAGGGTGTGTCTTCCTGCATGAAGACAATCCTGCCTACTATGAAGGCACCCATACACCACAGTGCAAAGGTTCCTGCATTGGCACAAGGGAGCATATTGTGTGCCAATAGAAGGAGTGAACAGGAATGCACCATATAATGTTAAATATGGCATTTCTGCCATCCCCTTTCACATAGTGCAGCACAGCAAGGTGCCATATGCATTGCATTGCATGAAAGTTTGAACACTTGTGCCTTAGTTTTCATAAATAATGAGTGATGCAAACATGCTTGGCTGTGGTGTGCCCCTCCATTTCCTCCCAGGGCAACCTGGGAGGTAGCAGTTGGACACCATCCCCCTTTCTCTTGGGTCTGACCTGTGGTAAGACACCTCCTTCTATTCCCACTTGGCACCTATATCCCTCTGGCCATGGAGTTGGAGACCTTCAAAGTAGTCACCAGGAGATCTTGTATTCAGTCTACCTTTGGGGAGTAGAGGGTCCTGGCCTGAGAATTAGACAGGGTGGAACAGACCTACATAGATACTGAACTACAAGTCTTCAGTGATCACACTCTCAGGGCCTCATTATGAGTTTGGCCATTCGGCGGAGGCTGCCAGCCTGACTCTAGGTCAGAAGACTGCCACTCTGGTCTCCTGCCCGCTGGCCCCCTTACGAGTTTCCTGCTGGGCCAGCGGGAAACTCATCACAACATCGAAGATGGCTCGAAATCAAGCCAGCTGCAATGGTGCGGTGTGTCGGGTGCGTCAGCACCCGTCGCCCTTTTCACTGCCTGTTAATCAGGCAGTGAAAAGCATTACAGGGCTGTCCATGGGGGCCCCTGCACTGCCCATGCCAAGTGCAGGGGCCCCATGGGGCCCCCAGCACCCCATCTCGGCCAGACTTAGCATGGGGGTGGAACCGCCATGCAAAAGCTGGCAGACACAGGAGTCGTAATCCCCAGGGCGCACTGTTTGCAGCGCTGCCCTGGTGGATTAAGGCAGCGGGCATTGCTATGCACCGGGGGGCTGAAAATTGGTGGTGCTGGGGGTCCGACCATAGCGCTTTCGCCACAGTCATAATGTAGAGGCCGGACCGCCACTTTGGCCCATCTACTAGTTCCTGTATCTTCCTCAACCAGAGTTCCCACGGGATCCAGGCATTCCTGGGTGCCATTCCCCTTCCTAGCTTGATGCAATTGGAACTCAGGAAAATGGACAAGCCTATTATGGTTATAGATATCAAAGAAGTGATCTCCAAGTAGGCCTTCTGGAAGATGCCTGGGGTTGATGGCCTTCTGGCAGAATACTATACAGCATTTGTTTGGTCTTTAGCCCCAAAGCTAGTCAAGCTATACAAAGCAACACTTGACACTGGTCACCTTACTTGTCTCTTTTCTAAAACCAGGACGGGACCCTATAAACCCTACATCCTATCGCCCAATAGCATACAGGATATTAAGTATTATTTTGGTAGATCACATCCAACAATCACCCCTCCCCCCCCTTGTCCCAGTCAGTATCACCTTCCTAAACATCCAGAACTCTCTAGAGTGATGGAGGCTGTACAGGTCTGCTGGCCCTGAGCTGCTACTTTCTACTTTTACCTGGAGAAGGCATTTGACTCACTGGGATGGGATGACCTGTTCGGCATCCTGACCTGCTTTGGTGCCTGAACTATTAAGCTGATCCGACTGTTACTTTCCTACCCTATTTTCAGGGTTCAGTTTCCAAGTTTGACCTCTGAGGCATTTCTAATTGGGAAGGTATCAGATTAGGTTGCCACCTATCCCTCCTTCTGTTCACATTGACGATGGTGCTCCTGCCTACCCATGCTCACCTTTAGGGAATGGACTGGGGTGTCCCTTTGCCCTCAATCAAGGGCAGCATTGCCATTACGAAAATGGTGATGCTCTCCCCACTCCCTTACTACTTTTTCCCACTAATACGTAGTTGTAAATTCTTCTGGGACCCTGATACAATACCTGGAGACTTTAATTGGCATGACTGTCACTTTGGAGTGGCCTTATCTAAATTACAACAACCCCACCCCACCCATCAGGGAGGCTTGGAAATTCCCAGCTTTGAGTTCTATTATCTGGCAGCTCAGCTGCAATGGCTATCCCACTGGAACGTTTTCTTGAAGACACTTGTATTCTTGAGCCACCCATGGATCAAACTATTCAAGTCCTGACAGCAATGGGAGCCTGCCGTGTGATAACTCACCCAGCATGCATCAGGTGGCTCTCAAATGTCTATTCAGAAACCTATGGCTCAGTAGAAGCCTCCATTCCTATGCCCCTGGAGTACCTCTGCTAGGTGTTCCAAAAAGGCTGGGCTGCCTCACAAGCTGGACTCTTCGGAGCTGGACCAGGCTGGACTTTCCACCTTAGGAGATCAATTCCACAATAGCCATCTTTTATCTTTTAAAGCTCTTATGCAGCATGAAGGCCAGTACCTTGTATAAAACCTCTTACATTCTATTCTCCGAGATTCATGGTGGGTGGAGGACTGCCACCCCCCACCTCCTAAACTCTTTACACGCCATGAGGACTGGCAAACATTATATTACATGATTGTTCAAGGAGGGTGTCATTCACACACACATCTCATTACAGAATGTAAAGGATACCTGGGAAACAGAATTCAGCCAGGCCCTGCATGACAAGGAAATGCCAAGAGCCATGAAGTACCTTGCAGGGTCTCCTGTAAGGCGTGCCTAAAACTCATAGAGTTATATATCCCACACAGGGTCTATTTCTTCTTCAAAAGGATTCACAGAATTTTTGCAGGTGCCTCGGACTCCTGCACCAGGTGTGCCAATCCAGCCATGGATCTTAAACATGTATTATGGGATTGTCCATCCCTATGTCCACAATGGGCCAAAGTGATGCAGACACTTTCAACAGTCACAGGCCTACTAACAATGGCATCATACCAGACTGGGCACTTGGCATTTATAAAAGGCCTAGGGGGCAAAAGAAGGCCATTTGCTTCATGGGCCTGGGGCTTTTCCTCTTGAAGCGTACAATCACATTAAAATGGAAAAACCTGTTGTGTCCAACTAGCAAGGCATGGTGTTGCAGTTGTGGGCAGCAGCAGAGGTTGTGGCTTTATATTGAGAGGAGGCCAAGGGTCTCTGCTGTTGCTCAATTGCCTATTAGCGGCACAGCCTGCAGTCAAATTTTGAGGACCCTCAGGCTAAGAGCACATCTCTACCAGGTATCCTTCTTTCATTGCTCATCTCCCCCCATACCCAAGGATCACAATACTAGAGACCATGACTGATGTTTCTGGCCCCCTCTACATACTACTGAGATAGGGAGGCTGCCCTACATTATCTCTCCTCAACTCTGCAACCTGCTGGACTACCAAATTTCTAATCAAAGTCTCGACTACCCAGATGGTCCCCTCCAGTTTCTGTGCCGTGCCACTCCTTTGCTCAATGCTTCTCTCTGATATTTAGGATAACCCTCGACCACCCCTGCTTCCAGTCTGCTCCAATTACGTTTTCATTCTATTTTTAAGAAAGTTTGAAGTCTTGCTCCTAATGATGAACATTTATTTTATACAATTTTCCCGTAATTTGTCAAAAATAGTTCTTGACACCTTCCCTTTGAGGGAAGAAACAACAAAAGTATTACCTAACCACCCCTTGCCGATGCTTAGTGGCCTCATGAAGATGCCTCCTTCCAGCTACTGGTGTAATATTCGTTGTCACATTGCAAGTTGTTGCTGTTAACAGCAAACCCAAGAAAACAGTTTGAAGAAAAGGGTAAATAACTCCCACTGTAAAAATTACAAAATGGAAATCATAAGGATTCTTTAAAGGCTTAAAGGCTACAGTTTTCAATACTAGAGTGACAATGTTACCAAAAGAATCTTGCATCAACCCAGGTTATTTAAGTCATGTAGTGAACGTCGTTTGTGCAGCACCCACAGCACACATCAGTTGTCAAAGTTCGTTCTACAATTTTTCATAAGCACAAGCAAGCAAACCCAGAAAATTAAGAATTATATGCTTTTCCCCATTAACTCAAAGATACCCATTGGCCTAGTTCTTATCCCTGTTTCAACATACATTTGAAATGATCTCGTATTAGAACTATTGAAGATAGACACCTGACTAACTCTTATACACATTGGCCCGTATTTATACTTTTTTTAGCGCCGCATTTGCGCCGCTTTTTGACGCAAAACGGCGTAAACCTACAAAATACAAAGGTATTTTGCAAGTTTGCGCCGTTTTTGCGTCAAAAAACGACGCAAATGCTGCGCTAAAACGTATCTTATTCACTGTGGTCTGAGTCATACTTTAGAGTATTCTTTATGAGGCTTGCTTAGAATCTGAAGGAGTCCTAGACAGAGTAGTCAACAGTCAATTGGAAAGATAATCTGCCCTAATAGAGGACATGGATGAGCAGTGGGCCAATTGTCAAACTTTTGGTGACTCCACTAAGACTTTGTATACGTGGACCGTATTCTGGAAACGGTACTTAAAATGTAAAGAAATATCTGATGTATTATTGCTAATTGCACTGCAATCACAGGGATATGTTATACCAATAGCAGGGAAACTCATGTGTGCAGACAACCATTGGAGAAACAAAGGAAATATGCGGCAGGTAATCAAAAGGTTTCTATTTCGCTACCTAGAATACTGCCTTGACTGTCTTAGAAAAAAAAAAATCCTTAACATCTGTATGGCATTTTGTGTTAAATCATTACATTGTGTCAGTATACTTAGAGATAGGTCTTCCATCTGCAGTCTGCACAGTAATGTGGGTTGTAGTGCATTTTTCTGCTAGGTATTTACACAAAAACAGATGTGGCTGAACCCCGTGCTTCCTCATAGTCTTAGGCCCTCCAAAAATTGTTTCCAGATCCGCTTAGGCAAGTGCCCGAAATCTCTGAGCGTTATGGTACTAGAAAGGCAAGCCAAATATCTACACCCGAGGCCACCGGTGAAGGAACATTCCACAAGCTGGCTATGCAACTAATAAGAAAATGTATGAATAAAAAGGTGAAGACAATGTATGTCTATAAGAAATATAACAGCGATAACTGCAAAATATGGTATATTAAGATTAGGCAAGGAAGAAAACATTTTTAATCAATCCTAATATGACCATTTATAAGGCATTTATAAGGCATAGAAACTGCTAGACAAAAACATCTGAGATGAATACAGTGTCAGCGGTGCCCCATATAGAGGAGCATGCTGCTCTCTTCCTCAAGCTTGTGAACTTGCCAGAGTTCCATTTATATATATTATATACTTTTTTCAACGTAAAGTAATTTTAATTACTATATATTAATGCAACCACTGCCCGCACAGCCTTTGGCCGTGCGCAGTGGGCTCAGTCACATGGCCCAACCTGCAGCCAGGTCTTGTGGCCAAACCCCTATAGCTCCCCAACCCAATGCCAAGCATGGCCTTTGGTCATGCACAGCAGGGGTTGGTCAAACGACCTGACCTGTACCCCCTATAACCACCCAAACCTGCCCCATGCATGGCCTTTGGCCATGCTCAGCAGGGGTTGGCTGGAGGGCCTGGTCCACAGGCCCTGCAGCTAACACCCTATAACCGCCCAACACCATGCATAAGTCTCTGAGTGAGTCTGTGGATGTGTGCATGAGTACCTCAGTGGTTCTGTCAGTAGAAGCATGGGTCTGTGAGTGGGTGCATGAGTCTCTGAGTGGATGTGTGAGTGGATGCATGACTCTGAGTGGATCTGTGAGTGGATCCAAGACTGCCAGAGTGGGTCTGTGAGCAGGTGCATTACTGTCGGAGTGGGTGCATGAGTGTCTGATTGGGTCTGTGAATGGGTGTGTGAATGTATGAGTGGGATTTGGAAATGGGTGCATGACTGTGGTAAGTGGGTCTGTGAGTGGGTGCATGAGTGTCTTAGTGTGTGTGTGAGTGGGCATGAGTCTCAAAGTGGGTCTGTGAGTGGGAGCGTGAGTGTCTTCGTGGGTGTATGAGTGGGCATGAGTTTCTGAGTTGGTGTGTGAGTGGGTGCATGAGTCTCTGAGTGGGTGTGTGAGATTGTGCATGAGTCTCTGAGTGCATCTATGATTGAATTAATTAGTGTCTGAATAAGCCTGTGAGTTTGTTTTTTTCCAAACTTTTTTTGCATTATTCGTGAATTCATCGCAATGCTACACAGAGCCACCCTGACGGTCGTGATGAATTTATGAATATTGTGCATGGGAAAAAATACCAGTTTCTTGACATATAATACACCACAGGGGTCCCTCAGACAAAGGGTCAGAGTATCTCTACCCTGACACCTTAAACCACTATTGAATTGAATGTTCAGCCCTAGGGACCATGTTCCGTTACCTTAAATGGTGGCCACAACTTTCTGCTCAGGTTGTTACCGCCCAATCACGGCATTCGTATTGGTGCACATATTCACAAATTTGGAGGGATTATCTCACATTTGAAAGATCCGCTGCCCCAGATATCCAAATCGGGATTTCCTTTAATTCTCAACAAATATTGAACAACTTTACACCAAATAACAAAAAGCACAATCTGCACAAGAAAATCTGGCTTTCTACTAAATTTGGTGTAATTCCGTCCAAGGGTTCAGGCTGTAGTCCTGCTCCAAACGTCTATTAGGATTAACATGGGAAACACACTTTTTTTACCCCCTTTTTCTCTGCCCCGGCTTGACAGATCACCCTGACGTTATCCACGTGCAACAAGAATCACCTGCACACTCTTTTTGGAAATTTTTGTGAAGATTTGTCCAATGATGCCAGAGATAAAGACAAGTAAAAAGTAGTTTGTCCATAAAAGCATGATCCTAACTATCAGCTGCCAGGGCTAAACAAGAAAAGAGCAGTTTTTAAACAAGAAATTGCTAGAAATTTGTGACAGGATCATGAATTTGTAGATTGTTTTTTTTTTTTTTAAACCTTAAAACATGCAAAAACCTGCTAACACTTGTATTAATAAAGCCCCGTGTGGGCCAGGTCTGGAGGCATATTAAAAAAGAAGGATGTGGTGCATGAGGCCCCCCCTCTTTGGGCTTATTTATGCCCTGGTGACCTCCACCTCCTCAGTGCTTATATTCAATAGTTTGCAGGGTGGCTACGTGGTCCCCCACCTCCTGGGGACAATCACATCCCTGGGACTGAATGATAATGATGAAGGGGGTCCACTGCGGACCCCTGGGTACTACCACCTCCCTAGGGCAAGGTATTGTAAATCAGGTGGGCCGTATGGCGACCTGCAGCCCTGGAGACCGCCACTTTCCTGGGGCTCAAATAAGATAATGAACAGGATTTGTTGCAGACCCCCGGCCCAGGGGACCACTTCTTCCATGGGGCAAAGTTAAAGTTTGGAGGAGGTCTGTATGCCCCCTCCCTTGTGAAGCCAATAATGGCTCAGGAGACCACCCCCAGGGATGGCTCCTGCTTTGTCCTGAGGTGTACACTCCTGGGACATAGCTGTTTCCTCTGACTTGGTGGGAGCTTTGACAGCTTCCGCAGAGTCAGAGGCATTACATCTCTCTACTCAGCAAGTGAGAGTTGTCAAACAGCTCTCACTTGCTGGGAGCGGAGGTTACCTTTGCTTCCCAGCTCGTAGACATGCAGGTGGGAAAACAGAGGAAATGATTGCTCTCACAGACAGGGGGCTGCATGTTTAGCAGCTCTGTGTTTGTGACAGCAAAGTCTGCTCCTGCAGGAGACAAGGAGCTGACGGGGACCATGGGGGCATTCAAGCTCTCTCGGCACTCTCCAATGGTGATGACTGGGGGGCACCCACGTGACATGGCTGGGTCCCGGGGAATGAAACTATCGTGGTTGAGAATGACCCAGAGAGAAGATCTGTGCTGCCCTTCTCTCCAAACAAAAGAAAAAAATGCTAAGGCCAGGCCCAGCAGATGGGGTTCTTGGGGCCAACATTGATCCAGGGAGTGGGGCCACATGGCCCTCCTCCTCCATTTAATTAAGGCCGAGCCCCGGGAAAAGGGGGCTATGGGGATGAGATCGGCCCTGGAAGTGGGGCCACCTGGCCCTCCTCCCCCATTGAATAGAGGGGGGCCCCAGAGGATGGGGTCCCTGAGGATAAAATCGGCCCCAGGTGGGGAGACGCACGGTCCCCCTCCTGCTCACTGCACCTATCAAGGAAACACTCACAAAAAGGTAGCACTTACTAACTAACCAGTAGAAAGTACCCCAGTTGGATATACAAAACTGTGAACTCTTGCTGGATAAAGAAGCAGGTGAGCTTCTGTTCTGGCAAAAGATGCTCATTTCACAGAAATTTAACCTCAACAGGAAGCACTTACAAATATAAACATAGCAGCTGCCCTAGTTGAAGCTTAACTTCTGGAAAGGGCAGATGATCCTAACTCCTGGGCTTGGTGAAGGGACAGCAGATGTGTTAACTTTGTGATTCCTTACTGAAATTCTTTGTTGAGGTGAATATATCTTTCATCTATTGAAGGGTAATCAGACACTCTCAGATCCACTCTCACACCCAAATAGACCCTCTCACGCCCAGACACTCTCACAGCCACTCTCACACTCACAGAGACCCTCTCACACCTAGTCTCATACCCAGAGAGACAGGCTCTGTGGCTAAATACTGCCTTGCACGGCCAAAGGCTATGTGCAGCATGGGGTTGGTTGGTTAGGTGGGATGGCTGCAAGGACAGGCGGCAGGTCAGGCCCAGTGGTCAAACCCCACCCCACATTGTCTTCAGTCGTGCATGACGCAGGGTTGGGTTGTTATAGGGGGTTCGCCAGGCCCTGCAGACAACTCCAGCCACACATGGATGAAGGCTGTGTGTGGCAGAGGTTGGGTTAACGTATAGTGTTAGAAATGTGGTCTTTGGTTGGTAGTCAGGTTACCCCCTGTCCAAGCAAGGACCCTCACTGTAGTCAGGGTAAAGGAGAATCACCCTCAGGTAACCCCCGCTCACCCCTTTTGTGGCTTGGCACGAGCAGACAGGCTTAACTCAGAAGCAATGTGTAAAGTATTTGTACCAACACACACAGTAATACAGTAAAAACACTACAAATGGACAACACACCAGTTTAGAAAAACAGGTCATATTTCTCAAAATCCAACATGCACAAGTTAATATATGAATTTTCAAAAGAATAAGAGCCTTACTCCATAGAAAACAATGGAAACGTTGATTTTGCACAAAGTACCTGGTTAGCATAAAAAATAAAGCTGCACGGGTGAGCGTGCATCGGAAAAGGCAGCAATGCGTCAATTCCTTCCTCGCAAGGGAGGCCATGCGTTATTTCTTCTCCAGTCAGGTAGGAGATGTGTTGTTTTTCTCCCTCGCAAAAGAGCGATGCATCGATTTCCAGACAGGGCACCTCAGATCCGCGCAGAGTCGGGTTGACTTTGACGCCCAGGGACGATGCATGGAAAATCCTGTCGCACAGTTTTAGAAAATCACGCTGCGTAGGATTTGCATCATTATCAGCAGCCGCATGCAGGTGTTGCACATCGTTTCTCCAGCTGTAATGCGTCGATCTCCCAGCCGTGATGCAGGTGAAGTGTCAATTTTAGCTGTGAAGCTGGTGGTGCATCGTTAATCAGCTGCGTTGCAGATGGAACATCAAACATTTCCCCGTACAGCGTTCTGTGCATGGATTTTCAGCTCTTGGACTGCCAACTTCACCTTTCAAGGGCCCAGGGACTGGATAGGGCACCACTTGGCAGGGCAGGAGTCCCAGCAGGGAGTCCAGGTGCTGACAAAGGAAGTCTTTGATGGCCCTGAGACTTCAAAGCAGGAGGCAAGCTCAGTTCAAACCATTGCAGATTCTCCACAAGCAGGAATATACCACACAGTCTGGTCTTTGTCCCCTTTCACAGGCAGCAACAGCAACTGCAGGATATCCCAACAAAGCACAGTCACAGAGAGGGGTAGCATTCCTCCTCAGCTCTTCAGCTCTTCTCCTAGGCAAAGGTTCCTCTTGGTTGCAGAAGTGATCTTGAAGAAACCTGGTTTTCAGGGGTTTTGTGTCCAATACTTATACCCCTTTCTGATTTTGAAGTAGGCAAACTTCAAAGGAAAGTCTCTGTTGTTCACAAGATCCTGCTTTGCCCAGGCCAGACCCCAGACACACACCAGGGGGTTGGAGATTGCATTGTGAGATGGCAGGCACAGCTCATTCGGGTGTAAGTGACCACTCCTCCTTCCACTCTAAAACAGATGGCCATCAGGATATGCAGGCTACTCCCCAGCTCCCTTTGTCTCAGTGTCTAGAGGGGATTCAGACACAGCCCAACTGTCAAACTGACTCAGACAGGGAATCCACAAACAGGCAAAGTCACCGAATGGTTTAAGCAAGACAATGCCTACTTTCTAAAAGTGGCATTTTCAAAACTAACAATCTAAAAACCAACTTCACTGAAAGATGTTTTTTTAAATTGTAAGTTCAGAGACACCAAACTTCATATTTCTATCTGCTCACAAAGGGAATCCACACCTTAAGGTTACTTAATGGCAGCCCACATGTTAACCTATGAGAGAGATAGGCCTTGCAACAGTGAAAACTGAATTTAGCCTTGTTTCACTGTTAGGACATGTATAACACATCAGTACATGCCCCGCCTTTAACAGACACTATACCTTGCCCATGGGGTTACCTAAGGCCTACCTTAGGGGTGCCTTACATCTCTTAAAAGGGAAGGTATAGGCCTGGAAAGTGGGTAGACTTGCCAGCTCGAATTGGTAGTGCAAGACTGCAGTGCACTGCAATGGCAGGTCTGAGACATGTTTACAGGGCTACTCATGTTGGTGGCACAACCAGTGCTGAAGGCCCACTAACAGCATTTAGATTTACAGGTCCTGGGCACATCTAGTACAACTTACCAGGGACCTACTAGTAAATCAAATGAGCCAATTGTGGATAAACCAATCAACAATACAATTTACACTGAGAGTATATATACTTTAGCACTGGTTAGCAGTGGTAAGGTGCCCAGAGTCCTAAAGCCATCAAAAACAGGTCAGAAAAACTAAGAGGAAGGGTACAAAAAGTTTAGGGATGACCCTGCAAAAAGGGCAGTTTTCAACAGATAGGCCCTTATTACAACCCTGGCAGTCGGTGATAAAGCAGCGGTAATACTGCCAACAGGCTGGCGATAACAAAAAGGGATTTATGACCACAGTGGAAACCGCCCACACAGACAGCCACTTTAACACACTGACCGCCACGGCGGTAGCAACAAGCACCGTGGCAGTAACCGCCAACAGCCAGGCGGAAGACAATGTACCGCCCACAGTATTACAACAGGCCTATCTGCACCTTTTCCGGGACGGTAGCAACGACATCAAAAGCACAGCGGAAACAGATCTCAGAAGTCAAAGGATTCACCTGTGGAGACTCAGGGAAGAACCACGACGCCCTAGAGCCTGAGTTGCGGGTGTTCCCCATGCTCGTCTATGTCCTTCTTCACTATGAACAGCAACGCTGGTGAAGACGACCATGGTGAGTACAGCCGCCTAGCACACAAGGGAGGGAGGGAAGAAAAAGAGAGTGACAGACACACGCAACACCCCCACCCCCAACACCAGACACACAAGCAGATGCAGTAAGAAAACATACTTACACAGTACCCCTCAGGAATAATTCAAGGACAAAAGGAATTGATTAAAGTGAGTGTAATAAAATAAAAATCTAGAACTTTGTGCTTCAAAATCAAAACAGTATATACATATATACAAATGGAGGGACACAGCCCAGCCACAATGTCCATGAGCCAGAGGGCCACATCATATAGGCCAAGGCCCCACTTGACTCCTGCAACAACACGGAGAGAACACCGCAGGGGTATCAGGTCGAAAATACACAGGCACCTCAGGGGGATGGGGAACGGGGGGGGGGGTACCTCAGCCAGAAGATGGTACAACGCCACTGGTCCTGCAGGGGGCTACATGCCCAGTGCGAAGTCCTGAGGAGTGCAAGGCCAGAGTCTCTCCAGTGGGTGGTTTGCCCACTGCTTGGTCCTGGGGAGTGAAATGCCACAGTCTCTCAAGTGGGTGGTTTTCCCACTGCTTTGTCTTGGGGAGTGCAAAGCCACAGTTTCTCAAGTGGGTGGTTTGCCCACTGCTTGGTCCTGGGGAGTGCAAAGCCACAGTCTCTCAAGTGGATGGCTTCTTCTAATGGTTCTGGAGGATGCTTTGTGCCCAGTGTGCTTCATCCTGGCAAGGATGCAGTGAGTGGAGGGCTTCTTCCACTGGTTCTGGAGGGGCCTTTGTGCCCAGTGTGCTTCATCCTGGCAAGGAGGGGGTGAGTGGATGGCTTCTTTCACTGGTTCTGGAGGGGGCTTTGTGCCCAGTGTGCTTTATCCTGGCAATGAGGGGGTGAGTGGATGGCTTCTTCCACTGGTTCTGGAGGGGGCTTTGTGCCAGGTGTGCTTCATCCTGGCAAGGAGGGGGTGAGTGGATGGCTTCTTCCACTGGTTCTGAAGGGGGCTTTGTGCCCAGTGATGCTGATCTTAGGGAGTGCAAGATCACAGTCTCTCACCTGGGTGTCACACCCACCGGATTTGCAGGGGCCAGGATGCACTAAAGTCCATGAGGCAAGACTACACATTGCCCGCCGGCAGTGATGGCTGCTCAGTTGTGGCAGTAGCGGGGATGGTGTTTGGGCTGGCAGTGGTGGGGGAGGCTCCTGCCCTTCCCATGCAGCCTCGGATGGCTGCCCACTGGGGCTGCTGGCAGTGATGGCAGTGGTGGGGGAAGGCTCCTGCTCATCCCCTGCAGCCTCGAAATGCTGCCCACTGGGGCTGCTGATGGTGCTGGCTGTGGTGGGGTGAGGCTCCTGCCCATCCCCTGCAGTCTTGGATGGCTGCCCACTGGGGCTGCTGCTGCCGGTGGCGGTGCTGATGATGGTGCTGATGTCGGTGCTGTTGTCGGGAATGCCAGTGGTGGGGGGAGGCTCCAGCCCTTCTCCTGCAGCCTCAGATGGCTGAACCGCCATGGTTGGTGGTGAGGGCTCAGAATTAGTCCCAGCACCAGGCCTCCTGTGTTTCCTGCCTGCAGGGGCAGGCCCCTTTGGCAGCTGGTTGTGCCACCTTGCCCTTCACCTTGACAGCTAGTGGTGCCTCCTTGCCCTTCACTTTAGCAGCTGGTGGTGCCTCCTTGCTCTTGCCCTTGGCTGGTGGTGCCTCCTTGCTCTTGCCCTTGGCAGCTGGTGGTGCCTCCTTGCCCTTCACCTTGGCAGCTGGTGCAGGCACACTGTCAGTGCTGATGGCTGGCTCCGTGGAGCCTCTCCCACCTGCAGTAGCTGCAGACACTACTGTTGCCGTGGACTGGGTGGCTGAGGTGCTCGCCTGGGTTCTGACCACCCTGGCCCAACATGAAGGACGGGGGGTAGCGAATAGGTCAACGGCGGAGAGTTAACGCTTCTTAGGGACACTGGGGTGGAAAGAGGGTGAAGGTTTGGGAGTGGAGTAAGAGGGAGTGGTTGTTGGAGATGTCTGTCTGCTGTGTTTGGGTGCAGGTGCCTGGGCTGGATGCTGTTCTGAGGTGGATGGCTGTTGGGTGTCTGAGTGCTTGCATTTGTGTACTTTGGGAGGAGAGGGCACACAGTGGGAGAGGACACAGGGGACATGTGCATGGATTTGGGGGGGGTGACTGCCAGTGAGGGGTGTGTAGTGATAGGCATGATAGTGATGGCAGTAGTGTATGAGGATGTAGTGCATGCAGGTGCGAGTGGAAACGCTAATGGGAGGGTGGTGGACAAGGAGGGGGGACACAGTGGAGGCAGTGGATGTTGGTGTGTCTGCATCTGGATGATGTTTGTGTGAGTACCTGTGTGATAATGTGTGGTGCTTGTGTTTGCCTGAGCCACTCCTATGTATTGTCTTGGGTGCATGCTGGTCTGAATGTGTGCTTGGAATAGGTTGGGGTTCTGGGGGGGACTGGGCAGAGGAAGTTGGAGGGGGAGGCTAGAGATAGGGATAATGGCTGCCATCAGGGAGGAGGCCAGAGCCTGGATTGATCTCTGTTGGGCCACCATGCCAGAGTGAATGCTCTCCAGGAATCCATTTGTTTGTTGCAAATGGCCTGCCAGGCCCTGGATGGCATTCACTATGGTTGACTGCCCAACAGAGATGGATCTCAGGAGGTAAATAGCCTCCTCACTCAGGGCAGCAGGGCTAACTGGGGCAGGGGCTGAGGTGCCCCTGGGTGAGTGGGCACGGGAAACACGCTGAGGGGCTGTTGGGAGGCGGTGCTGGTACGAGGGTGGAGGCTGTACCTGTAGTTGGGGTGGCCACAGAGGTGACCGCCACCACTAGGGAGCTTCCATCGGAGGAGGTATCACTGTCAGAACCCCTCCATCTCCGCCATGGTGTTCTGCTTACCCTCTGTCCCACTTGTGTCCTCACTGTCGGTGGATTTGGCCTCCTGGGCCATGTGGGATGCAGCTCCCTCTGTCGCTGGTGCCTCTGTTCTTCCGCCAGATGATGCTAATGCACAGAAGGACAGGGTGACGGAACAAAAAGGGGGCAAAGACAAAGGATACGCTTGGTCAATGGCTGCACCAACACCACAGTTGGCGTACTCAGCGCCCTCACACAGGTAACAGGCCTATGCACTATGCAATGCACTACTAGTCACATTGCTAGTCACCAGCCAAAGGACAGGAATACATAACTCCAATAGCAGCATACCTCCCTCCCACAGACACCTGCTCAGTAGTGGATGCTTACTAGCTTAGTAGGAGGTGCTGTTCATCAGCCTCTGCTCAACATGGGACCTACCCTGCAATGTCTGGCCTGGCCTAGGGGCACCCACATGCCCACATCCCTCACCCGGAGACCACCCCACCAAACGCAAGTAGTATATTGGGAAACTGTACTCACCCCTTGTGGCTTCTTTGATGCCCTCAAGCGCCCATCCAGCTCCGGATGGGCCACCAGTATGTGGCCATCAGGGGGGACAGGGTTCGAAAGGCACCCCTTCCTCGTTGGGAGGCCATCCCCAGCTTGGCCTCCGCCGTCTTCCATGGCCAGCATCTCAGGTCCTCCCACCGTTTGCGACAGTGGGTGCTCCACCTGCCGCAGACCCCCAGGGTCCACACGTCCTTGACGATGGCATGCCATATACCCTTTTTCTGATGGACACTGACCTGCACGGAAGTGAACATAGAAAAAGGTATCAGCCATACCATCCGGCCTGTTACACTCATGGCACACCATATCCCTCACATCCCTTTAGGCACAGACATTTCCCAGCATACATACAGCACCCTGCCCAGGACCCTTCCACCACCCTTCCTTACATGAGGCCCTCACACACCACTCCATGCATTCATGCCCCATGCATCGTGCTCACAGTGTACTAACCTGTTGGTCTGGAGGCCCATACAGCATTCGGTACTGGCGTAGGACCCCATCCACCAGTCTCTCCAACTACGCAGCGGTGAAGGCAGGGGCCCTTTCCCCTGTGACTTGAGCCATGGTCGGTTCCAGACACAGGTCACAGCAGCACTTGCAGTGTAGGTCCTCTCCTGTTGAAGGTCAGGTAGCAAGTGAGAGAACAGATAGAAAATGGCAGTCACGTCCACGGTGGTGCGTACCGTTACCACCGTCGTACATCACCATTGGCCACTGTAACCCATAGGGCCCAATGACAACCAATGAGGAGTTGCACGGCGGTACTCAACTGCCTTCCGCAACGGCGCACCTCATTTCCACCTGTCCATCCACACAGGACAGGCGGACGCAATTGAGTGGGGGGCAGGCCATGGCACCTAACTGCGTCGCAGTACACATAGGCACCATTTGGGCCTATCCAACAACATACTGTTTCAGTCACAACATGCAATGCAGTGTACAGTTTGGAAATGTGGAATACTGACAAGCCGCTCCCCGTTTTGCCCCCTAGATTACAACCGAATAGGAGATGGAGACATCCCCGTGTACAGACCCCTGGTGGACTTGGCAACAATGGAGGACAGGCACATTATCCTCACCTACAGACTTGACAGGGCCACAATCACGGAGCTATGTGCCCAATTGGAGCCAGACCTGATATCTGATATCCGTCACCCCACTGGGATCCCCCCTCTTGTGCAAGTCCTATCTGTGCTCCATTTTTTGGCAATTGGTTCTTTCCAAGTGACAGTGGGTATGGCAGCATAAATGTTACAGCCAATGTTTTCAATAGTGCTGACCAGAGTGTTGTCTGCCTTCATTAAACACATGCGCAGCTACATTGTTTTCCCCCAGGTTGAGGATTTGGCCACAGTGAAAGCTGACTTCTATGGCTATGGGACATATCCCCAACATTATTGGAGCTATTGATGGTACACATATTGCATTAGCCCCCCACCCCCTGGAGAAATAAACAGGTCTTCAGAAATCGAAAGAGCTTTCACTCGAATGTGCAGATAGAGTGCCTGGCGGACCAGTACATCTCCCATGTTAATGTATAGTATCCTGGGTCTGTGCATGATGCCTTCATCCTGAGGAATAGCAGCATCCCATATGTGATGGCTCAACTTCAGTGGCACGGGATGTTGCTAATAGGTGAGCCCATGGTTCCCACCCAGTATATGTTGGTGTATGAGTATGGTGTTAGGGTTAGTGTTTGTATAACAGGTATCATTCGATATTTGCAGGTGCTCTGATTACCCCAACCTCTCATGGCTACTGGACCCTGTGAGGAATCCCAGGACAAGGGCAGAGGAACGTTTTAATGAGGCACATGGGCGAACAAGAAGAATAATCGAGAGGACATTCGGCCTCCTGAAGGCTAGGTTTCGATGCCTCCATCTAACAGGTGGTTCCCTGTGCTACTCACCCAAGAAGGTCTGACAGATCATCGTGGCATGCTGGATGTTGCACAACCTTGCCTTGAGACACCAGATGCCTTTTCTGCAGGAGGATGAGGCTGGAGATGGGCGTGTGGCAGCAGTGGACCCTGTGGATAGTGATGAAGAGGAGGCAGAGGATGAGGATGAAGACAGCAGATCAGCAATCATTCAACAGTACTTCCAGTGACACACAGGTAGGACACTCTAACTTCACCTTCCATTGCCAGTTTTGTGTTGGACATTGTACATGGTAGGCTGTTTTTCACACTACTATGGCCACTTACTGAACCCTTTGGCATCTGTATTTGCAGATATCTGTGCCCTACTCTGGCTTCTGGTGTGTTGACTGCAGCCAGCTACGGGTCATACCTTTGTATACATTACTGTACAGTTGAATTGCAATGTGTGTTAAACGAATACATAGTTCAATCAATTGACAGACTCCATACCAAAGTCCAGGATAGAGTCCAGACTATGTGGATCACAGGTGCATTGTCCAAGGGGGGATAGGAAGTGGAGCAATGGCAGTTCAAGGAGGACAGGGTGACAAAGTGGGACACTAGGGTGACAATCAGGAGAGTCCTATTTCCTGGCAAGAGTCTTGGCAAAGTTCTCTGGCTTTTGCCTGGATCGCAAGGACTGTTTGCAGTGTAGTTCTCCTTCTGCAGGGGGAGGGGTGCTGGTGGCCTGTTGTTCCTGTGGCGGGCCTCCTGTCCACTAGCAGAGGTGGAGGGCTGTTCATCAGTGTGGCTAGTGTGAGGGGCCCGTTGGTGTGCCACTGCCTCCCTCATGGTGTTGGCCATGTCTGCCAGCACCCCGCCAATGGTGACCAGGGTGTGTGGAGTTCCCTCAGGTCCTCCCTGATCCCCAGGTACTGCCCCTCCTGCAGCCGCTGGGTCTCCTGCAACTTGTCCAGTATCTGGCCCATCATCTCCTGGGAATGGTGGTATGCTCCCAGGATGTTGGTGAGTGCCTCATGGAGAGTCAGTTCCCAGGGCCTGTCCTCCCCCTGCTGCACGGCAGTCCTCCCAGCTTCCCTGTTGTCCTGTGCCTCTGTCCCCTGAACCGTGTGCCCACTGCCACTGACCCCAGGCCGTTGAGAGTCCTGTGTTTGTGGGGTGTGCTGGGGTCCCTGTAGTCATGGACACACTGCTGATTGACGTGTCCTGGGGACAGAGGTATAGGCCTGCTGGATGGGTGCTGTGCTGGTATTTCCTGAGGGGGGAGGCTCTGTGGTGGTATGGGACTTTGCCTGGGTAACCGACTGTCCGGAGGTCTCTGATGGGCCAGGTTGGTCGTCCAGATCCAAGCGTCCAGAGCTGCTGTCATCATTGTGGGCTTCTTCTGGTGACGTTGGATGGGGGACCTGTTGGGATGTAATAGCAGTGTTATTATTTCTGCGTGTGACATCTTGTGCATGGGTGTGTTGCCTGGTATGGTTGTTATTGCCCTGGCAGCTTTGCCTTGTGTGAGTGGTGATTTGGTGGGCTAGGTGATAGTCTCTACTGTGCATGTTTTAGTGATAGTTGTCCATGCAGGTCTGTGATGGGTGTCCATGCATTGGTGTTGCATGCAGGGCTTGGTTTTGGGAGGGGTGGGTTGTGATGGTGGGAGGTGTGTGAGGTGGTGAAGTGATGGGAGTGAGGGTGAGGGTGGGGGTATGTGATGGCATGCAGGTAGGGGCATGAAAGTAGTAAAGAGTTGACTTACCAGAGTCCAGTCCTCCTGCTACTCCTGCCAGACCCTCAGGATGCAGTATTGCCAAGATTCACTCGTCCCATGTTGTTAGTTGTGGAAGAGGAGGTGGGGGTCCACCGTCAGTCCTCTGTACTGCTATCTGGTGTCTTGCTACCACGGAATGCACCTTCTCCCATAGGTCGTTCCACCTCTTCCTGATGTCATCCGTTGTTCTGGGGTGCTGTCCCACAGCGTTGACCCTGTCCACGATTCTCCGCCATAGTTCCATCTTCCTAGCAATGGATGTCTGCTGCACCTGTGATCCGAATAGCTGTGGCTCTACCCTGATGATTTCCTCCACCATGACCCTTAGCTCCTCCTCTGAGAACCTGGGGTGTCTTTGTGGTGCCATCGGTGTAGTGTTAGTGGTGTTTGTGAGGGTGTGTGGGGTGATGTGTTGGGGTGTGTGCTGTAAGGTGCGTGGATGGTGTATGGGTAATGGTGTTTTGTGGCTCTGGTTTTGTGGGTGCTCTTGGTCTGTCTCTCTCAGTTGTCAATATTTGTGGGTTGTAAGGGGTTGTGTGTAGTGTGGGTGTGTGCTTTATATTGTTGTTGGTGTGTGGGTGTGGTATGTGTATGTGTGTCAGGTGTGTGTAGTTTGAATTGTCCAATGTGGTATTGTTTTGTATGTGTGTGTGTATTTTGAGCGTGGCAGTATGTACCACCAATGGTTTACCGTGGTTGAATGTCCGCCGTGGTGATTCATGGGTCATAATTGGCGTAACGGTGTGGGTTTTGTTACTGCCAGTTTATCACTGACCTTTTGGGCTGGCGGACTTGTGTGTGTGTGTGTATCGTGTTGAATTGCTATGTGTGTGTCATAATATGGGTAGTGGTAACCCGCCACGCCGGCGGTATGTTGGCGGCGGTTGGCATGGCAGTAAGCGGGACTTACTGCCAATGTCATAATGAGGGCCATAGTAATGAAGATTAAAAAAACATAGAAATTTACTGAAACACCCAAAGATAATAGGGACGTTATAGTTAGGAAAATAGACTTAAAAAACAGGTACGTTATAGTTAGGTTTTTAATTTAGTTGTACAAAACCAGAGAAATTCAGCAGTTATTGTTAGAGGTATTTCAAGTAACTATAACTCACGGCCCCAAGGTAACTATAACTCGCACCTTCGCCATATACTGCGAATTACCCCAGATATTACAGCACTCAAGACAACTTTTATAGTGTCAGTGAAAATATCAATGAAACATTAGAAGTAAAATTATTGAAGAAAAACCTGTGCATGGCGGGGCAGTGAAGAAAAAAAAAGAAGAAAAAAAAAATATATATATATATATATATATATATATATATATATATATATATATGTATATATATATATATATATACACACAATCATATATGTACATATGTCCTAAGGTAATTATAACCCACCCACACTATGCACAGTTTTCTAAATAATAATTTAACAGAAAATATTGCACTGATGTTATCAATGATGTCATGGAAGATGTCATGAGTGATGTATTAGATGGGGAATTAGCAGTGCATGGTGAGGGTGTGAGTGACAGTTACCATAGGGCACAAGTTATAGTTACTTGAGATAACCATAAGTGCTGTATTTCTATGGTTTTCTGTGTGTAGGATCTGGCTTTCTGCCAAATTTGATGCAATTCCGGTCAGCGGTTCTGGCTATACTTATGTTCAAAATCCCTATGGGAAACTGCATGGGGAAAAAACATTTTGGGGCCCACCTTTTTCTCTGTTCCCCAAAACTTTCCAGACAGCAGCCGAAGTTAGTGGCCAACTAGTTTTTAAATTTTTTTGAAGATTCATCAAACGGCACCAAAGTTATTGGCAAAACATAAAATGCTTTTCCAATGGAAACTAGGTCCTAACTATAATACCTACTGTGTGCTGGCTGAGGTGGGGGGGGGGTGTAACATATATACATATATTGGCCAATACCAATATTTTAAAAAGTACCCTGGGCTCATAGAACAAAGTATGGTGTCCTGGAAATGTACGCACCTTACCCTGACTAGGCCTGAATTTCTTTAATGTGAGAAACTGATTTTTTATTTCCTGCTAAAATGTCATTTCATTGTATGTATTCTTTCCATGGAATGTTAGTTTGGAAATAAATGTGCTACTGTTTTATTCATAGAGAGTCTGAGAAAACAACCTTGGAGGCGGTTCATGGAGAGATTTAGGCCCATATTTATACTTTTTGACGCAAAACTGCGCTAACGCAGTTTTGCGTCAAAAAAATTAGCGCCGGCTAACGCCATTCTGAAGCGCCATGTGGGCGCCGTATTTATTGAATGACGTTAGCCGGCGTTAGCCGCCGGCGCCGTCTGGTGTGCGTTAAAAAAAACGACGTACACCAGGCAGCGCCGGCGTAGGGGAAAATGGAGCTTGGGCGTCAAGAAATGGGGCAAGTCAGGCTGAGGCAATTTTTTCGCCTCAACCCGATTTGCGCCATTTTTTTCCACTCCCAACCCCCATTGAAATGACTCCTGTCTTAGCAAAGACAGGAGTCATGCCCCCTTGCCCAATGGCCATGCCCAGGGGACTTCTGTCCCCTGGGCATGGTCATTGGGCATAGTGGCATGTAGGGGGGCACAAATCAGGCCCCCCTATGCCACAAAAAAAAAACAAAAAAAACCACTTACCTGAACTTACCTTTATATCCCTGGGATGGGTCCCTCCAGCCTTGGGTGTCCTCCTGGGCTAGGCAAGGGTGACAGGGGGTGTCCCTGGGGGCATGGGAGGGCACCTCTGGGCTCCTTCAGAGCCCACAGGTCCCTTAACGCCTGCCTTTTGCAGGCGCTAAAAAAACGGCTCAAAAGCGGCCGTACGTCATTTTTTTTGACCCGCCCACTCCCGGGCGTGAATTTTGCCCAGGAGTATAAATCCGACGCACATGCCTCGGAGTCGATTTTTTAGACGTGATCGCCTACCTTGCATCTCATTAACGCAAAGTAGGTGTCCACGCTAAAAAATGACGCAAACTCCATGGACTTCGGCGCTAGACGCGTCTAACGCCAAAGTATAAATATGGAGTTAGTTTTGCGTCGAAATTGCTTCAAAAAAAAACGACGCAATTCCGGCGCAAACGGAGTATAAATATGCCCCTTAGAATGTGAACACTGTTCCTTATTCATACATATTGCAAAGTTGCTCAGAAGACCAAGGACAGAAACCTTCCCAATACTGCTGTGGAACCTAATTCCAATGTGGCAAGCTTATCAAGAGATGGGAGAAGAATGAAGTACATGATGGTGTGATCCAGAAGGCATTACCTGATCAGGATGTATTGAGTAGTATTAACTAGGGCTTTCACTAATTGATTGTAAGGCAAATTTATTTGGGAGGGATAGATCTCTGTCATTCCTTTTTGCCCCATGCTTTGCTGAGTGTGGCTTAGGCTTACACTCTACCCCTAAGGAGACTCTTCACCAAATTTCTGAAATGCTGGCACCTTCCTATTTACCTCTTTCATATTCCTTTTTAATTTTCCTAAAACCTTGCTTTGTTTTATTTTCCCTATTTCCCTTATGTCCTATAGTTAGATTATAATTTCTGATAGTTTAGGTATAAAGGTTCCGATCTAAATGTCCCTTGATTTATTTAGCTACGTGATTTAACTTGCACTAATGTGAGAATTGATTCATGTCCCTTTTCAGAACATCAAATCTTGTGGCTGATATTTTGTATTGCGATTACTGAGTGTATTTTTTGTCTCATATTAAATCAACATTTGTTTTTAATCTAATTACTGAAGTGCATGAATAACCGAGAGTGTCTTAGCACTAAGACTCAAGAAGCACACTGAATGATAAAGAAAACAGCCAGGATTTCAACTGTTTAAGAAAGCAAGGGCTATTCAATTGGTATCTGAGGGGTAGTGGCAATTTGCTCCACACCTGACAGGTGGTATAGACAAAACTGTGACTACCCTAGGAGACTTTGTTTATCCTAGGGACAAAAACTGAAAAAAGATGCATCTGATCTCAGATTTTTATTTGGTTGGTACTGGTTGATTTTACTTGCAAGACAGTTCTAGTACTATACATAGCCTAAAAGCTTTAATCCCTCACCCGCCAAGGATGAAATGGTTACATCCGTGGCTGTGGTGCTGAGGCGCCATGGATGTAACCATTAAGTCCTGGGACTGGCCCTCGGGGGGAAGCGCTAGCGCTCCCCCCAACGGCCACCCTCCCACCCTCGAGGTCAGGGTCCCCTTCAACCCCACCCCGCACCCCTGCCCCTCTACCATCCCAATGACGTCAGCGTGTGATTGCGCTCTGGCATCATCAGAGGGTGCCAGACGCGCTGGAAGCCATTTGCTTCCAGCGCGTCTTCAGGGAATGAGGTAAGTTTTTCCGTCGGGCGGGGAGGATTACTAAAAAAGAGGCATCGGGGAAAGAAAAGGGTTTTCCTTTCCCTCTATGTCTCTTTCATCATTCCTGCTCCCCGATCGCGATGCGTTCGGGCAGCAGGAATGGCCACTAGACACCAGGGATTTGTGTATGTGTGTGTGCGTGTGTATTTATAGTTTGGGGTAGCGACACCTTGGACAAGGATCGCTCTCCTTGGGGGTGCAATATATTTATCGCCATTTCTGCCTCCCTTGGGGACAGTTCAGCCTTCTATTTTTAGGCCAATCTGTCCCCAAGGGGGGCAGAAGCCAGTAGAAACCAGGGACTGTTTTTGCGTTTGTTTTTTTAGTGTTGGGGGGCGGCCCATTGTGCAAGGGTCCTGCTAAGGGGCAAAAAGTACTATTGGGGTGGTCTGCCCCCCTTGGGGGCATATCAGCCTATTTTTGTGGCCTATCTGCCCCCATGGGGGGCAGAATCCACTTAGCTCCAGGGATCATGTGTGTGTAGGTGTGTGCTCTGTGTGGGGTTTGGCCCCTTGGGCAAGGATTGACCCCCAAAGGGGGCAATATATTTTATGCCATTTCTGCCCCCCCCTTTTGGGCAGATTGGCCTACATTTTTAGGCCCATCTGCCCACAGCAGGGGACAGAAGCCATAAAGACGCAAGGGATTTTTTTTTTCTTTCCTTTGTTTTTTTTTTAGTTGGAGGGCGACCCTTTGGCAAGAGTCTCCCTCCAAAGGGGGCAAAGCACTGTTGGGCAGATTGGCCTATTTTTTTAGGCCCATCTGCCCCTAAGAGGGGCAGAATCTACTTAGCGCCAGGTATCATGTGTGTGTGTGTGCTTTGTGTGGGGGTGGCCCCTTGGGCAAGGGTAGCCCCCCAAAGGGGGCAATATATTCTGTGCCATTTCTGCCCCCCTTGGGGGCATATTGGCCTATTTCTTTTAAGCCTGTCTGCCCCCAAGTGGGGCAGAGAACACTAGACACCTGGGAAAATATATAAATGTTTGGTGACGGGGTGTTTGTCAACTGGCGAAGAATTTGCATATGTGGTTATACCAGTTTATTTCTCCTTTTTGTTCTAGTTTAAAGCTTTTGCTTCCTTTGCTGTGGCATCTTTCAGTTTTGGCAGTGGTTGTCCTGCGGTTTGCGTAGTTGCATGTTTTAGGTAAGTAAATACATTTACTCCAAAGGAGTATTGTTGCCATGCATGAATGACATGTCTGTAGGTGGTGTACTAAATGCAGGATTGTGTGTGAAATTGTCCTTAGATTCATGTACAATGATATTTGTGTTGTCTTATGTCTAATTTGCTTTTCTTTCTTCTTTTTAGTGGGATATCATTGGTGATTGCTGTGGCTGTGCAGAGTAGTTGCTGGTGAGTCTAGCTTTTTCAGGCAAGTGAGCGGTATAGTTTTTGAGTTTATAACTCTTAGTGATAAAGCTACACTTTGGGCCTGATTACAACTTTGGAGGAGGTGTTAATCCGTCCCAAATGTGACGGATATACCACCAGCCGTATTACGAGTTCCATAGGATATAATGGAGTCGTAATACGGCTGGTGGTATATCTGTCACTTTACCGTCACTTTTGGGACGGATTAACACCTCCTCCAAAGTTGTAATCAAGCCCTTTGTTTATTACTTATCTTACACTGGGCTGGTTGTTGGTGGTGCATTTGTCCAGTTACATTTTGTAGGAAGGATCACGGCTAGCTGTAGGATGACCGCTCAGCAGGTTCTTGCTGTGCTTTTTGAGTCTTCTTCTGACCATGATTATGAGACTGACTCTGCATCTGAGGCAGAGGAGGAAGTGCAAGATTCTGGAAGTTAATTTTCTGTCAGAGAGGAATCATCTGATGATGAAGCCACTCTCAGTCTTGATGAAGTGCCTGTTTTAGAGGAGGACACTGATGTGCCAATGGTGCAGCAGCCAGCAGCTGAAAGGCTTCCCATTGGAAGATCTGACACCTGGGTTGCACCAAACATGGGGCAGCCACAGTTGCCTGCCTTTACTGTTTTCCCAGGGTGTAGAGTAAATACGGAAAACGTTTTGCCTGTCAACTTCTTTGAGTTGTTTATGGACGATGTATTTTTGGAAGAGATTGCTGAGCAGACTAGTTTGTATGCAGAGCAGTATTTGAGGGACAATGCTGCCAGACTTAGGCCACACTCTAGAGCTAGCTGGTGGGTTCTCACAAATCTGGGAGAGTTGAAAAAGTTCTTGGGTTTAACTTTTTTGATGGGGCTGATAAGGAAGCCATCACTGTCTTCATATTGGTCTACTAGTCCCTTCATGGCAACTGCTATATTTCCTGCAATCATGAGTCGTAACCGGCATGAGCTTCTTCTTCAGATGTTGCTTTTTGTAGATAATGCTTTTGCCTTGCCACGAGATCACCCTGATTCTGACCATCTTTTTAAGATTAGACCTGTCCTTGATCATTTTGTAGATTGGTTTTCAGAGATCTATGTTCCAGGCAAAGAAATATCTGTAGATGAGTCTGTGGTCCTGTTCAAGGGTTGTTTGGTTTTTAGACAGTACATTCCTAGCAAGAGGGCACGGTATGGAATTAAATTGTATATGCTGTCTGAATATGTTTATAATTTCCGGGTCTACACTGGTAGGGATTCCAGTATTGACCCCCCCTGGGTGTCCGCCCACTTTTTGAGTTAGTGAGAAAAATGTGTGGGAACTTGGTAGACTACTGTTTAACAAAGGTCACCATTTATATGTAGATAACTTCTACACTGGAGTTCAGTTATTCAAGGAATTGTTCAGAGTGGACACTGTTGCTTGTGGCACAATCCGCTCTAATCAGAAAGGCTAAACAAGAGAGCTTGTCTATAAAAAACTTGAGAAGGGACAGTGCAGTGCTTTGCGGAGTGATGAGCTGCTAGCTCTGAAATTTGTAGACAGGAGGGATGTGTACATGCTAATTACCATCCATGATGAGAGTACTTCACCTGTGGCTGTTTGGGGTCAAGTTGCTGAAGTGCGCAAACCTGTGTGCATTTTAGACTACATTAAGCACATTGGTGGTGTTGATAGAGTAGATCAGAGGTTGGAACTTTACACTGCTGCTCGTAAGGCTCATGTTTGGTTTAAGAAATTAGTGGTTCACCTGTTCCACTTGGTAACTTTTAATGCTTTTGTTGTGTTCAAGGATAGTTCTCCAGAGTCAAGGATGACATTTGTGAAATTTCAGGAGTCTATCATAGCGAGCCTTGTTGTGCTGGAACAGGCAAGAGTTCCTAGAGAAGCAGTAGTGGAGGATGTGTCTAAATTGAAAGATCGTCACTTTGCTGAGCACATTCCTCCCACGGCCAAAAAAGACTTTCCTGCTAAGAAATGTAGAGTTTGTGCTCAAAGAGGTATCAGGAAGGAGATTAGGATCTACTGCCCTGTCCTTCAAAGCCTGGGCTGTGTCAGGGTGGCTGTTTCAGGAGCTACTACACACAGAAGAATTATTGGGAAATACTGTGAGCGTAAACTGCTGTTTTATATTTTCATATGTTCAGTTTCACGGTTGGCATTACTGTCATGTATTCAGTTAGAGCTTTTGTGTTTGTAGTTTTGTACTTATTTATAATTAGTGGTTTCTTTGTTTCTTAAAAACAAAAAAAAGTGATGGTGGTGTGAATGGACTGGTGCTTGGCTGGCGGTGTGTGTGGAGGGGTGCTCGGCTGGCTGTGTGCGTGGGGTGGCGCTTGGCTGGCGGTGTGTGTGGGGTGGCACTTGGCTGACGATGTGTGTGGAGTGGCGCTTGGCTGGTGGTGGCAGGCAAACACCAGTCTATACACTCCCATCAGCTGGTGTGATTGCTGCATCAGGCATGTGGGCATATGAAAGTGATGGGCCCTTGAATGGCGCTGTCTGTTGATGCGAGTGTTGTAACGTGCTGGGCCCGCGGCTGACTGCATGAATGGTCTTGTGCATGTCATGTATGAAAGGTGTGTGAATGGACTGTAAAGCTGTTGGTGCCTTGACACGGTTTTACAGCTCACGAGATGTGAGTCAATGGTTCAGTTTTTTGGCCTTTCAGTTATTAACAGTGCATTTCACTTTTGTGAAATCTCTTGTTAATAAAATTTGATCTACTGAACCATCACTCACCCCGTGCCAAATCCAACCAGTATGTGTGGTAAAAATGGCAAAACCTGCTCTGCTGTATTCAGGCATCGCAGCACACCCGTGACACGCTAGGGCCCATATTCATACTTTTTTTGCGCTGCATTTGCATAATTTTGTGACACAAAAGTGGTGTAAACTCACATAATAAAATTGCATTTTGTAAGTTTACGCCGCTTTTGCGTTGGGTGGGACCCCGATGATGCAGTATGAGGGGTCTTTAACATAACCTAACTGCATTTCTTTTCACAATTTTAGTGTTCGGAACATCACAGAAGTACGTGGACACATCAAAATGATCTATGACAAAACTACCTCTGTTTGGGGGGGTACCTATGTTTTTGGTCCCGGGAGCGGCCTTCATCTAGGGAAACCTACCAATCCCAGACATTTGTTTAAACTAGACACCCCAAGGAGGTGTGGCTTGCGTGGATCCCCCAACATTTTCTTACCCATTCTCCTCTGCAAACCTCAAAATTTGCTTAAAAAAACATATTTTCCTCACTTTTCTTTGTAGGATAACCGCTCCTTCACAAATTTCCTACCACCCAGCATTCCCCTCTGTCTCCCAAGTAAAATGATACCTCACTTGTGTGGGTCCCCAAAGCAGAGTTAGCCTAAAGATGTTTAAAAGAAGAATATGTGCTTATCAACTCGCTGTGCTATCCCCTCAATCTCTACAGTTTTTTTTACTTTTTCTGTTGCAGGGACCTGGGTCACCTACACAAGTGAGGTACCATTTTTATCTGGAGACTTGGGGGCATGCTGGGTGGAAGGAAATTTGTGGGTCCTCTCATATTTCACAACTTTCTGTCCCCAAAATTTAAGGGAAAAGTGTTTTTTTTTTGCCAAATTTTGAGGTTTGCACAGGATTCTGGGTAACAGAACCCCGTGAGAGCCCCGCAAGTCACCCCATCTTGGATTCCCCTAGGTGTCTAGTTTAAAAAAATACACAGGTTTGGTAGGATTCCCTAGGTGCTGGCTGTGCTAGAGGCCAAAATCCACAGCTAGGCACTTTGCAAAAAACAGCTCTGTTTTCCTTGGGAAAATGTGATGTGTCCACGTTGTGTTTTGGGGCATTTCCTGTCGCTGGCACTAGGCCTTCTCACACAAGTTAGGCACCATTTTTATCAAGAGACTTGGGGGAACGCTGTGTGGAAGGAAATTTGTGGCTCCTCTCAGATTACAGAACTTTCTGTCACCGACATGTGAGGAAAAGGTGTTTTTAAGCCAAATTTTGAGGTTTGCACAGCATTCTGGGTAACAGAACCTGAGGAGAGCCCCACAAGTCACCCCATCTTGGATTCCCCTAGGGGTCTAGTTTTCAAAAATGTGCAGGTTTGGTAGGTTTCCTTAGGTGCTGGCTGAGCTAGAGGCCAAAATCCACAGCTAGGCACTTTCCAAAAAACAGCTGTTTTCTTTGGGAAAATGTGATGTGTCCATGTTGTGTTTTGGGGCATTTCTTGTCGCGAGAGCTAGGCATACACACACAAGTGAGGTACCATTTCTATTGAGAGACTTGGGGAAACACTGGATGGAAGGACATTTGTGGCTCCTCTCAGATTCCAGAACTTTTTGTCACCAAAATGTGTGGAAAAAGTGTTTTTTTGGCCAAATTTTGAGGTTTGCAAAGGATTCTGGGTAACAGAACCTCGTGGATTCCTCTCAGTGTCTAGTTTAAAAAAATGCACAGGCTTGGTAGGTTTCCCTAGGTGCCGGCTAAGCTAGATGCCAAAATCTACAGCTAGGGACTTTGGGAAAAACACGTCAAATTTCAATGTAAAAATGTGATATGAGGTACCATTTTTGTCAGGATACTTGGGGGAACACAGAATAGCAAAACAAGTGTTATTGCCCCTTGTCTTTCTCTACGTTATTTCCTTCCAAATGTAAGACAGTGTATAAAAAAGACGTCAATTTGAGAAATGCCCTGTAATTCACATGCTAGTATGGGCACCCCGGAATTCACAGATGTGCAAATAACCATTGCTTCTCTACACCTTATCTTGTGCCCATCTTGGAAATAGATAGGTTTTCTTGATACCTATTTTTCACTCTTTATATTTTAGCAAATGAATGGCTGTATACCGAGTACAGAATGAAAACCAATTGCAAGGTGCAGCTCATTTATTGGCTCTGGGTACCTAGGGTTCTTGATGACCCTACAAGCCCTATACAGCCCCACAATCAGAAGAGTCCAGCTGAAGTAACCGTATATTGCTTTAAAAAATCTGACATCGCAGGAAAAAGTTACAGAGTAAAATGTGGAGAAAAATTGCTGTTCTTTTCACCTCAATTTCAATATTCTTTTATTTCAGCTGTTATTTTCTGTAGGAAAACCTTGTAGGATCTACACAAATTACCCCTTGTTAAATTCAGAAGTTTGTCTACTTTTCCAAAATGTTTAGCTTCCTGGGATCCAGCATTGGTTTCAGACCCATTTCTGTCACTAACTGGAAGGAGGCTGAAAGCACAAAAAATAGCAAAAATGGAGTATGTCCCAGTTAAATGCCAAAATTGTGTTGAAAAATTGGGTTTTCTGATTCAAGTCTGCCTGTTCCTGAAAGCTGGGAAGATGGTGCTTTTAGCACCACAAACCCTTTGTTGATGCCATTTTCAAGGAAAAAACACAACCCTTTTTCTGCAGCCCTATTTTCGCTGTATTTTGGCTAATTTCTTGGTCTCCTTCAGGGGAACCCACAAAGTTTGGGTACCTCTAGAATTCCTAGGATGTTGGACAAAAAAGGACGCAAATTTGGCATTAGTAGCTTATGTGGACAGAACGTTATGAGGGCCTAAGCGCCAACTGCCCCAAATAGCTCAAAAAAGGTTTGGCACCTGAGGGGGAAAAGTCCTGGCAGCGAAGGGTTAAAAGCCACCCTTTTCTTTCCAGGTAGCCAGTGAAGTTCCAGTAAAACATTAGACACCGACTTATATTTGGGGAGTTTCTTTATGAGGCAAGCAGCTGCATTCTGCAGCATGTGATGCTTTTTGAGTGCAGATTGTCAAATGCACATAGAGAGGGCATTACAATAGTCAACTGTTGATAACACAAGAGCGATGACTCCTGTTTTTTGCAGCTGGAAAGGAATGAAAGTCAGCACCTTCCTTAGGGACGTGAGCAGTGGATTGCAAGAGGATATCACTTTATTTATTTGCTCTCTAAAGAATAGATCAACATCAAAAATTCATCCCAAAGTTTCTTACCTTGGTTACAGGTTCGGGGGGGCATGGTTTGTGATCACCATGAGTGGCCCCAGAAGGTGTACTCCTTTCCAAATTGAGAACTTCCAATTTTTCAGAATTTCATTTTAAGCAATTTGACAGTCATCCATTTGACAATGACGTTCATACATTTATTGAATCTGCGGTTTGAATTTATTCAGTAGATTTGGGTATTCTATGGTGATTTTGTATCTTTACAGTATATTCTTGAACACTATTTACATTAACCTAAGTATTCATTCGTAATAAAACCCTTCAACTGTATTTCTGATTTGGGTTTTCATTGTGTGGCCAAATTGGTTACACTGTAAAGTATATGTTGATTGATTTTTTCTGATACTCTAATTGATCGCTTTGCACAAACTTCAACATCATCAGCCTTGAATTAGAGCATACAAAATGCTCCATCAAAGTTGTTGTTCAGAGTTGAAACATGACATGATTAATGGTATAAGAACCCAGTACTGCATATTGAGGCTGATTTTTTAAACTTGGCTACTTTAGTGAAGGTGGCAACAGTGAGGATATGCTCTAACAACATAATCATCACTAGTGTGTTAAATGTTAAAAAATAAATAGTATAGTCTAGGGATGATACAACTATTATATTGAAGAAAGTCGAGGAAAACCTCTAAGAACACCTTTTTCAACACTGTCATAGAGGAAGCCAACTAGAGGGCAAATAGGGCCACCCATTTGTAGATTTGTTGTGTTCTATGAGAAAACATATAGGGGCATATTTATACTCTGTTTGCACTGAATGTGAGTTAAAACTTTTGCCGCACATCCGGCGCAAACCATGCACCATATTTAAAATTTGACGCCCGAGCCCGCGAACGCAAACATTCCGTACTGCTGGATGCAGTAAACTGCCTTGCGTTAATGACATGCAAGGTAGGCGTTCCCGTCCAAAAAATGACTTAAACACCCATGCGCCTTATTTATCCAACCGCGCAAAAATCCCGCATGGCCGGGAGGCGGAGGCAGGGCAGGCGTTAAAATGGGGCAAACACACCTGTACTTAATGAAAACACACAGAAGCAACAGCAGAGCTCCAAAAGGAAGACATGGAGGTGCTTTTCATCCAGTATGCACGCAGACGCAGAGCACAGGACCAACAACAGCAGCTTCCACAACACCAGCAGGGACCCCAAAGGCAACGCAGAAGGCAGGAGAGGATATTCCGCACCAGGAGAACCCTTCTGGGACTCCACCAACAAGACATCATCCAGATGTACAGACTCAACTGGCAAGCCATTCAGCAGCTGCTGCGCAACATTGAGCCACAGTTCGCTCCCAGCTTGCAGACACCCCACAACATTCCACCAGAAACCAAGCTGCTAGCTGTACTACACATGTTGGCAAGTGGCTCCTTTCAAACCACTGGTGCCCTGGTTGCCAGGATCTCACAGCCCTTATTCTCCACCTTCCTACCCAAGGTATTGGATGCCATCATCTCCCTCACAACCGCCATGTCAGCTTCCCCAACACTGAGGAGAAGCAGCCGGAGACAAAACAGGGGTTTTACCAAATTAATGGCTTCCCACACGTGCTTGGTGCCATTGACTGCACACATGTACACCTTGTGCCACCTGCTGCAACCAAACATCTATACCGCAACAGGAAGCACACACACTCCATCAATGTGCAGGCCATTGTCGATCACTGGGGATTGATCACCAACATCGTGGCAAAGTATCCTGGGAGTGTACATGATTCATTCATCTTCCGTCACTGCACCATCAATCAACACTTCCAGGATGGATGATATGGAAATGGCCTACTGGTTGGTAAGTACAGAAACCTACTTATATACACACAGCACAGCAACCCTCTAGGACACACAACACATACACCACAACATCGACACGTGGCCAGGAAGACACTGAGGTCGTGACACTGCTAGGCATGTGTGATATCCTGACCCACTTGGATATAGACCTATGAACAAATGACAGTACCAAATAACAACAGATGCCACTCCACGACACAAGGGAACAATTTAAAACAGCACAATGACATGGCCTCAACTGGCAGTACAATTTGGAAGATTAATCTTTCATCACACACCCTTCCAACCAATACATACTGTGGAAGGGGTGTGTAATGTGTTATGCTGCAGGTCAAACACCATGACACACATAGCATGATGATGACTACAATGAAGGTGACATGCAATCATTGAGGCTGTACCAATATCTCACATCAATCCTCCTCTCACATTGCCCACTACCAATAAGCAAGTGGACTGTGCAAAAAACACATATTGATGTGACAATATTCAAAGTGCACATTCCTATACAAATGGATTGAGACAATTTTATACACCCACAACTGATGTACAGGCATACTGACCTTCTGACACTCAAGATGACAACCTCACAACCAAGTTAGCCAGCTGAACTAGAACATGTTCAGATGTATAGGTACACGTTACAACCTGAGTCGACTTGGCAAGGTCAGAGAAATAGGTCTGATGAAAATTTGTCACACATGTGAAATTAGTGCATAGTCAATTGTCAACACGTCAGTGCTGACAATGTACGGAGATGTGTTGTTGATTGTCACCTAGCCAAATCTAAGGGTCTCACTGATGTTTAAATAATTCTATTGCATATGTGAAATTGGATGGGATGGGTATATAGATGCAACCGTGTTACCACCACTGTGGAACTGATTCTGTGTACGGCAGTATCATCTCACCCCCTGTTAAGATACAGGACACCTCTTTCACATGACATAATGCAAGGGACTACACAATGTACTGCAACTCTACAAAAATAATGCTGACACCCGGTCAATCAGCCAAACACCCGTTCAGATAAGGAAATAACCCAATGCTGATGGTACATCCTAGAAGCCTAGGATTCCACACAATAACACAAACACAGATGAGTCACAGACAACACAAGAGAACAACTGCCATGCAAAGTGATAATCATGGTTCAAGCTACAACAACATGTTCTCACTCATTTTCTCTTTCAGCTGAACAGGTGTATGGGATCCAGCCATAGATCATGACCCCATTTGCAAACCCAAGCACTGCAGAAGAGCGTGCCTATAATGAGGCACATCGGAGGACACGCACCATAGTTGAGAGGACCTTTGGCATCCTGAAGTCAAGATTCAGGTGCCTCGACATCACCAGAGGCAGCCTTCTATACTCACCAGAAATGGTGTGCAAAATCATTTTGACCTGTGTCATCATGCACAACATATGTGTAAGAAGGAACATTCCCCTATATGAACCCGACCCACAGATGCCTGAAGAGAAGGATGCTATCCATCAACATGAGAGGGACCATCCAAACACAGCTGCAGGATTGCGTCGGAGACAACATCTTGTCCAAAATTTCTTTCAACTCTACTCATCCATCACCACTGTCTCACTATATGTCAATAAACACCTATTCTAATCACTATATCATGGTCTGTGTAGTCATGTTTGCATAACATTATCCCTAACTATCAGAATCAGAGTGTAGCCTCATGGAGCATTGCAGAAATACAGATTAGGATACAGAAAAATCCACATCAATTTTGATGCGTATGAATGTACAGCCAAATTCACACACACTGTAATGACATATATCCTGTACATTTCACATTTGAAGGGCAATAGCAGAGGAACACAGCTATTTCACACATACATGTTGGCAACATGGTTCATCCCAGCACATGGCACACAACTAAGACACCATCAGTCAATAAGGGAAAAAAAGGCTCAGTCATGAGGCAGTGGATGTGCCATTGCATTGGTGACAAGAAGGTATGACCAGACCCTTGAAAGCAGTAAGTGTTACATCAGCTATCTTTGCAAGGAGTATGTGTGGCAAGATTTCCATATAAGCAGCAAATTGATAGCACAAGTGCCCCAGGTATAACTAGCATTGCTCACAAGACATCCCCTGTACATGGCAGCCCATATCATAAGTCCTGCCACACCCATGTTCCCTGTCTCACCCCACCCTTCTTCAGAGGTCCCTGGAAAGGGAATATGTGCACCCAGATAATCCCTCCTCTACACACACCCGGACTCACAATGTGAATCCTGTGTGATTCCCTCTTTAGTATGGTATGCCATAGTCATTGTAATTCTGTCTGCATGGACTTCTGGTTAAATAATGCACTGCCTTGTAGTCTGTAGAACCTGTAATCGCCTGTACATTGCTTCCCATGTGAAAGGTACTGTTGGCCCTTTGAACTTGATTCTCACCTACAGGACATGTGAGAGACTGAAACTGCACACACCTGTGAGCACCTCCTCGCAGACCAGCCATTTGAACATGCACTGCCCTTGCAGCTGCCTGGGACAGCATAGAAGCTGCCATTTTATATAAAACACTGTTATGCATTGTCGTATAAATCAGCTGTGTAACATAGCCCTTGGGTTATTGTGTTATGTTCCAACACACAGGAGAAACACAGTTTTCATTTTCCACAGTGTTGTTCCACCTTTGACCAGTCTCAATCTGCTCACTGTGTATTTGCCTTGTTAAATTTAGTGATCCTGAGTGACCCTGCATGCTTTTAGCCTGACTGGTTCCTGTCTTTGCGTCACCATAAAGTTTCCCTGTGGCTACATTTGTATCATAGTTGCTTTCCCAGCCCTCACTTTCCTCCTGGGGTATTGTGTCAGGTGGGTCTACAATGCATACTCAAATACATGATATAGCATAATCAGTTTACTTATCGTACCATGGGGTGGAACTTTTCTCCAAATAGCCTAATCATGGCCCATCCCTTGTCTGGGTTTCATGTATGCATGAGTGATAAATAGTGACAGTGTACCATGGCTGTATGCATGGATTGGGTATGGTGCCTCCAGCACAACAAACAACATCAGATAATATGCATGAAATGTCAACACATGTTAGGACCCTGACAGTCCACACGCTGATTCACATTACCCCCCACATATTGATGGGGCTTGCGTGGTGAATAGCTGTGAGAGTAATCAGCACAGAGGCACTGATGTTCCCGGATGCAGTGGGAATTTTAGAGGCCAACCTGTGTACAAATGTTGTGAGGAAACCTGCCAGTTTAAGAATCCTGAGCCACTAACTTTGTCAGCACACCAAGGTTGCCCTGTTGTCAGTCTCATAACACGTCTGCAGTGCCATAGCTGGACTATCTCCATGTGTGTTCTCAATTCCTTATTGGCTTTCCTTCAATTTAGCTGGGAAGGATACTTTGTAGATGCTTGAAATGGCTCCACAGACTCATGACAAAGACCTGCACATAACTGTGACAACATGGACCCCAATAATGATACAGGCTAAACATTGGCCCACACATTTGAAACAAACACCTTTGTGTATTTTACCACTGGAAATATTTGAACACGTGCAGCTTGGTCTGCTGGACCTCCACTGCCACAGGAGAGACATGGCTTATTTATGTGACTCCAACTGTGGCACGACATGACATTTGTGGATTGTATTTGGGGCTCGGTGTCACAAACACTGTACCTACATAGCATTATCCCATGCCTGACTCATGGGGAGTAAACAAACAAGTGCCTAGGAAGTAGTATCCAACATTGCAGGACATGTGATGGCTTAGTTTTGGAACATTGCCATGATCAACCGTCTGCTATCTGTCCTGTGCATGCTTTGTCATTGGTGGTGCTTATGTTAAAAAAATCCTAGGAAGTGCACATAGCAGTTGTTACTACATGTATGACAAACACATTTTGTCTCTCATTTCCACACTGAATAGCATCTGAGGGTTGGACACATTGACTCCACATGCATACAAGCAGATTTGCAAAAATGCGTCTTGTGATGTTCACACAGTGGGACAACTACAATAGTAAGAGCCAAATCACACACATTGACCCATAGGCATTGAGTTACTGTATTGAGTTGTGTCACCTTGCTATCCTCTCTTGACGCAAAACATGCCCAAACTGGGTAATACCTAATTGTATTCCACACGTTTGGCCATCTATTGCGTTAGTGAAGAGTGCAAATCTGGTACAAGAAGTAGAGGATCATGGTCCGCAGTAGTATGATCTGTCACATGTGCCCATACACCGGAATGCACAATGTTGGTGGAATCAGCCTATCTCTGTATTGTCACACTTGTCATGTACTATTACAAATGAGAAATGACCCACACCCAGTTAAAGACAGAAATGTTGACGCATATGCGTAAAAAAAGATGTACATGCATCAAAAAATGACGTATATGCTTCGAAATATGACACTCATTGCCATGAAACATCCATTGGCCCTGAGCGGTAATTCCCAAACTGTACCCCCTGAAATTGGTTAAGTATGAAACATATTTCAAAATATGAATGCGGGGTTATTTCTAAGCATGTGGGTAAAAAAAAATGACGCACAGACTGTAAGCGTTATAATATTTTGACGCATAAGATTAAAAACGCACTGCATTTGAGGCAGGAAGTGATGTAATAGGATATCCTGTTTACAGAATTGGTACAGTGGGTGTACTTTCACTTTCACTTTGCAGTCTGTGATATTTCCTGACTGTGTGGCTGTGTTTTGACTTGTCTCTCTGTGCATTTTGTGAATTTGTCTTTGTCTTTACATTGTCTTTTTGTGTTTCCTAAGTGTCTGTGGTATCCTGTGTTAGTGTTTTTTCGGTCATCTCTGGTGTTTACTTTTGTCTTTGTACTGTTGAGAGTCTGTTGTGGGTAGTGTTAGTGGGGATAGTTGGGCTGTGTTCTGTTATTTTTTTTGCATTTCTCTGTCCTACTTTCCCTCGATTCTCCTCTGTGCCCCTTTATTCCCTTTTTTTCGTGCAAGCATGTTGGGAAGGCCTCCTCTTGGCAGGATGGGAGAGGAGAAGCTGAGTGGCTTTATTTGGCTGGTGTGCCACTTCCTACCGTTAATGATTGAAGCAGGTGGTCGTGTGATACACGGCTATCACACAGAGGCAAGGAGGCTCCGTGGGCAAAGGTCCTGTACCATCTACAGCGGATCTACAACACACTGTGCAATGGCCACCAGCTGAAACACCGTTGGGCTGACAAGGTTGCCCGGGAGCAAGACCTGCTGGACCACCTGGGGGTTGTGATTGGTGGCCCTGTTGGTGAGTACAAATCAGAGTAATGTGCACATTTAAATGCTCTATAGTGACAGTAGCTGATTTGTTCAAATGCTTCAGACAATGTTTTTGAACATGTAGAATGCAAGTTAAACATACATGCATATATTGCTAGTTTATTAGCACTGCATTTGCATCATTTTATGAAGCAAAAGCGTTGCAAACTTGCAAAATACAATTGCATTTTGTAAGTTAGCGCTGCTTTTGCATCAAAAAGCAGCACAAATGCGGCACAAAAAATGTATAAATATGAGCCACAGCTGCCTGTGAGATATACAATAATTCCTACATATTACTGTCATTTGTTGACGCAACAGCTAGACTAACATAAAAAAGACAACAGGAGCCTGTAAATTAGTGCTGCCTTCACGTCAATTGATGATGCTACTGTGGCTCTAACATATGTTTCATGCATGGTCTGTGAGTGTATCAGCAAACACATGTTTTAAATCCAGATTTTTACAGGAAATATTGTGTTCCTCAATGTTTTGGGATATATGTCTGAACTGGATTCTGACACACATATAACAAGTTATAGCTGACCTCAGGTAACATCTTAGACTGATATTTGGACTTTGTAGTGTCACATTTAAATTAGGGATGGATGCCAAAAGGTATGCACACAGGTTCATATCTCTTTGGTTGGGTCAACTTACCATAGCTGTGGCACATCAAATGAAGAAAACGATACAAATTGAGAGCTAACAACTGTCCCTGGCCCTCTGTACATTGTACCTGTGTGTTTTAAATTGGTCTTAGTTACAATAGCTGGGTGACTGGTATTGCAGTCCTCCCGGAAAGTGGCTTGGCATGTCTCTCATGGATTCACATGATGAGAGGAATACACTCCATGAATTAGTCTGCTAACTAATGAAGGAGCATGTTTGCCACCACATGATAGTTAGGGCCACTGCATGTGTGCAGATATGTGTGTATCACTCACTGGAGTCCCCGGGTCTCTACATGTTTGCAGTGGTAAGTCGGATGCAGTATCATCATGTCTGAGAGGCTTGACTTTCTGAGTTAATATTACACATAGTATTTGTATTTAGAAGTGTTGTGCAGTGCACAGACATTGAGCACATTTCTCGCTTCCATGCCTTACAGGTGGACCTGCCCCCTACACTATCGGAGATGTGGCTCGATTTGCGGACCCTGACATCTCCAGTAAGTGTTGATATTTCTGTTCCGTGTTCTGTTTGCTGATGATGTGTGATTGACTCCTGTGTCTTGGACACATAGCAAGGTGTGATGCGCTGGTCTATGATCGGATATGTTCCTTGAGTGGAGTATCATTTTTTCCCCATTTTTGAGTTGGCCAATCATTAGCGTATTGTCATAATTAAGGGATTGTAGGTCAGTCCTGTAGGCACGACCATGTGAATAGGGATGACTTTTGTGGATAAAACATAAAATCAGAAAATGTAGCAGAGAACCATATTTGTGATTTAGTCAGCAAGTCCGACCCTGATTCTCACAGAATAGGAATGCCAAAGTCTTACCCACAGACTTGAGCTTCCCTATTCACTAATGAACATGTTTGACTGTATGTTTGACTTCCTAGCAGCATGTAACTCCACATGTTGTGCTACCAGTATGAGGCACTTGAGTACAATGTCCTAGGTGTGCATGCAGCTCATGGCCAGATGTGTGCTTGCATCTATCTGGTTGTTGTAAGTCATGTGTTACTGGTAGGAAATGATGTTGACAATGGTCTGCATTTCCAAACATAAATTTGGATGGGATTGTCCAAGGTTTGGCTTTATCCTAGTTGGACTTCCTCCTTACCTGTGGTGGGCTGCCCAAACCCATGCACAGCTGTCCAAAGCGTCCTTGTTGTTTGAATGTATTTGTTGCCTGCTCCCCACCCCCTCAGGCACAGGCGTAGGGTTGTGAAAAATGTACCTAGGACTGATGAGCCAAGTTTCGTACACAGAAATGTAAATCTGTAAGTCACTTGTCCAAACCTAGGATACCCACTCACGATTAGCAACTGGATTCTATCCTGGCAATTCCATTTACAACTCGGAGATCTTGTGGCCCTTGATTGTCATCAAGAACATAGTAATTAGTTGGTCAGTGGTGCAGGACTTGCAGCATTACTTTTACCTGACAAATGGCTGAACAATGATGCCAAAGTCATTCAAGTTGCTACCCATCTTTTAGAGTATTGCTGTGCTGTTTGATGATAGGACATGTGTAGGCTGCATTGGCATGTACTTCCTCAGGGACAATCAGTGATCTGTATGATGATATGGCCTGTTTCTGGTACATTAGATGTATTGTCTGATTTACTTCTGGAACCATATCACACAATGAAGTACCTAATGTTTGGTTTTATATTTGTTTTAACACCTGCCAATATGAATAACATCCAGATTCGGGAATTTCAGCACAGGGCGATGCGCTACCGCCACATTCTGGATGTGGAGTCGGGGTTCCACAACATGGCAAGGCGTTATCACCATGAAAGAGCCTCCGGAGTGTGGAGGGCATTTGCCCAAAGGGGTCCTTCCGTGTCCACCACCAGAGCCACCCCCACCACCACCACCACTACCACCCAGGTGGCACCAACATTAACAGGCACCTTTGCTGGACCGTCAACATCCACTGCTCCAGGACCGGTCACAGCACCACCTGCACCTCCACCTCTAGACATGGCACCGACAAGGGCACATACTTCCTCCACTGGCACCCAGACCACCCCTGCTGCAGTCATAGACCCAGCAGCTTTTCTACAGACGCAACGGAACTTGGTCCATATGTTGCGGAAAATGACCAGGCTGCAGGAGGAGGTGGCACAAGTCAATCGGAGGGTGCGTGCCAAACAAAAAAGACCCTACGGAGGGCCAACTTGTAGACAATATACCCTCAGGCATGATTCCCTCCCCTCCCTCCTCTTTCCTGCTTCTTTTAATTAGTGGGTTTAGGGTCTTAGGTTAGTATAGGCTGGTACGTTAGTTAGTAGTAGTGGGTGGGGGTATGATTCTTTTTATATCTGTTTTTTATTATGTGTGCTGATGATGTTGGGGTTTTGGTGTTTAAAAAAAAAAATATATAAAAAACAAAATTACAAAAAAATATATATTTGTTTAGCATAAGAAAGTACGTGTTTAGGTTAGTATATGTTGTCCTCCATGTGTCCCGTCTTATAAAAGAGGGTGGGGGGTTGATGTTTAGATCGTTTTGTTAAATGTGATGAGTAAGTTTAGCTTAGGTTAGTTAGGGCCAGTTGTGGGTAATGTGTAGTTAGAATAGTTTAGTTAGGTAAGGTGTTTCCCCTGGTTTTAGCTTCTGTTTTTACTGTTTAATAAATATTTAGGTAACCCTTTACAGTATGTGTCAAATGCTTGGAGATCAGGGCCTTAGCATGAGTGAACATGGTCTCTTCTGTATTAGCTTTTGTGTCCCATGCTGCAACCAAATCCTAACTGAGCTGTTACGTTGGCAGCTACACCAAAGCTACTTTGCTAAAATTCTGCCATCCATTGCACCCACCACTCATGGTTACTATGGATCCCAAAGTGTGGTTAATTTGTGATGTATGTTTTCAATGCCTTTGGTGGTGGTGGTTGTGAAGAGGCAACACACACCTCAGTGTTTGAAGACGTGGAGTCAGACATCCCAGTAGCTGCCAATTGCGGAGCTATTAAGGGCAGTACTGCAGCAAGGAGGAGCTGCTGGTTCTTAAGAATAGCAGCCACATCACTGTGGTAGGTATCCAGTTCGGCCCTGAGGGATTCAATATTGCATTTGTGCACGCGTTGACAGGATTGTTGTTATAGGTGTTGGGTCAACTCTATTACAGCTGTGCTGATTTCCTTCAACGTTTTTTCAAGTTCCTGCAAGATTGTTGATCACCGTTGATTGGCTGCTGCCTGTTCTTCAGTTGACATCATGCACAAATGCACCCCTTTTAGGCTGGCTGCCATAGTTTGCATCCCCACCCGCACCTCCTTGGCCAGATCCCACTGTACTCTAACTACAGTTCACTCAAAGCTGGTGCCAGGGTCGTCAGAGTCCTCAGCTGTGTTGGAGCTGGCAGGTCGTACAATTGGGGTGGTGGGCGGGTCCGCTGTGATGGCTACTAGTTCTGTGCTCCTCCTTGTGACTCAAGGTGGGGTCTGGAGGATTCCAAGGACATCTTGGAGGGTCTGCTGGCTGATGTTTGTCAGCTCGTCATCCATGTCATCAGGGTAGTCCTGGACAGGCATATTCACAGGAGAGCCATCACCCTCTGCAATGAGAGATGGTACAATTAGTGTGTCTGTGTTGTCGGATTTGTAATGAGACGTGCCTGCCTTCCGATTATTTTCACATTGTGATCTGGGTTCCTGTTCACTGTTCCAGTCTTTCATATTAGCATTCTCCCAGGCCTATGCCCCACCTGCATGTCACATGTATTGTGGTCAGTTTGTGGACTTGTCAGCATCACATCCTCTAGGTGTTGGTTCTGGCCAAATTGTGAATTGCCACCTTCTTGTCCTACTCAACCCTCCGTCTACTTCCATTCTCATGGTGAGGCCTTTTACTGGCTGTGGGTGTTCTGATGGCACTGGCACTACACTTAACAATCTGGAACTGCCCCAGCCTCTGATCTTTCACATCCACCTATATTTTGCTGAGATCTAGCATGTACTATGTATAGCATTGGTATGGCACGATACGGATGTCAGCATTGGTAATGTGTACTGTTGATGTTGGGAAATGTGTGCTACATTGCATTGCACTGATGGTCCTAGCAGTGTTCCATTTCCTCCTCTGACTGTGCAGGTGTATTTCTGTAACCAGTTACATATGTCCTCCCCCTCAATGCTGTTGTCTGAGCAGTACGACATTTGGGATGTTGCATGGTGTCATTGGAGCTATTGTGACCCAGGCATAGGGTGGACCCTGACATATGCAGCATGGGTATGACATTAGTGCTGTGTACCTCCTAATGTTTATGACAATGGCTGATGTTTCTAGCAACTATGGACAATCACATTTGGGGGGCCCATACCTCTGTCTCCAGGACAAGTCAATCAGCAGTGTGTCCACCACTACAGGGAACCCAGGCTAACCCACCACCCCAACAACAACAGGGACCTGGGGGCAGTGGGCACATCATTCAGGGGACAAAGGCCCAGGGAAACTGGGAGGGCTGCTGTGCGACAGGGGGAGGACAGGCCCAGGGAACCCACTGTCCATGAGGCCCTCTCCAACATCATGGGAGCATACCATGATTCCCAAGAGAAGATGGCAACAGTACTGGCCAAGTTTCAGGAGACCCAGCGGGTGCAGGAGAAACAGTATTTAGGGTTCAGGGAGGAACTCAGATCCATCAATTCCACCCTGGGCACCATCGTAGGGGTGCTGAAGGAAGTCCTCAACACCAGGAGGGACACTGTGGCACAACAAGGGGCCCCTGACACCAGCCTGGATGATGAACTGCCCACCACCTCCGCCGGTGCTAGTGGACAGGAGGCACCGCCACAGGACCATCACACCAGCACCTCACCCCTGCAGAGGGAGAACCATCCCGCAAACGGTCCATGAGATCCAGGACAAAGACAGAGAACAATGCCAAGACCCCCACCAAGAAATGAGTCTGCCCTGAATGTGATCCATTTGTCCCACCTTGTCACCCTGTCCATCCTCAAACTGCCCCAGCTCAACTTCCTATGCCCTTTTGGGCAATGCACCTGTGAGACTAATAGACTGGACTTTGCCATGGGCATTCCTCCACCATCACCCCTCACCATTTTACAACACCCTCCAATATTGAGCACTTAAATAAACACCCTTAAATCACCAAACAATCTGGAGTCTGTCTGTGATTTCGAAATAGTGTATTAGCAATTACAGTGACAAAATGCTCTTTCAATTGTAATGTCAACATACCTATGTCACATAGCTCTAGTCCATGTGGAAACAAAGCAGATGTCACACAGTGGGACCTACATCTGTGAAATCATAAGGGAAAGTGACAACTCAGTGACCATACACTGGGTGAAAAGGACAGACAGTAGAGAGGTAGTAGTGTTAAAGTACATGTAGTAGGCAGTTTTGTCTTCTTACCTGTGTCTCACTGGAAGTATTGCAGTATCACAGAGTCAATGTCCTCTTCTTCTGCTTCCTCGTCTTCGCTGTCCACAGGCTCTGCAGCTGCCACAACACCTCCATCTGGACCATCATCCTGCAGAAAAGGCACCTGTCGTCGCAAAGCTAAGTTGTGAAGCATACAGCAGACCACGATGATCTGGCACACCTTCTTTGGTGAGTAGAACAGGGAACCACCTGTCATGTGGAGGCACCGGAACCTGGCCTTCAGGAGGCCGAAGGTCCACTCTATAATCCTCCTAGTTCACCCATGTGCCTCATTGTAGCATTCCTCTGCCCTTGTCCTGGGATTCCTCACTGGGGTCAGTAGCCATGACAGGTTGGGGTAACCAGAATCACCTGCAAATGGCGAGGGACACACACTAACCTGTAGGGATATCCCCAGTCCCAGACAACTATTCCCACTGACTTGGTTCCAGGTGCTCACATAATACACTGTGCCTCTGGAGTTGCCCCATCATATAAGGGATGCTGCTATTCCACAGGATGTAAGCGTCATGCACTGAGCCAGGGAATATGGCATTAACATGGGAGATGTACTGGTCTGCCAAACACACCATCTGCACATTCATCGAATGGTAACTCTTCCGGTTTCTGTACACCTGTTAACTCCTGCGGTGGGGGGGACCAAGGCCACATGTGTCCCATCAATGGCACCTATGATGTTGGGGATATGTCCCAGGGCATAGAAGTCACCTTTCACAGTAGGCAAATCCTCGACCTGAGGGAAAACGATGTAGCTCCGCATGTGTTTCAGCAGGGCAGACAACACTTTGGACAACACGTTGGAAAACACACGCTGGGACATCCCTGATGCTATGGCCACTGTAGTTTGAAAAGACCCACTTCCAAGGAAATGGAGTACTGACAGCACCTGCACTTGAGGGGGGATTCCTGTGGGATGGCGGATAGCTGACATCAGGTCTGGCTCCAACTGGGCACACAGTTACAGGATTGTGGCACGATCAAGCCTGTAGGTGATGATTACATGTCTTTCCTCCATTGTCGATAGGTCCACCAGCGGTCTGTACACCGGAAGATGCTGCCATCTCCTCACATGTCCCAGCGGACGGTGCCTATGAAGGACCACAGCGAACACAGAGTCAACCAACCCAGAGGTACGTAAACACAGCTTACTCAGAAAACCATTCATAACCCGAATTTTGCCTGTATGAGTGTTGAGGCAAGGCCTAGGTATGTGTGACGCAGTTAAAAATAAAGCCATGTGGGCCCCTGAAATGGCGGCTGCCTGACCTGTAAAGTGGGACAATGGGATGTGAGGTAACTGCGCTGGCGTTGTACACCATCACGGTAGGCGGTCGAAGACTGCAGCGCAATTCTGCATTGGTTAACATTGGACCCTATGGGTCCCAGGAGCCAATGACGATGTACGCCGGCGGTGGCGGTATGTACCGCCACGGACGAGACTGACATTTTCTATCTGTTCAATCACTCGATACCTGATCTTCGACCTACACTGCAAGTGCTGCTGTGACCTCAGTCTGGAAGAGACAATGGCTCATGGGTCTGGGGAAAGGGCCCCTGCCTTCAGCACGGAGGAGTTGGAGAAACTCGTGGATGAGGTCCTCCCCCAGTACACGCTACTCAACGGTCCTCCAGATAAACAGGTAAGTTCACTGTGAGCATGCTGTGTGGGCAATGCCTGTGTGGAGTGGTGCAGATGAAAGATAGGGGTGGGGAGAATGATGCGTGCATGAAACGACGGTGAGTGCATGTGCAACATGGCAAGGATACGGATGCGAGCCAATGACTGTGACGGTGCAGTTGGTAATAACTTCTCTTTTTCCCCTGTACAATTCATGTAGGTCAGCGCCCACCAGAAGAAGGATATTTGGCGTGCCATCACAAAGGACGTCCGGACCCTGGGGGTCTATCACAGATGGAGCACCCACTGCTGTAAAAGATGGGAGGACATTTGCCTCTGGAGCAACAAGACGGCGGAGGCCCAGCTGGGGATGGCCTCCCAACGTGGGAGGGGTGCCCATCGCACCATGACCCCCCTTATGTTCAGGATCCTGGCGGTGGCGTACCCAGAGTTGGGTGGGCGCTTGAGGGCATCACAGCAGCAACAAGGGGGTGAGTACACACTCATTCTGCTGATTCAGCGTGCAGTGGAGGTGTCTGGGTGGGGGAGGTGGGCTGTGGGTTTCCCTAGGCCAGGGCGAGTGTGCTAGTTAAGTCCCCTTTTTCAGGCAGACCCTCTGGCACCCCACCCCACCTGGGTACAGTGCCAACTACACCTAGTCAGGCTCCTGTGACATCCATGTGTGCAGATATCAGCCATAGCCTTGTAGGTCATGTCCCAGGGATTGAATAGTGGACCCCAAGTGCGCGGCGTAGTGCAGGGGGCTTCTGTGTCTGTCGTGTCCGCCAACGGTAGCAGGAATGCATGCATTCAACATGTCTTTCTTCTGTCTTCCCCCCCCTTTTTGTGGTCTCCCTGTACATGTGTGCATTAGCATCATCAGGCGGAGGAGCAGTGGCACCGGAGCAGGAGGGAGCTGCATCCCACATGGCCCTGGAGGACGACACAACGGAGTCTGAAGACACCAGTGGGACAGAGGGCGAGGGGAGCTCCAGGGCGGGGACAGGAGCTGACACCAGTGATACGGACTCGTCCTCTGATGGGAGCTCCCTTGTGGTGGCGGCCCCATCTGTGACCCCCACATCTACAGGTACAGCCACCACCCCCCCCCTCCAGCACCGCCCTCCCAGCAGCCCCTCAGCCTTTGCCCCATGCCCGCTCACCCAGGAGGGTGGGCATCTCCTTCGCCCCAGGCACCTCAGCCCCTGCCCCAGTCACCCATGCTGCCCTCAGTGAGGAGGCCATTGACCTCCTCAGGTCCCTCACTGTTGGGCAGTCTACCATTTTGAATGCCATCCGGGGTGTAGAGAGGCAGTTGCAACAAACCAATGCATTCCTTGAGGGCATTCATTCTGGCCAGGCAGCCCTTCTGCGAGTTTTTCAGACTCTGGCCTCAGCACTGATGGCAGCCATTGTCCCTGTCTCTAGCCTACCCCCTCCAACTTCCTCCACCCAGACCCAATCCCCTGTACCTCAGCCTACCCCAAGCACATCATCAGACCAGAATGCACACACCTTAACACACAAAGGAAGCTCAGGCAAACATAAGCACCACACATCCCACAGGCACTCACGCAAGCATCACACACATGCAGACATTGCAACATCCACTGCCTCCACTGTGTCCCCCTCCTCCTCATCTCCCTCCTCCCTCCCAGTCTTGTCTCCACTCACACCTGCATGCACTACATCTACAGCCACTACTTCCATCACCAGCACACCCACCACCACACCCCGCTCTTGTGCAGTCACCACCCCCACTACCATTCACACATCCCCTGTGTCCTTTCCCAGTGTGTCTGTGATGCCACCTCCCAAGGTACACAAACACAGCCACACACCCACCCAACAGCCATCCACCTCACGACAGCCTCCAGCGCATGCACCTTCACCCAAAGTCACCAAACGTACACCTCCTAAAACCACAACCTCTTCCTCCACTCCCAAACCCCCTCCAGCTACCCGTCCCAGTGTTCCTAAGAAACTTTTCCTGTCCACCCTTGACCTCTTTCCTCACCTCCCCCACCCCGTCAGTCTCCTAGGGCCCGACTCTCCAGGTCCCAACCTAGCACCTCAGCCACAACAGCGGCGGGACCAGTGGTGCCAGTAGTCACCAGATTCTGTAGTGCACCAGGCAGCAGGGCAGCCAGTGTGGCAAGGAGCCACAGCACGGACAGTCCCCCACCTGTCAAGCATCAAAAGTTGGCCAGTGCCTGGCGGGAGAGGGGGAAGACAACAGCCACCAAAGCCGCTCCCAGGGGTACAGGCGGGAGTATGGAGTCAGCTGCGACACCTTCCAAGGTGGGGAAGGGGCACAAGAAACCCGGGAAGTCTGGAGATCAGCACGGTGGAGAAGACCGCCATCAGCCCCGCTGCCCAGGACCCTATCTGCAGCACACACAAAGGAACCTGATACCAGGCTTGCCCTTGCCACTCTTGACGGTTTGGTGTTAAATCCAGGGGAATGTGAAATGTTGACCAGAATGATTTTGGGAAAAGGCAAGCGCTTGCCACCTCACAACTGCTCACAGTCTGTATGGATATGACACCTTTAGAACCTCTCATCAGAACACTCCTAGACTTCAGAAAAAAAGGACTGCCCTGCTGTCAGAAGAAGTAAGGCTAGACCTGCTTGCCTTGAAGCCAGGATCCCGAGAAGTGACTCCCAGTGTCAATTGGCTGCACTCCTGTTTGAGCTACAGTGACACAACACAACAAGCTACCAGAGGTGTTCCCTCTAACTGGCCAGCTGACCAACACCAACTGGACCCACCTGAGTTGTGCTGCTAGCCTTTGTTGGGGTGAACTTTGGGGCTCTTTGTCACTGTGAGTGGGCGAACTACATCAGTAGTGGTCGCAGCGACTCCTGCCATCCTGAAGTTCCAAAGGAAACCTACTCTTTTTGCAAAACATCAACTGCCCACATCAACGTCCAATGTGAAACTCTAGCACCAATGTTTCTCGTGCCACAATCAACCTCATTGGGGCCCCCACTAAGGTGAAGCTCCAGCCGAGGCTCCTCATTTGGATTTGGACTTTGGAAAGGTAGATTTGTTAGCAGGACAAACCTGTTCCCTGTATCCAACTTGTGCTCCATTGTGGTCAACTTGAATGTTTGACTTTGTGACTTTGACCTAGTCCAGTGCAACCAGATAATCATGGGTGGCACTTTGTGCTCCTTGGTGCTATTTTTACCTGAAACTCTAAAAAATCATACCTCTAATACTCCTGATTGAATTTTGTCATTATGGTGTAATTTCATTGATTAATATTTGCTCTATTTTCCTGAATTGTTTTTGTGATTTCTCTTGTTTTGTATTTTTTCACTTTATTATTGATTGAGTGTTGCATAAATACTTTACTCGTTGCTCTATATTAAGTATGTCTGCTTTTGTGCCAAGCTACCAGAGGGTAAAGCACAGGTGGATTTAGTAACTTTTGTGGTTCACCCTGACAAGATTGTGTTTATTTCTTGAGTGGGGCTCTCATCCTCCTCAACTAATAACCCCATTTCATACACAATAACATTTGAGGCTAGATGATTTAGCCCCATAAGTATAAGGTTAATAATATATTTTTTAAAGACACTATTAAATATATTCTACACACTCACTAGGGCATTGAGCACAAGAGAGTTGCACCTTGCAACAGCACAAGGAAACCGAGGGACCTATTTGCAAATGTAAAATTGCATTTGAGTAAATTTATATATGTAAGTGTACTCTTACACTGATTCAGAGTTAGTCGGAATGAAAGTGCTATTTATCGCACGTGCCAATAGGTTTAATTATTTATTGGGGTGTCAAATAACAGCTATCATTAGTTTTTGGAAAATACCATACTTATTGCACCAGCATCTGCATGGAACAGTACATACCGTACACTTTTCCCCTGTTAAATTCAGGCAGGTTTAATCTGCCAAATTTGTGATGAAGGCTCAGACATATAATGCACTTGGTATGTATTGCATTCAGTAAATACCACGCTATTCTGAATTCCAAACCCTGAACAAAACAGGGGTTTATGCGGATATCAGAAAACTTCAAGATTCCAGAGACCCCTGGCAATCAGTGACACCAACTCAAGGGGGTGAGTGAACGTTTAGAAAGTTAAATAACATTAACAGATTAATAGAGGATATAAATTAAAAAGTAAAATGGAAAATGGTAAAATGTTTTGTAAATGTGAACAAATTTCAAATTGGAGGCAAGAAATAAAGTCGGTCTCCCCAGACTGATTTGTAGGAACAGTGCAAGAGAATCAAACAGTAAATATTATGGACGACTTGTGGCCTTAATGAACGTATAAAAAACTACAGCCTTCCTATTAAAATTATATTTTATATTTTTGTATTTGTTTGTTAATTAAATAAAATATTTTATCGCTTGCATAGTTTGTAATTAAAATCATCTAAATTACTTAGGCCAGAGTCCCCTGGTTACAATAAAGACTTGCTGTGGGTTCTTGGATTCAAAACAATGAGTGATGGGGGGTCCCAGACTGCATTAATGAATAAGTGGGGGTCCACTGAAATCAAAAGGTTAAGAACCACTGCTTTAGGCTGCTCACTATCTACAAGCAGAAAATTGTTTATGAAGTATTGACTTTTCTCCATCTTCTGAATTCAGGAGCTGATTTATGACTATAAAGTTGTGTTTTCACTTATGTGGAGATTTCTGAGACCAGGGTGGAGATGCCTCTATGATAAAGTATGGGGAAACGTTAAAACTTTATTAAAGTATAAAAATAGTAAAAGTATTTTTAGGATAAATTTTGAAGTAACGAATGTAGAAATAAAAAAATGGCTCAGCATTAGTAATTTAATTTTTAATTAGATATGTCATTATTATGCATATTTTAAAATTATTTTCTTAAGAATTAAATGAAAGAGAAACTCCTCCTTAAATATTTGATGCACGATTATTATGTAGTAATAAATATTGTAATTTATGTATAGAATTAACTTATATATTTTAAAAGATTACTCCATGTTTCACATTTAAATAATGGTACTTTGAATATTTTTTAATAAACTAATAATTATATTTAATTTATATATAGTTTTTAACATTCAATTAAAAGCATTTATATTTCAAAAGTTGAAATATGTTAACTTTATTTAACATTAGTCCCTACGGCCTTTTATTTTAAGTCTCTACCTCCAATATTTTCTACAAAAGTGTATTGCAGTATTTGTGGCTGCCCATGTGTAGTGCTGGAGTACATTTACTACGTTTTTAATTCTTTTTAGCTGGAGTCACTCTAGAAGGTAAGTTTGTGAATAGAATGACTTTACGAGGGGTAGTCACACTTTGGTAATTTGCTGTGACATAGTTATACAAAATTACAGCAAAAGTATGCAAGATTGAATAGTATTACAAAAGAAGCATAAGGCAACATTTATGGCTATTTTCCCCAAATGGAACCAACAAACACAAAGAACAACAGCCAGAAGTCACTCACACTCTGTAATTGTAATGTTCCTGTGATCCTGCAGTAGGATTTTATTTGCCAGATTACTCATAATTGAATGAACAGATGTAATGTAAAATTAGTGGAATTGCCCTAATTACTATGGGGTAATTAAGGTTTTTCCCAGGCCTAGATCATACTCTTTAATGGGTGTGTGCATGTCCCTCTCCAAGCCCTCCTTAATTCTCCCTAAACTCCTCCGTACTTAACCACTCCAAGTAGGTGTTCTCCAATTTTCAGGCACACCCCTGTCCTTCCCACCTTAACTAATAAAATGAATACTTATGTGTGTGGCGATCTCAGCAGTCTGCACTGAGAGTTCCTCAAACAAAAGATAAGAGAGGCTTAGATCTAGCTATCTGCACATAGGTTAGGAAATAGCATTTTGTAGTAGGCTGAGTAGTACTTTTGTAGCACGACTATGTGTACTAAAAAATGCAGTTGATTAATAGACTTCATATAGTTTTAATATTTTCCCTATAATGCAAATCTATCATCAAATTTGACATTGACTTAAATGATAAGCACTAGGAGTACACAATTGTGAATGCAAATAATCCTTATGAAAACACAAAAGCATATAGTTCTGTCAGCCTTAGGACTTTCAAAAAGAATTTTTCTGCAACTGGCATTTTTTGATTTCTGTTTGTATGTTTGAGAACAGCAACAAGATAGTGAGCACGATTGGTCACAAATTTAATAATCTCCATATTGGGTTTATATCTTCAGTTTGAAAATAGGTATTGATGTAAGGGATATAACAATACATCACTGTAAATGTGGCACGCAAACATACAATTTGAATGAGGTGACACAAAGAAGATGCACTTGTTGAATGGATTAAAAACATATGTTTGAAAAAAACTTTTTCTGCAGGACTGATATCAAAAAGTAAGGATTTACACAGAAAAGCTCTGCGTAGTTTCTTTCTCAAGGGCTCAGAGCTACCACTTGTAGCTTTGCTCAACTTTTATCTATTCAATAGTTGCTATTTGTTCTCCTGTGTCCTTAGTGCTATTTGGTGAGAGGTAAACATATCAAGGTAGTTCATAAACACATCATCTCAGAATCAAACCGTATTTATTTGGCAATTTTATGTATGTACGTATGTATGTATGTACGTATGTATCTATGTATATATTATTATTATTATTATTATTAATATTATTTACAATGTCACTATGCTCAAAAGCTTGTTCCTGTGCTGAAAATCATATTTTCATTACCATTACTCAAGAGATTGTAAATCCATCTTTCTTTCAGATTATTGTTTTTGTAAGATTAAAAGTTGTTTAAAATGTACTGTACTCTGATTCCGATTACAAATGAAATATTGCATACCACAAAACACATTTTAATATGACAGGCACATGTGGGCGCCCCAACCCCAATAACTTCCTAAAGTCCAATATTTTAGTCACCCCAATATATACCTCTGGTGATTTAGTCTAGCACCCTTGATTTAGTAATAGGAGTCACCAACCTATTTGACATTAGGTCCAAACAAATTAACATAGTAGAGAAAAATTGACTGATACCACTCAAAAACTCGGTTTTAGATCCATGAAAGACAAAACAATTTTATTACACAATTCAGAATAGGCAAAACACAATGATAAATGCATGTTGCCATGAAGACACAGATATAGAGATACAAAAGTCAGAAATTATTATTAATTGCCATATCCATAAAGAACACTAATAACATTTTTCCAATAGTAAATAGTTTCTCAATATTTAGATAAAGCTTGTGAGGCAAAATGAAAGTCTTGCTCAAAAAGAGTTCTGTGAGGAAAACAAGTCACCACTATCCACATAAAACCAGGATTTTTATACACATTTCATGCATCAACAATTAGAAAAAACTGCAGTTTCAGCATAGCATGACCATCAATAGCACATTTTAGACAAATTTCAATTTGCCTCATCTAAAATAAATCCATAACACTAACAGACTTCTACGCAAGACTCAATATGAAACATTCTCCAACAAAGACCAATGCACTGATGTGTTAGCAAGGTGGCAATCAGAACATCCAGTGAAAGTGTCCTTCAAAACATTTCACAGAGAACACAATGATAGTTTCATATCACATTGTATACTCTCTAAAGATACAGCTAGTTACGCCTATTGCTCAATATTCCACTGAATCTGCTAGGAGAGAAGAATCGGAGTAGAACATTGATTGAGAGTGGGAGTGAGCAGGAACAGAATCAGTAGAATCCTGGAAAATAGATCCATCTTAAAACAATCCTCTCTTCACAAAAATGCAGCATAACTACACTGCATTATAATTAATACTTCTACACATTGGTTTAATTTTGTTTCAAGTGCAACATCATTAGTTCATCAATTTAAACACTATGGGGGTCATTACAACCCTGGCGGACGGTGTTAAAGCTGCGGTAAGACCGCAAACAGGCCGGCGGAAAAAAAAGGGAATTATGACCGTGGCGGAAACCGCCAACAAAGACAGCCACTTTAACACTCCGACCGCCACGGCGGTACAGACAAGCAGCGCGGCGGTCACCGCCAATAGACAGACGGGACACAAAGTACCGCCCACAGTATCACATCCTACCGATCCGCCACCTTTCCCGGGGTGGATTCACCGTGGATAAAAACACGGTGGAAACAGCCATTTCATTGGGAAAGCGCTCACCTCTACACACTCCACGAGGAACGAGGGCACCATGGAGCCGGAACTCCAAATACTCCCTGCGATAGTCTTCCTGCTCCTCCACGATCATCAGCAATGCCGGCGCCGAAGACAACAGTGAGTACTGCACCTACGACATAGGGGAGGGGGGGAGGCAAAAGTCAGGGACACACACACGCAACACCCCCACCCCCACCCCGACCCTCACCCACTACAACACACACACCAATGCATATCCAAACATCACAGTAACAACCCCCAAACCCCCAGGAAGAATGCAAAGACAAAAGGAAATGAGTTCAACCATTGTAATGTATCAAAATACAGTAAGCTAATATATACAGATATATATATACACATGCAACAAAATATACATCACGATTAGTAGTGCAGGTATGCACCATTCAATGTCCGTGGACCACTGGGCCCAAAATGCATGGGCGAGGTCCACATCAGATACCTGACCAGAAACGGAGAGAACACTGCTGGGGCATCAGATCGAAATACAACAGGCACCTCAGGGGGAAGGGAAGGGTGGGCACCTCAGCCGGATGACATCACCACGCCAGATCCACGAGGGGGCTCCATGCCCATTGATGTATCCTGGTGAGTGCAAAGCCACAGTCTCTCAATTCTCTACAGTGGGTGGGTTGCCCACTGCCATATCCTGGGGAGTGCAAAGCCACAGTCTCTCAAGTTTCTACAGTGGGTGGGTTGCCCACTGTACCATCCTGGGGAGTGCAAAGCCACAGTCTCACAAGTTTTTTCAGTGGGTGGTTTGTCCACTGCATTATCCTGGGGAGTGCAAAGCCACAGTCTCTCAAGTCTTTTCAGTGGGTGGGTTGCCCACTGTACCATCCTGGGGAGTGCAAAGCCACAGTCTCTCAAGTGGATGACAGTCTCCACTGGTTCTGGAGGGGGACTGGTGCCCAGAGTGCTTCATCCTGGCAAGGACTGAGGTAGTGGATGCTGTTCTCCACTGGTTCTGGAGGGAGACTGGTGCCCAGAGTGTTTCATCCTGTTAAGGACCGAGGTAATGGATGGATCTCTCCACTGGTTCTGGAGGGGGACTGGTGCCCAGAGTACTTCATCCTGTTAAGGACTGAGGTAGTGGATGCTGTTCTCCACTGGTTCTGGAGGGGGACTGGTGCCCAGAGTGCTTCATCCTGGCAAGGACTGAGGTAGTGGATGCTGTTCTCCACTGGTTCTGGAGGGGGACTGGTGCCCAGAGTGCATCACTCTCCCGTGACGGTCCCAGTTCCGTCACTGCCCTTGCCGTACATGGGCTACCGGTGCTTCACTTGGCGGTGCTTGCCCTGTTCAGCGGTACTTGCCATGGCGGTATTTGCCCTCGTCAGCGGTGCTTGAATTTGCAGTTTCTGACCTGTTCAGCGGTGCTTGCCCTGTTCAGCGGTGCTTGCCATGGCGGTCTTTGCCCTGTTGAGCGGTCTTTGCCCTGTTCAGTGGTGCTTGCCCTGTTCAGCGGTGCTTGCCATGGCGGTCTTTACCCTGTTCAGCGGTGCTTGGCTTTGCAGTTTCTGACCTGTTCAGCGGTGCTTGCCCTGTTCAGCAGTGCTTGCCATGGCGGTCTTTGCCCTGTTCTGCGGTCTTTGCCTTGTTCAGCGGTGCTTGACTTTGCAGTTTCTGACATGTTCAGTGGTGCTTGGCATGGCGGTCTTTGCCCTGTTCAGCAGTGCTTGCCCTGTTCACCGGTGCTTGACTTTGCTGTCTCTGACCTGTGCAGCGGTGTTTGCCATGGCGGTCCCTCATTGCCCAGCGGGCCTGTGGCTGCCAGGGCCCTCCTGGGCACTGATTCTGGCTTGTGGTCTCCTGACCCAGTGACAAAGGGACTGCCCTCCTGGGCACTGACTCTGGCGGTGGTCTCCAGACCAGTGACGATGGGACCGCCCTCATGGGCACTGACTCTGGCGGTGGTCTCCTGACCAGTGACGATCGGACAGCCCTCCTGGGCACTGACTCTGGCGGTGGTCTCCTGACCAGTGATGATCGGACTGCCTCCCTGGGCACTGACTCTGGCGGTGGTCTTCTGACCAATGACGATAGGGCTGGCCTCCTGGGCAGTGGGGATGATGGCGGCCTTCTCCGCCGTGCTGCTCTTCCCAGACTTTGGCGCTTTCTTCTGCCCCTTCCCTACCTTGGGAGGAGTCACAGCTGACTCGACACTCCCCCTGGGACCCTTGTGAGCGGCTTTGCCGGCTGGAGTCTTCCCCCTATCCCGTTGGGCACTGTCCAACTTCTGGTGCTGCACAGGGGGGGGACTGGCTGTGCTTTGGCTCTGTGTCACACTGGCTGCGCTGGTGCCCGGTGCACTCCACATACCTCTAACAGGCACCACTGGTACCGGAGATTTTTTGGCTGAGGTGCTAGTACGGGACATATGAATTGGAGGGGGGGTGGTGGGAAAGAGGTCAACGTTGCTCAGGAAAAGTTTCTGACGAACACTGGGACGGGTAGCTGGAGGGGGTCTGGGAGTGGAGGAAGAGGAGGTGGTTGTAGGAGGTGTAACTTTTGATGATTTGGGTGCAGGTGCATGTTCTGGAGGCTGTCGTGAGGTGGATGGATGTTGGGTGTGTGTGTGCCCACGTTCGTGTACTTTGGGAAGGGGCGTCGCAGATACACTGGGAGAGGACACAGGGGACGTGTAAATGGTAGTGGGGTGGTGAGTGCAGGTGAGCGGGGTGTGGTGGTGGGTGTGCTGGTGCGAGTCCTAGTGGCTGTAGTGGTAGTGCATGCAGGTGAGAGTGTAGACTCACCTGTTGGTCTGGAGGACCGTAGAGTAGCGTGTACTGGGGGAGGACCCCGTCCACGAGCTTCTCCAACTCCTGTGCAGTGAAGGCAGGGGCCCTTTCCCCAGACGCACGTGCCATTGTCTCTTCCAGACAGAGGTCACAGCAGCACTTGCAGTATAGGTCCTCTCCTGTCGAAGATCAGGTATCGAGTGATTCAACAGATAGAAAATGGTGGTCACGTCCGCGGCGGTGACGTCCGCGGTGGTGCGTATCATCACCGCCGGCGCACTTCGTCATTGGCTCCTGGGGCCCATAGGGTCCAATGTTAACCAATGCAGCATTGCGCAGCGGTCTTCGACCACCTATCGCGACGGTGTACAATGCCAGCGCAGTTACCTTACATCCCATTGTCCCACTTTAGAGGTCAGGCAGCCGACATTTCAGGGGCACACATGACTTCATTTTCAACTGCATCACACATACCTAGGCCTGGACTCAACACACATACAGACAACTTTTTGGATTATGTTTCGTGTTCTGTGTAGCTGTAGGTACATACCTCTGAGTTGCTTGACTCTGTGGTCGCTTTTGTCCTTCCTAGGCACCGTCAGCTGGGACATGTGAGGAGATGGCGGAATCCTATGGTGTACCGACCGCTGGTGGAACTGTCCACAATGGAGGAGCGACATCTCATCATCACCTACAGGTTTGACCGTGCCACAATCCAGGAACTGTGTACCCAGTTGGAGCCAGACCTGATGTCACCAATCCGCCATCCCACAGGAATCCCCCCTCAAGTAAAGGTGCTATCAGTGCTCCATTTCCTAGCAAATGGGTCTTTTCAAACAACAGTGGCCATCGGATCAGGGATGTCCCAGCCTATGTTTTCCAACGTGTTGTCCAGAGTGTTGTCTGCCCTGCTGAAACACATGCGGAGCTACATCGTTTTCGCTCAGGTGGAGGATTTGGCTACTGTTAAAGGTGACTTCTCAATCAATCAGTGAATTTATAAAGCGCTATGTACCCGACAGGGTTTCGAGGCGCTGGGGGGGGGGTGCTGCTAGCATTCGAAGAGCCATGTCTTGAGGAGTCTCCTGAAGGTGAGGAGGTCCTGGGTCTGGCGTAGTGAGGTGGGGAGAGAGTTCCAGGTCTTGGCGGCGAGGAAGGAGAAGGATCTGCCGCCAGAGGTCTTGCACTGGATTCGTTCGGGGGACGATGGCGAGGGCGAGGTTGGCAGAGCGGAGTTGACGTGTGGGGACGTAGAAGTTGAGTCAGGTAGGTGGGTCCGGTGTTGTGTAGTGCCTTGTGTGCGTGGGTGAGGAGTTTGAAGGTGATCCTTTTATCCACAGGGAGCCAGTGGAGGTCCTTCAGGTGGGGTGAGATGTGACATCGGCGGGGTATGTCGAGGATCAGGCGGGCGGATGCGTTCTGGATGCGTTGGAGTCGTTTGATGTCTTTCGTTGGGATGCCTGTGTAGAGTGCGTTGCCGTAGTCAAGTCTGCTACTGACGAGGGCTTGAGTCACCGTCTTCCTGGTTCCTGTTGGAATCCACTTGAAGATCCTGCGGAGCATGCGGAGGGTGTTGAAACAAGAAGAGGAGACGGCGTTGATCTGTTTGGGCATGGTGAGAGCAGAGTCGAGGACGAAGCCGAGGTTTCGTGCGTGGCTGGCTGGGGTGGGTGGGGGTCCGAGGGCGGTGGGCCACCAGGAGTCGTTCCAGGCCGAGGGGGTGCGTCCGAGGATGAGGACTTCCGTCTTGTCGGAGTTGAGCTTCAGGCGGCTGTTGCTCATCCACTCGGCGATGGATTTTAGTCCCTCGTGGAGGTTGGTTTTGGCGGTGAGCGGATCTTTGGTCAGGGAGAGGACGAGCTGGGTGTCGTCGGCGTAGGAGATGATGCTGAGGTTGTGATGATGGGCCAGTTGTGCGAGGGGGGCCATGTAGACGTTGAACAGCGTTAGGCTAAGAGAGGCGCCTTGGGGGACGCCGCAGATGAGGTTGGTGGCTTTGGAGCGGAAGGGTGAGAGTCGGACTCTCTGGGTTCTGTCGGAGAGGAAGGATGAGATCCAGTTGAGGGCTTTGTCTTGGATGCCGGCCTCGTGGAGACGGGTTAGCAGGGTGCGGTGGCAGACTGTGTCGAAAGCGGCTGATAGGTCGAGGAGGATGAGGGCTGAGGTTTCGCCGTTGTCCATTTGTTGTCTGATGTCATCTGTGGCGGCGAGGAGTGCGATCTCAGTGCTGTGGTTTCGTCTGAATCCAGATTGTGAGGGGTCTAGGATGGAGTTGTCTTCTAGGAAGTGGGCGAGCTGTGCGTTGACGATCTTCTCGATGACCTTCGCTGGAAAAGGGAGGAGAGAGATCGGTCGGAAGTTTTTGAGATCGTTGGGGTTAGCCTTGGGTTTCTTGAGGAGGGGTTGGATTTCTGCGTGCTTCCAGCTGTCCGGGAAGGTGGCGGTGTTGAAGGAGAGGTTGATGATCTTGCGGAGTTTGGGGGCGATGGTGGCGTCGGCTTTGTTGAATACGTGATGTGGGCACGGGTCCGTGGGAGAGCCTGAGTGGATGGAATTCATGGTTGTTAGGGTTTCGGCGTCGTCTACTTGGGTGCAGGTGGTGAGGCGGCAGGCGTGGGAGGAGTCGTCGGGGGTGGGGTCTGGCGGAGGTGCGGTGTTGAAGCTGTCGTGGATGGCTGCGATTTTCTGGTGGAAGAAGGTGGAGAGATCGTCGCAGAGTTTCTGCGAGGGAGGGACGTCGTTGACGTTGACGTTAGGGTTGGAGAGTTCCTTCACGATGCAGAAGAGTTCTTTGCAGTCGTGGGCGTTGTTGTTGAGGCGTTCTGTGAAGTGGGCGCGCTTGGCGAGTCGGATCCGTTGGTGGTGTTCACACGGTTGGCGTCCTTGAGGTTGTCGGGTGTGCGCTCGAGGATCCATTTCTTCTTGAGTTTCTGGCAGGTGCATTTGGAGGTGGTCAGTTCATCTGTGAACCAGGCTGTTTTTTTCTTTTCTTGGTTGGCGGTGGGTTTCTTGAGTGGGGCTAAGGTGTTGGCGCAGTTGAGGATCCATTGATGGAGGTTGATGGCGGCGGTGCTCGGGTCGGTGGGTTCGGGTGGTGGGTATTTGGCGAGTGTGCTGGTTAGTTGGTCTTCGGTGACTTTTCCCCAGCGGCGGTGAGGCAGTAGAGGGATGCGGTGGAGTTTGGTGTTTTTCTTGAAGGTGAAGTGGACGCAGTGATGGTCGGTCCAGTGGAGTTCGGAGGTGTGGCTGAAAGAGATGTGGTTGCTTGAGGTGAAGAGTGGGTCAAGCGTGTGTCCGGCGATGTGGGTGGGGGTGTTGACCAGTTGACAGTGTCCGAGGTTGAGGAGGTTGGTGGTCAGTGATGCAGTGTTGGCATCGTTGTTGTTTTCCAGGTGGAAGTTTAGATCTCCCAGGAGGATGTAGTCTGGAGAGGCGAGGGCGTGGGTGCTTGCGAGGTCGGAGACGGTGTCGCTGAAGGGGGCTCTTGGTCCTGGAGGGCGGTATATGAGGGTTCCTCTGAGGGTAGTGTTGGGGTCCGTGTGAATCTGGAAGTGGAGGTGTTCGGCTGTCTTGAGGGTGTCGTCCGTGTGGGTGTGGATCTTGAGGGTAGATTTGTGGGCGATGGCTATCCCTCCGCCGATTCCGTTGGTGCGATCTCTTCTGGTGATCTTGTATCCGTCAGGTATGGCGATGGCGATGTCAGGGGCCGAAGAGTCGTTCCACCAGGTTTCGGTCAGGAAGGCCACGTCTGGGGCGGTGGTGTCGAGCAAGTCCCAGAGCTCGATGGCGTGTTTTCGTGCGGAGCGTGTGTTGAGGAGGATGCAGTGCAGGTGGTTTGTGTTGGTTGTTGCTGGCTTCGTTGTTCTGTTGCAGGAGAAGTTGCAGGTGCGGCAGGAAAAAGGTCCTTTGGTGTGCTTCGGGGTGGCCAGGAAGCAATCTGTGGAGGGGCCAGGGTTGAGGGCGAGGAGTTCGTGGGCCGAGTATCGGAGGCAGGAGTTGCGGGGGACGTGAGGACCAGGGGGGGGTGGCGCTGGGCGCGGTCCAGGCGCGGACGGGCACAGACGGGCTTGCCTCTGGCGCGCCATTAAGAAGGGAGGGGGGAGGGAGGAGCAGCTGGGAGGCGGGAGGCGGGAGGGAGCGGCGAATGGGGGCGCGAGGGGGGCGGGGCCGCAGGGAGGCAGTGGCAGGGAGCGGAGAGCAAGGGGAAGCGCACAAGGGGCGAAAACACGAAGGCACAAAAAGTCGAGCAAAATACAGTCACAATATGAAAACAATCAGAGAAATACACTAATGGCACAGCATACAATCGGGGAAACAGCAATCAGAGGGGCACAACGGGGGCAGAAGGGGCAGAAGCGCAAGAGGCAAGGTGCTGAAAATAGAAAAACACTTACAGGATGGCGGAAAAACGGCACACGGGTCAAGTGAAGCCTCGAACACGCTAGCAGCAGCGTGGGCGGGGGTCAGAGGCAGGAGACAGCAGGTTGGTGCTGCGGACGTGGGGGGCGAGCTCAGGACTTAAAACAGGTCAGAGGTCGCTCACTCGCGACGCGCAGTGCCAGCCATTAAGAAGGGAGGGGGGAGGGAGGTGCAGCTGGGAGGTGGGAAGCGGGAGGGAGCGGCGAATGGGGGCGCGAGGGGGGCGGGGCCGCAGGGAGGCAGCGGCAGGGAGCGGAGAGCAAGGGGGAGCGCACAAGGGGCAAAAACACGAAGGCACAAAAAGTCTAGCAAAATACAGTCACAATATGAAAACAATCAGAGAAATACACTAATGGCACAGTATACAATCGGGGAAACAGCAATCAGAGGGGCACAACGGGGGCAGAAGCACAGGAGACGAGGCGCTTGAAAAACAGTAAAAAGGCACTACAGGGCGGCGAAAAGTGTCACAATCAGAAGGGGCATGGCGGGGGCAGAAGCGCAAGAGGCAAGGCGCTGAAAATAGAAAAACACTTACAGGACGGCGAAAAAACGGCACACGGGTCAAGTGAAGCCTCGAACACGCTAGCAGCAGCGTGGGCAGGGGTCAGAGGCAGGAGACAGCAGGTTGGTGCTGCGGACGTGGGAGGCGAGCTCAGGACCTAAAACAGGTCAGAGGTCGCTCACTCGCGACGTGCAGCGTCAGCCATTAAGAAGGGAGGGGGAGGGAGGAGCAGCTGGGAGGCGGGAGGTGGGAGGGAGCGGCGAATGGGTGGCGCGAGAGGGACGGGGCCGCAGGGAGGCAGCGGCAGGGAGCGGAGAGCAAGGGGGAGCGCACAAGGGGCGAAAACACGAAGGCACAAAAAGTCTAGCAAAATACAGTCACAATATGAAAACAATCAGAGAAATACACTAATGGCACAGTATACAATCGGGGAAACAGCAATCAGAGGGGCACAACGGGGGCAGAAGCGCAGGAGGCGAAGCACTTGAAAAACAGTAAAAAGGCACTACAGGGCGGCGAAAATTGGCACAATCAGAAGGGGCACGGCGGGGGCAGAAGCGCAAGAGGCAAGGCGCTGAAAATAGAAAAACACTTACAGGACGGCGGAAAAGCGGCACACGGGTCAAGTGAAGCCTCGAACACGCTAGCAGCAGCGTGGGTGGGGGTCAGAGGCAGGAGACAGCAGGTTGGTGCTGCGAACGTGGGGGGCGAGCTCAGGACCTAAAACAGGTCAGACACTTCTATGCCCTTGGACATATCCTTAACATCATAGGTGCCATTGATGGGGCCCATGTAGCTCTGGTCCCCCCCCACAGGAGTGAACATGTGTACAGGAACCGGAAGAGTTATCATTCCATGAATGTACAGATGGTATGTTTGGCAGACCAGTACATCTCCCAGGTAAATGCTATGTTCCCTGGCTCTGTGCATGACGCCTACATCCTGCGGAATAGCACCATCCCTTATGTGATGGGTCAACTCCAGAGGCACCGGGTGTGGCTATTAGGGGACTCTGGTTACCCCAATCTGTCATGGCTAATGTCCCCAGTGAGGAATCCGAGGACAAGGGCAGAGGAACGCTACAATGAGGCCAATGGGCGGACTAGGAGGGTGATCGAACGCACCTTCGGCCTCCTGAAGGCCAGGTTCAGGTGCCTCCATATGACAGGTGGTTCCCTATTCTACTCACCAAGGAAGGTGTGCCAGATCTTCATCGCCTGCTGTATGCTTCACAATCTTGCTTTGCGACGCCAGGTGCCTTTTCTGCAGGAGGATGGTCCAGATGACGGTGTTGTGGCAGCTGTGGAGCCTGGGGACAGTGATGAGGAGGAAGCAGAGGAAGAAGACATTGACAACAGGGACTCAGTCATACAGCAATATTTCCAGTGACACAGGTGAGAACACTTTCTTGACTACTACAAGTACTTTCACACTTCTACCTTTATCCTGTCTGTCAATTTCAAGCAGTATTTGGTAACTGAGTTGTACATTTCCATTACGGTTTTACAGGTGTGGTTACCAACGTGTGTCATCTGCTTGCATCCTTCATGGACTTGTGATGTGTGACATAGGTATGTTGACATTACATTTGAAAACGCATTTTGTCACTGTCATAGCTAATACACATTTTCAAAATCACAGACTGACTCCAGATTGTTTTGTGCTTCAAGGGTGTTTATTGAAGTGCTAATTATTGGAGGGGTGGTAAAATGGTGATGGGTGATGGTGGAGGAATGTCCATGGCAGAGTCCAGTCTATTAGTCTCACAGGTGCATTGCCCATATGGACATAGGAAGTGGAGCTGGGGCAGTTCCAATATGGACAGGGTTACAAAGTGGGACAGTGGGATGACGATCAGGGTGGTCTCATTTCTTGGCGGGGGTCTTGCCATCGTGCTCTGTCCTGTTCCTGGATCTCAGGGACAACTTGCGGGGTGGTTCTCCATCTGCGGGGGGTGGGGTGCTGGTGTGGTGGTCCTGTGGCGGGGCGTCCTGTCCACTAGCCCCGGCGGAGGTGGTGGGCAGTTCATCGTCCACGCTAGTGCCAGGGGCCCCTTGGAGTGCCATGATGTCCCTCATGGTGTTCTGTATGTCCTTCAACACCCCTACGATGGTGCCCAGGGCAGAGCTGATGGTTCTGAGTTCCTCCCTGAACCCCAAATACTGTTCCTCCTGCAGGCGCTGGGTCTCCTGAAACTTGGCCAGTACCGTAGCCATCGTCTCCTGGGAGTGCTCGTATGCTCCCCTGATGGAGGATAGGGCCTCGTGGAGAGTGGGTTCCCTTGGCCTGTCCGCCCCCTGTCGCAGCCCTCCCAGTTCCCCTGTGTTCCTGGGCGTCCATCCCCTGGACCATGTGCCCACTGCCACTGCCCCCAGGTACCTGTTGTTGTTGGGGTGGTGGGTTATCCTGGGTTCCCTGTAGTGGTGGACACACAGCTGATTTACGTGTCCTGGGGACGGAGGTATGGGCCCGCTGGGTGGGTGCTGTACTGGTGTTTCCAGAGGGTGGAAAGTCAGTGTTGGGCTGTGCCTGTGCGAGGGGAACCGACTGTCCCGAGGCCCACGATGGTCTGGGCTGGTCATCTGGATCCAGTTGGCCAGAGCTGCTGTCATCACTATGGGTCTCTTCTGTGGGTGGGGTAGAGATGTCTGGACCCTCCTGTCTGGTGACGTTGGGTAGTGGTCCTGCAGGGGTGTAAAAGCATGATTATTGCATCTGTGTGTGTCATGGTGTGCAATGGGTGGGTGAGCGTGTACCCCAGTGCTAGCATTCCTGTGTGGGGGCTTGTGTGATGATGGTTAGGGGGTGTTATGGGTATGTGCAGTGGCCATGCTTTAGTGAGGGGTGACCATGCTTTGTTGTGTCATGCAGGGCTTGGTGTTGGGATGGGTGGTTTGTGTTATTAGTACATCAGTGAGGAGTTGGAGTAATAGGGGAGGGGGTGAGGGTGGGGGTGTGTGATAGCATGCAGGTAGGGTGGGGGATATGATAGTTAAGATTTGACTTACCAGTGTCCATTCCTCCACCGACTCCTCCGAGGCCCTCAGGATGCATAATGGCCAAGACCTGCTCCTCCCATGTTGTTGGTTGTGGGGGAGAAGGTGGTGGTCCGCCACCAGTCCGCTGAACCGCGATGTTGTGCCTGGAGACCACGGAACGCACCTTCCCCTGTAGGTCGTTCCACCTCTTCCTGATGTCCTCCTGATTTCTTGGGTGCTGTCCCACTGCGTTGACCCTGTCCACGATTCTTTGCTATAGCTCCATCTTCCTAGCTATGGAGGTGTGCTGCACCTGTGATCCAAATAGCTGTGGCTCTACCCGTACGATTTCCTCCACCATGACCCTGAGCTCCTCCTCCGAAAACCTGGGGTGTCTTTGGTGTGCCATGGGGTGGTGTAGGTGATGTGTGGGGTGGTGTATGTGGTGATGAGTGTGGTGATGTGTAGTGGTGTGGGGTGTTTTGTGCGTGGATGCTGTGTGGGTGATGGTGTCGTGTGCCTCTGTGTGGTGGGGTTGTCTATGCTGTGGTCTCTCTTTTGCCTTCGTCTATAATTTTTTGTCGTGGGGGTTTGTGGGTGATGTGGGTGTGTGTTTTATATTGTATTGATTGTGTGGGAGTGGTGTTTGTATGTGTATTAGGTGTGTGTATTTGGAATTGTCCAATGTGGCAGTGTTTTGGAGATGTGTGTGTATTTTGAGCGCGGCGGTGTGTACCGCCAATGGAATACCGCGGTTGAAAGACCGCCGCATGGATTCGTGGGTCGTGATAGCATGGGCGTGTTTCTGTTGGTGTGACGATGGAGGTTTTGTTTTTGCCAGTTTATCACTGACCTTTGGTTTGGCGGACTTGTGTGGGTGTCTGAATTTCGGCAGATTCCGAGATGTGGGTCATAATAGCTGTGGCGGAATTCCGCTGCAGTGTATTGGCGGTCTTCTGCACAGCAGTAAGTGGCTTTTACCGCCAATGTTGTAATGACCCCCTATATATTATAAAAATTATTATTTGTCACTAAAAATTATTATTCAAAATTGGCATATTAAAAAAAGAGTGTAACACACATGCACCAGGACAAAAAAGTGTGTATTTTTTACCGACTGGCTGAGGATTACTGTTTATGTACGTCCTTGGAAAGAACAGAATTTCGAATATTTCAGTACATTACACTAATACTGATACAAGTACTAATAGTACTACTAATAAAAAGGCATTTTTTTTTTTTTTTAATTAATATTATTATTGGAAGTTGTAGTAGTAGTTGTAGTAGTACCTTTACGTACATTTGAGGCTAAAATCAATGTTGTAAACTTTCATTAAAGAGAAAAAAAAAATTACAATAATAAATGCAATAGATTATAACATTCCAGGATTCAATTCATTAGCCTATAGTATGGAGAGCAGACAATATATGAACTCCTTTTCTGCTAGGAAATTGCAATCAAACAAAATACAGTGCACAGTTTCAACCAAAGTCTCCAAAGTCAATATTCAAAATGATCATGAGTCCATGCACCTATGGTGCCATATTGAGGAAGAGCAGAACCCTGGAAAATTCAAGAACTTGTAAATGCGTAGGTTCAGTCACACAGATAGTGAACTATACCTGTAGGGTTTCTGCTCAACATTACCAAACTGCTGGAACTAGCCCTTTCTGCATGGTCATCCCCAGACTTTTTACTTTCCTCCACCTCTTTTTCTGACCCTATTTTTGCTGCCTTTTGGGACTCTGCAGTCTGTACTTTTTCACTGTTGACAAGAGCTAAAGTGCATGTGCACTGTGTCTAAAACATGGTAACATTGTCTTTGCATGATTGGCATACTTGATTTACTAGTAAGTCCCTAGTAAAGTGCCCTATGTGTACCAAGGGCCTGTAAGCCAGTTGTTACTAGTGGGTTTGCAGCACTAGTTGTGCCACCCACTATTATAGCCTTTCAAACATGTCTCAGGCCTGCCATTGCAGAGCCTCTGCGTGCAGTTCAATCTGCCAGTTTGACCTGGCAAGTGTACGCACTTGCCAGGCCCAAACCTTCCTTTTATTACAGACACCACTAAGTTAGGCCCTGGTTGGCCTCAAGGGCAGGATGCAGCGTATTTAAAAATTTGGACATGTACTTTAAAGTTTAACATGTCTAGGTAGTAAAAAGCTCCTAAATTCGTTTTTCACTATCTCTACCATAGCCTAGTATGGGGATTGCCTTAAAACATCTTTTAATTGCAATTTTCAATTGGGCATATACAGGAAAATGGAGTTTGGTGTCTCTGGACTCACAATTTGAAAACACATCATTTGGTAAAGTTGTTTTTGAGTTGCGGTCTGAAAATGTCACTTTTAGAAAGTTGCCATTTTCTTACTTTAGTCATTCTACCAGGAAGAAGGACCATGGCATTGTCAGGAGGGACTGCCATTTTGCTGTTTGCTCTACTGTGTTGGCTTGCTGCCTGGTACGTCTTGCCTGAGAATGACAGGACTAGATTTAACCCTCTACATCCTGTAACCTAAAGTTTTTCCCAGGGCATGACTGAGCTTGCCTCCTGTTTCATGAGGTCTCAGGGACATCAAAGGCTTCATCTGTATCTCGATATCAGCACCTGGACACCTCAGCTGAGAGTCTTGCTCTGCCAGGTGGTACCAAATCCAGTCCTGGGCCCTTGGAGTTAAGTATGGTGCTGTCACACAAGAAATGATGCAACAACACCACTGTGTCACTTGGAACCAACAAATCCTGAAGCAAAAACCCCACTTTGCCCCTGCCTGCCTGAAGCCACAGACATCGCTCACCGACTGTGCAACGCAACGATCCCGACTTACAATGCAGCCCCAGCTTGGACAATGCAGCACTGATGCATCAGAACCAGTACTCATTGATTCTGGACCTTGATGCATCAATGACATTGCCTAATCAGGAAATGACACATTGCCTGCAAGTGTGACACATCCCCTCTGGATCAAAGCATCATCAGCGAGCATCAATGCAACTAAAGTACTGTCAGCAGGTGTGTGTGACCCCTGTACCCGGTCCGCACTAAATCATGGTTGGACTGCACTTTTGAATTTAACCTGTCCAGCATGACCAGATAGTTACAGGTCAAGCTACTGGCTTCTAAGCACCGCATTTTGATTTAATCTTTGAAAATTCATAACTTGAGTCTTGTATGTTGGATTTTTGTCAAGTTGGTCTTGTTTGACTCAGATAAATATTGGCTATTTTTTTAACTGGTGTGGAGTCCTTTTGTGGTGTTTTCACTGTGCTACTGTGTGTGTGTGCACAAATACTTTACACATTGCCTCTTGAGTTTAGCCTGACTGCTCTGTGCCAAGCTACCAGAGGGTGAGCACAGATAAACATTAGTGTGTATCTTGCTTGCCCTGACTAGGATTGTGGTCCCTATTTGGAGAGAGTGCAAATCTCGGCCAAGTAGGGACCCGATTTCTAATACAAACTACATTTGGGTTCAGATTTACTACACTACAGTACAAGTAATGTTAGCACAACATTACAGAACAGCCTGATTTACACAAGTGGCACCTATGATATTTTCAGCAGGTGACTGACAGTTTGGTACTGCACTGTTTTCTTCCCCTTTGCCCAATGCAATAGTGCAATTTGTCACTCAGTGGTATTTTGTGTGAAAGAATCTGATTCTATGAGTCTAGTATATGAGTTAGCAGGTTGATTAATGCTAGTTCAAACTGTAAATAAATTAGCTATTTGATACATAAGTGTGATATAGTTTCAATCCCTGACAAAAATAACATTGTGTAAGCTCTCCCAGATATCCATGCAGGTATGGATAAAAGGTTACTTTATTGTGCAGGTACACAATAAAACCAAGCACGAGTAGTGATCAAGTCTTTTGTCAGAACAGGCAGTTCTAATCATTCATCAATGTATTTATGTGACCTAACAGTCTCCACATAACAGGTCCTCTGAGTTTGTCATTAAAAAAATAAAATATTAACAACCAGCATGAGGTCCAGTAACCAGGAAAACATTTGTCTTTGTTTGGTAGGTCTGAATCACAGTTTGTAGCAAAAACCCTTCATTTATAAAAGGTGTTTTTTTACCTGAGTTTGGCAGACCCCTGAGGGTCTGCAACTCTTACTTAGGGGTCCATAACTGCTTAGAAATATATATAATATAAGAGTAATAAAGTATATATTAACTAAAAGCAAAATTCAAAATTGTACTACTTTCTCTGAATGTATAGGAATTAAAACTGTAGAGTTAAATTTATCCTTAGCTTGATCTGTAGGAGCACTGCTAGTACACTAAACAAAATATAGTATGAACTACGGTTGGCCTCAAGTTCATGCAACAGGTTATTTATAAAGTAGAGAACCTGGTATTAATCTGATCTAACTTTTATCAGTTAATGTTTTTTAGCATTTCCTCTTCAAGTAAAAGATCTCCATCCATAAAACATTTTCAGAATATTTTCCTGGTACACAGCCAATAATGATTTACACTATGGAGAGCATGCATCATGCTAGGGCCTAGACCCAGATAAAAGATGGGTGTCTGCTGAATAAAAAATTCCAAATTGGACAGAGGTGTTAAACTATATTGATGTAAGAACCCACCCTTCTGTGACACCTAACTTAATGGGTATCAAGGTTTTTGAAGTAAGAGGGTTTGATAACTTTCCCAAATGTGCTGTGGTACATATACCAATATTGCTATCAGACTGTTATGTTACCCTTATAATTGGAGTTTGCTTAAAGATAAGACCAGCAAATATGGCCCAATGCTGTTAGAGATGTCCAGAAATAAAAATGCTATGGTGCAGCAGTTTATATCAGTGCTTTATTTTCTAATTTATTCATACTGATGTAGAAACCTATCTAGGTGTGGGACAAGAAAGCATAGAATCAATGCTATTCTTCTCCAAAAGAAACTTTGCAAAAATTGCAACGAGACCAAAGGTGCCCCCCATGCATAATAAATAGGTCTTCCTTTCAAGGCAGAATCATCAACTTGCAAGAGTGCAAAAGCTCACCATATCAGATTAGCTTTTGACTTCAATAGCAAGGAAAGCATTGGCAATAGTTAAGTATCATTTGTACATTATTATCGTTTTTTTAAATTCTACTCATTTACCAATGGAAGGCTCATGCTCTTGTTGTAACCTCTGGATTGAGTGAAATAGCAAATAGTATAAGAATATAATTGTGCTGCACTTGCAAAAGTGTACATCTACACCCAGTTCTATATTTGCTTGTAGTTTTACCCTTTGCTACAGAGGACCCTGTAGGAATCTGGGTCTCTGCCCATTTAAATCGCTGGGATTTTTTTGCCTTCACACTATTCAGTGTTTACACTATGAGTGAGTCTCTCTGAGTCTCACTCAAGGTAAAGCTGGTGAAAGTGCTAGTCACTAATGTCTGCCTTTTAAAACAGGGCCCACAGATTTGATGTGCATGCACTCAGGAACACACGGAAGGGTCCCTTCAAGGATCGGTGCTGACCTCGGGTAGGCCGTATTATGTGAGTGGTCATCGATAGAGTAATTTTGAATTGCTTTTCTAAACTTACTCCCTGCTAAATGTATTATAAATTCTCAGGGAAATCTGCACCAAAGTTCTATGAAAGGACTAGGGATTAGTGTGAGGGACTAATCTTGGCTAAAGACATACCAGACACATAAATATGATATTGGTTCCATCATATCTACATTCTTTCTGAGACTTTAAGTTTTCCATTACTCTTTGAAACAACTCCCTAATTAAATTTCCAGTTTTTCATTCCTCCTGGTCCAAGTTAATGACTTAGCTGATCAAAATCATTCCCCATTCATAAAGGCCATTCATCAGGAGTAGGCCTGGGTCTGGTAAAGGCAAGGTAGGGAGCAGAGCTGGAATGTGCTGATGAACCTTTTACCTTGCATCAAACCTGGGGGGGTGCATCCTAAGTAGAAAAAAGAAGGACTGTCAGACCCCTGGAACCAACCACAAGAAGGGCTCTCCTTTGAAGTTTTAGAAGGGAGGAGCCAGGCAGCTATGGGAGTAAGAGGCATAGTTTCAGGTACTGAGAGAGGTATTTCAATAGACCAATTCAAATAATTAGTTTGAATGTCCCAAAGTGCTCTGCAGGAGCACTGGTTAGCATTGGTGAAGTGCACGGAGTCCTAAAGCCAACCAAAAACTAATTCAGCACAAAAATAGTGGAGAAGGCAAATAGTCTGGGGAAAGATCACCCTAACAACTCTACTCCTGTCTGTGGTGCTGGAGCACCCTGGGGTCAGCCTGGATGGGGCTTTGTGGATTCACTTAACCAGGACCAGTGACACTGTCACCCCCATACACCATTTGAGGAATAGTAGCGGGATGGGCATTTAAGGGATGCTGAAGGAAAAGGGCCCCATATGACATCTGAGGTCTGAGTCTATGCATGTGCATTAGGCCCGGGTGAAACCTAAATAAAGCCATCAAACTTGCATAGGTCCATGAATGTCACATTATGCTCGTTATGTAAAATTCTTAATGTTACACCATTATGCCATGCTCCACACCATTCTCATCAAAACCCCATCACAAGTGCACAAGACTAACATGAACATCCAAAATTGGATCTGCTGTTGATTGCACCACTAGTGTTTTTACAGCAGGCATTTTGTACTACAATTTGTACTACAGACATGGCAGACTAAAAGCAAAAGAAGATGGCATAAGGCACCTATAACTTTCCCTCTTACTTGTACTGAAGGTATCTCCACTGATCACCATCTTCCTGGGAGTCAACAAAACTACAGATCATGATGAACACTGCTGTGCTTTTCTGTTGAGCAGCCTAGGGAATTGCCAATCTTCTGGGAAATGTGCTAGATGTCCTCCTCCCACTCCCTTTGCACGTGCCTTGTGGTGAATTTGAGGCACCCAGCACCCACCAAAAAAATAATGGGGAAGAAGGATGCTGGCTGCAGCTTTGACAGCTGAGTCAACTACAGGAGCTGGTGGGACACAAAAGGTTGGGCTCAACACGTGGCCAAGAGCGCAGCACATGTCAGGTGCCTCAATGGAGGAGCACTGAGCCTTGAAAAAAGAGCAGTGTGAGGCCGCATAAAATTAAAAAAAAGAAGCCATGATGCAAGGCCACATTTTCATTTCCAAAAACCTCCATGGTACATTAATCAAATTGCTTATTGCCTTTTAGATCTGCCTCAGAGATTTTTTAAACCCTTCCTGTGCTTTATTTTATTACTGTTTAGTGATACTTGAATGCTTTACACACTTTGGCCCTAATTACAACCCTGGCGGTAACCCCCGCTTTCCGCCATGCTGAAGACCGCCAACATACCGTTGCGGTGGCGGAATTCCGCTACAGGTATTACGAGCCACATCTCGGAATCCGCCACAATACAGACACCCCCACAAGTCGGCCACACCAAAGGTCAGTGATAAACTGGCGATACCAAAACCTCCACCGTCAAGCCAACAAGAATACGCCCACACTATCACGACCCACGAATCAACACAGCGGTGTTACAACCGCGGTAATCCATTGGTGGTACAAACCGCTGCGCTCAAAATACACACACATTTACAAAACACACCCACAGTGAACAATTCAAAATACACACACCTTATACACATACACACACCACACCCACACACTCACAACACTATAAAACACCTACCCACATTACCCACAAACCCTTACAACGTCATTTTTTGTAAAAGCTGTGAGAGAGAGAATAGCAAACACAACACCAGCATCCACAGACACACAACACCATCACTCATACAACATCCACACACCTCAAACAACACACATTAACACAACACATCACACAGCACAATAAACAGCACCTCACACATCACCCACACAACATCATGGCACATCAAAGACACCCCAGGTTTTCAGAGGAGGAGCTCAGGGTCATGGTGGAGGAAATCATCCGGGTAGAGCCACAGCTTTTTCGGATCGCAGGTGCAGCACACCTCCATTGCTAGGAAGATGGAGCTATGGCAGAGAATTGTTGACAGGGTCAACGCAGTGGGACAGCATCCAAGAACACGGGATGACATCAGGAAGAAGTGGAACGACCTACGGGGGAAGGTGCGTTCAGTGGTATCCAGACACCAGATTGCTGTACAGAGAACTGGCGGTGGACCCCTACCTCCTCCCCCACAACTAACAACATGGGATGAGCAAGTCTTGGCAATACTGCATCCTGAAGGCCTGGCAGGAGTAGCAGGAGAACTGGACTCTGGTAAGTCATATCTTATTTTCCAAATCAACCAACCCTACCTGCATGCCATCAAATAACCCCACCCTCACCCTGACCCCCATCACTCCAACATCTCACATATGTCCCACTATCACATCCCACACATATCAATACCAAGGCCCTGCATGCAACACCTATGCATGGACCACCAGCACCAAAGCATGTCCAGTACAGATACCCACACAGGCCCCAAACCAACTATCACAAAAGGGCAAACACAATTGTAGGAGGAGCACTGAGCCTTGAAAAAAGTAGAGGATACCTCACCCAATGCACAAGATGGCACACACATATACTAAAACAATGCATTTACACCCCAACAGGGCCCATACCCAACGTCACCGGACAGGAGGTGCCAGACATATCCAGTCCTCCCACAGAAGAGGCCCACAGTGATGACAGCAGCTCTGCACGCCTGGATCAAGATGACCAGCCCGGCCCATCAGGGACCTCTGGACAGTCGGATCCCCTGCCACTGTCACAAGCGACCACAGAGCCTCCCCCCTCAGGAAACACCAGCACAGCACCCACCCAGCGGGCCCATCCCTCTGTCCCCAGGACACATCAATCAGCAGTGTGTCCACCACTACAGAGAACCCAGGCAAACCCACCAACCCAAGAAAATCAGGGACCTGTGGTCAGTGGCAGTGGGCACACGGTCCAGGGGACAGAGGCATAGGATAACAGGGAAGCTGGGAGGACTGCTGTGCGACAGGGGGAGAACAGGCCAAGGGAACCAACACTCCACGAGGCACTCTCCAACATCATGGGAGCATATCACCATTCCCAGGAGACCATGGGCATGGTACTGGCCAAGTTTCAGGAGACTCAGCGCCTGCAGGAGGAACACTACCTTGGGATCAGGGAGGGCTTGAAGTCCATTAACAGCACCCTGGTCACCATTGCAGGCCTTGTCAACACTATGAGGGACACAGTGGCACACACACAGGCCCCTGACACTAGCCTGGGTGATGAACAGCCCTCCACCTCCGCCGGTGCTAGTGGACAGGAGGCACCGCCACAGGACCAACAGGCCTGCAGCACCCCACCACCTGCAGAAGGAGAACCACCCCGAAAATGGTCCCTGAGACCTAGGAACAAGACAGAGAACATTGCCAAGACGCCCACCAGGAAATAAGACCCTCCTGAATGTCACCCTTCTGTCCCACTATGTCACCCTGTCCACCTTAAACTACCATTGATCCCCTTCCTATGCTCCATTGGACAATGCACCTGTGAGACTAAGAGACTGGTCTCTACCATGGACATTCCTCCACCATCACCCCAGCCCATTTCACCCCCCCTCCACTTATTAGCACAGAAATAAACACCCTTGAACCACAAAACAATCTGGAGTCAGTCTGTGCTTTCATAAATGTGTAATTGCAACCTCTCTGAAATATAGCAATGTCAATGTACTTGTCCACATACCAATGTTACACAGTTGCAGGCCAGCAGTAAACATAGCAGAGGGCACAAAGTGGGACCCAGATCTGTGAAATGGAAAGCCAAAGTGACAAGTCAGGGTCCATACACAGAGGTAAAAAGGCAGATTTATGCTAGGTCCTAAAATAGTATGAGATGTGGGAAGCAGTTCCATCCTCTTACCTGTGTCTCACTGGAAGAATTGCATGATGATGTTGTTACGGTTGCCAACATCTTCTTCTTCTGCCTCCTCTTCTTCACTGTCCACAGGCTCCACAGCTGCCACAAGACCACCATCAGGCCCATCCTCCTGCAGAAAAGGCACCAGGCATCGGAAAGCCAGGTTGTGCAACATATAGCATACCACGATGATCTGGCACACCTTCTTCGGTGAGTAGTATAGGGATCCACCTGTCAGATGGAGGCACCGGAATCTGGCCTTCAGGAGGCCGAAGGTGCGCTCCATTCTTCTCCTGGTTCGCCCATGTGCCTCATTGTAGCATTCCTCTGCCCTTGTCCTAGGATTCCTCACTGGGGTCAGTACCCATGACAGGTTGGCATAACCAGTCACCTGCAAATATCGAGGGACAACTGTTAGACATCCTCCAAACATTAGGGAATCTCCCATACCCAGACAGCAAATAAAACTGTGTGGGGACCTTGGGCTCACCTATTAGCCACACACGGTGCCTCTCGAGTTGCCCCATCACAGAAGGGATGCTGATATTCTTCAAAATGTAAGCGTCATGCACTGAGCCAGGATACTTGGCATTCACATGGGAGATGTACTGGTCTGCCAAACACACCATCTGCACATTAATTGCTTTTCCGGTTTCTGTACACCTGTTCATTCCTGCGGGGGGGTACAAATGCCACATGTGTCCCATCAATGGCACCAATTATGTTGGGGATATGTCCCAGGGCATAAAAGTCACCTTTCACTGTGGGCAGATCCTCCACCCGAGGGAAAACGATGTAGCTGCGCATGTGTTTCAGCAGTGCAGATAACACTCTGGACAACACATTAGAGAACATTGGCTGTGACATCCCTGATGCCATGGCTACTGTTGATTGAATAGACCCACTTGCCAGGAAATGGAGCACCAACAGGACCTGCACTAGAGGGGAGATTCCTGTGGGATGGCGGATAGCTGACATGAGGTCTGGCTCCAACTGGGCACGCAGTTCCTGGATTGTTGAACGATTAAGTCTGTAAGTGCTAATGATGTGTCTGTCTTCCATTGTCGACAGGTCCACCAGGGGTCTGTACACCGGAGGATGACGCCATCTTAACATCTGCCCCAGCGGACGTGTCATATGGAGGAGAACAGTGAGCAGAGGGTCATAGACCACATAGGTTTCACAAGGCTGTTTAGCACAATCGTTAAATTTTCTCTATGTGCCTTTGTCTGTCCGTATTCCTGGCCTAAATAGGTGTGACGCAGTTAGTTGGCCTGCCATGTGGCCCCCTGAAATGGCGGCTGCCTGACCTCTAAGGTGGGACAAGGGGAAATTAGGTAACTGCGCAGGCGTTGTGCAGCGTCGCGGTAGGCGGTCGAAGACCGCTGCGCAATTCAGCATTGGTTATCATTTGGCCCTATGGGTTCCAGGAGCCAATGGCGATGTACGCCGGCGGTGACGGTACGCACTGCTGCAGACGTGACTGCCATTTTCTATCTGTTCCCTCACTTGATACCTGACCTTCCTCAGGAGTGGACCTACACTGCAAGTGCTGCTGTGACCTGCATCTGGAAGTGACAATGGCTACAGTGTCTGGGGAAAGGACCCCTGCCTTCACTGTGGAGGAGCTGTAGAAACTGGTGGATGGGGTCCTCCCCCATTACACGCAACTGCACAGTCCTCCAGACAAACAGGTGAGTAAACTGCGTGCATGGTGGATGGCACATGATTGTATGGAGTGTCTTGGATGGAAGAGAAGGGGGTGGTGACAGACCAGCATGTGAGGATGGTGTGTGTATGTATTTCTGGGCCAGGGTGGGAGGTTTGTGGCCAATGTGTGAGAAGAAATGTACGGGGGAGTAACATCCATTCTTACTTCACTTTTCCTCTAGGTCAGTGCCCACCAGAAGAAGGGGATTTGGCGTGCCATCGCCAAGGAAGTGCAGACCCTGTGGGTCTACCATAGACGGAGCACCCACTGCTGGAAAAGATGGGAGGACCTGCGCCGCTTGACCAAGAAGACGGCGGAGGCCTAGCTGGGGATGGCCTCCCAACATGGAAGGGGTGCCCGTTGCACCATGACCCCCCTGATGTACCGGATCCTGGCGGTGGCATATCCTGAGTTGGATGGGCCCTTGAGGGCCTCAAAGCAGCCTCAAGGGGGTGAGTACACTCTCATTCAGCTAACTCTGCGCGCTTGACGAGGTGGCTGGGTGGGGGAGGTGGGCTGAGGGTTCCCCTAGGCCAGGGCAGACGCGCAAAGGTAGATCCATTGATTTGCAGGCTCATTCTCACTCCAACCCCAAAGGTGCTATTTGCCCTCTGCACCTAGTCAGGCTCCCATGGGTTCCAGCTGTGCATGAAATGGGTTTGACTGAGTCCCCCTTTGGCATGTGATTTTCCCCTGCACTGTTAGTGCATGGCTTAGTGCATAGGGCTGCTCCCTGTGTGTTGTGTCCGCCAACAGTAGTGGTGTTGCAGGCATTGACCATGTGTCTCCTCTGTCTTCCCCCCCTTTTTGTTTTGTTACCCTGTCCTTGTGTGCATTAGCATCATCTGCCAGAGGAGCAGTGGCACTGGAGCAGGAGGGAGCTGCATCCCACATGGCCCTGGATGGTGAAGTAATGGAGTCCGAAGGCACCAGTGGGACGAAGGGCGAGGGGAGCTCCATGACGGGGACAGGAGCAGACACCAGCAACAGCAACTCCTCCTCTGATGGGAGCTCCCTTGTGCTGGCGGGCACCTCTGTGCCCACCGCATCAACAGGTACAGTTGCCACCCCCCGTACCAGCACCGCCCTCCCAGCAGCCCCTCATCGAGTTTCCCGTGCCCGCTCACCCAGGAGGGTGGGCATCTCCTTCGCCCCAGGCACCTCAAGCCCTGCCCCAGTCAGCCCTGCTGCCCTCAGTGAGAAGGCTATTGACCTCCTGAGATCCCTCACTGTTGGGCAATCAACCATTTTGAATACCATCCAGGGTGTTGAGAGGCATTTTCAGCAAACAAATGCATACCTGGAGGGCATTCATTCTGGTGTGGCGGCCCAACAGAGAGCATTTCAGGCTCTGGCCTCAGCAGTGATGGCAGCCATTGTCCCTGTGTCCAGCCTCCCCCCTCCAACTTCCTCCACCCAGACCCAATCCCCTGTACCTCAGCCTATCCCAAGCACACCATCAGACCAGCATGCACACTCATCAATACACAAGAGGGGACATGGCAAACATAAGCACCACACATCCCACAGGCACTCACACAAGCACCATCCCCATGCAGACACACTTAGATCCACTGCCTCCAGTGTGTCCCCCTCCTCCACATCCTCCTCCTCCCTCCCAGTCTCGTCTCCTCTCACACCTGCATGCACTACATCTTCATCCACTACCTCCATCACCAGCATGCCCATCACCACACACCGCTCACGGGCAATCACCACCCCCACTACCATGCACACATCCCCTGTGTCCTCTCCCAGTGTGTCTGTGAGCCATCCTCCCAAAGTTCACAAATGCAGGCACACACCCACCCAACAGCCATCCACCTCACAACAGCCTCCGGCCCATGCACCTTCACCCAAATTCAGCAGACGTACACCTCCTACAACCACTACCTCTTCCTCCACTCCCAGACCCCCTCCATCTTCCCGTCCCAGTGTGTCTAAGAAACTCTTCCTGTCTAACATTGATCTCTTCCCTACACCTCCCCCCGTCCTTCCCCTAGGGCCAGGCTGTCCAGGTCCCAGCCCAGCACCTCAGCCACCAAATCATCCAGCACAGTGGTCTCAGCAAGTCCGGTCACATTGCGGGCGGCACCCATCAAGGCTGACAGTGTGCCACCTAGCAAGACCAAGGAGCACGCCATTCCACCACCTGCCAAGGTGAAGAAGGTGCCCACATGTCGGAGAGAGAAGCCGCACCTACCACCAAGCAAGGGCTCCTCCAAGCCAAAAGGGGACAGTGGCAAGGGACCAGCAGTGACATCAAAGGTGGGGAAGGGACACAAGGCGAAGAGCAGGTCAGGACAGTGCACAGAGGGTCCGGCTGAGGGACCAGAGTCGCCCCTTCTGTCAACCAGAACATCAACCTGTACGGCGGTGGACAATGCCAACTGCACCGCCACCTGCACGTCTGCTGCCTCACCAACAGTCCCCAGCATCATCCCCAGTGGGCTGCCATCCGAGGCTGCAGGAGACATCCTGCTGTGTCCCTCCACAGGGACCACACATGCACCACCGCCAGCACCTCCGCCACAGACACCGCCGCAACCACCACCACCAGCCTCGCGACGTGCTCAGACAGTGCCACCACAGCTGACATGGCTGTCATCCTTAGTGGCCAGCCGTCCGAGGCTGCAGGAGATGTCCTGGACCCTGCACAGAGTACATGAGGCACGACACCCAGCACTGTTTGTACCTACAGGTGGAAGGCGAAGTCGCAGCAGGGTGGAGTGTGTCTCTGCCTCCATGGAGTATCATGCTACCTGTTCCCAGGCAATCTTGAGGCACACACACCCAGGTGAGGGAATGGGACTGCCACACTGCATGTGAAGCACTCTGGGCACAATGCCCCCTCCAGAACCAGTGGAAATTCACATCCACTACCTCAGTCCTTGGCAGGATGAAGCACCCTGGGCACAATGCCCCCTCCAGAACCAGTGGAGATTCACATCCACTACCTCAGTCCTTGGCAGGATGAAGCACTCTGGGCACAAAGCCTCCTCCAGAACCAGTGGAGATTCAAGTCCACTACCTCAGTCCTTGGCAGGATGAAGCACTCTGGGCACAAAGCCCCCTCCAGAACCAGTGGAGATTCACATCCACTACCTCAGTCCTTGGCAGGATGAAGCACTCTGGGCACAATGCCCCCTCCAGAACCAGTGGAGACTGACATCCACCTGTGAGACTGTGGCTTTGCACTTCCCAGGATAAAGCAGTGGGCAAACCACTAACTGGATGGACTTGTGAGACTGTGGTTTTGCACTCCCCAGGACCAATCAGTGGGCATGGAGCCCCCTTGTGGAGCAGTGGCGTCGTCCGTTCATCTGGCTGAGGTGCCCCCCTCCCTCTCCCCCTGAGGTGCCTGTTTATGCTCCATCTGATGCCCCTGAAGTGTTCTCTCCGTTTCGAGTCAGGTATCTTGTGTGGGCTTCGCCCATGCATTTTGGGACACTGATCCACAGACAATGATTTCATTCATATCCGGACTTGTGTTGTTGGTGTACATATTTGTATATACTGATATTTGAATTTGGCCTATCCGATATTTCAATGAATACACTTGTTACAATCATTTCATTTTGTCCTTGCGTTCTTCCAGAGGGTGACGGGGTGTATATGTAATGTTCCTGCATGTATTTGTGTGTATGGTATGTGGGTGAGGGTGGGGGAGTTGCGTGTTGCGTGTGTGTGTCACTCTCTTCCCCCCGCCCCTGTGTGCTAGGTGCAGTACTCACTGGTCGTTGCTGGCGTCTTTGCTGCTCCTCATACAAGAGGAGGTAGACCAGCATTGGCAGGACCTGTAACTCGGGCTCCATGGCGTCCTGGTTGTTTGTAAAGTGTCGAAAGATGAGTGGTTATCGTTCCAAGTACTGTTTCCGCCGTGCTTTTGATGGCGTTGGTACCGCCCCGGAAAAGGTGGCGGATAGGCGTGTTGTAATACAATGGACGGAACCTTGTCTTCTGCCTGTCTGTTGGCGGATACCGCTGTAGTGTTTGTTTCTACCGCCGTGGCAGTCGGAGTGTTAAAGTGGCTGTCTATGTTGGCGGTTTCCGCCATGGTCGTGATTCTATCTTTTTTTACCGCCGGCCTGTTGGCGGTATTACCGCCGCTTTAAGACTGACCGCCAGGGTTGTAATGAGGGTCTTTATCTCCTAAGTTAAGGCTTGCTGCTCAATGCCAAGCTACCAAGGGTTAAGCTGGGACCTAACTGAACCTAGGGGGGGCGGTTAGTGGCCTATTACTGAGTGTAAGTACTTATCTGCCCTTGCCAATAATCCGCTTTCCAACAGTGCCACTTCCAGCACAAAAACAATCCTGCTTGCAACACAGGCACCCTTGCATCGTGGTGCAAGGGTTCTTGTGGTGGTCCTTGGCAACCCATTGTGCACCAGCACAGGGGGAAAGGACAGGAATGCACTGTATGCCTCAAATACGGTGACTCCCTGTCCTTTCTCAGTGATTCTGTGCTGCAAGATGACTTGCTGCACTGCACCACGTTGCCATATGTATGACCTGTGATATGTTTTGCAGTATTATAACCTGAGTTGTTGATATGTGTCATGTTTGAACATGAGATAAATGTTGAAGGCTAGTACCGGCCAGTGGCATAACACAAAATGATGAGACCCCACTGCCCACGCAGAATGTGATGAGTCTCCTATATCTTACAGAGATTCCATGGACTGGGCTGGGGGTCCCCTGTGCCGCAGGGGCTGCAAGGCCCTGAGTTTCGTCCTATACTGCCTACATGCATTCGAAAATATTTTGCATTTAAGGGCAAATCAATGAAAGACATCCTGTCATTGAACTGAATGCCGGTTTGCAGAGGGTGCTCAGAGCCATAGGATGACACAAGTATTGCTTTCAGTCACCCAGATGTCAGCTGATACGGCCACAGTTTTGAACACCTTCTCAGAAAATCATCTGCTGTCCACTGACTTGTCCTCGTGGACCGGCAAACGCGTTAGAGCGTAAATCAAAGAAATTAACCTGACACAAATTACGAGCTGTATTAATTAGACACTTCGTGCGTCTGCCGTTCTAGGGCGTAAAACAATATCAAAACGTCTTCATTTCTAACAACCAGGGTGCTGTAGATCTAAAATATAAATGCCTCTAGTGCATGGACGTCATTTAGGGGTCGCCAGGGAGTCAGAGTTGCGATCCCTTGTTTGTCACTTGCGACCCCTAGCACTGCCTTTTCGACCCCTGGCCTCAGAGGTGGTTAAATTCAGTGCCTGGAACACAGGAGCAGCTTGTCCTAATGGACGTTGGTTGAGGCTCCACTATTCACTGTAATGTAATAAAAAATGAAGAACAGTTCGCTGGAATATGACACTATCTGGCAGCTGAAGTAACATTTGTTTTATGCATGGTTGCGGGTGATTGCTTATGTGAGAATGTGTGTGTATGTGTAAACGTGTGTGTGTATGAGACAAAGTAAAGGTTTAACGGCTGTTATGTCACTTCCGCTGGCATTTTGGTGAGTTGACGCCATGCCCTATTGATTGGAATCAGTATACAACTGGTTAAGCGCCTCCTTTCCCTCTAAGTTGTTATATTCTTTTTGCACCACCTGCCTCTGCTACAGCATCATTAGCAGATCTAGCCAACGGCGACGGATTTCTCATCTGCTTGCAGCCTGCATGGCTCATTTGGAAAATGCCTCAACATCGGACAATCACATGCATCAAGGCTGACAAAAACGATTCAGTTAGCCGACCCTCAATTGCACTGATCCTATTACTTTGGAGCCCTATCGTCGGTTTAAAAGCAAACAGAATTGTTCTCTTTCTTTCTGAAAGTACATTCAAACAAAATGTTGCTACTCTGCTACATTTGAAAGAACATTGAACTGCACTTCAGATGTATATATTTGCATTTATATAGAGCATGCCTGGTTGGGGAGCAATGAAGCACAGTCCATCATTACACAAGGAGTGTTGGGAGACATGCATCATTGTGTTTATCAAGGGGAGATTTACATTTTCGAATTATACATATAAATTACGTTGCTCATTTATAACTGCATTTCATATATTTATATTTCTAGGCACAGAGAGGTGAATGTTTTTCCCAGAATCACAAGATGTTCAGCCAGATTCTGAAACTAGAATTCAAGTCACAGGTTTCAGTGCAGGGCTACTAGGGATTGCATTTCTCCTATGTCGTGCTCCAAAATGAACAAAGAACAGTGTGGCATACGAGGACAGGGTTTGGTAAAATAAAAGAATCCCTATTCACAAATGTATCCTGTACTCTGTGATCTATGTATTTGAGATCTGCACAAGCCCTTATGTTAGCTTGAGTTCCATGGACTTTCTTTTCCGCATTTCCGGATTCAAGGGACACTCGCAGGAGTGAACTGAGAAAACATCAAATCTAATACATACAGACCCAGCACAGTGAAGATAGTCACAGATCCCATCAAAATTATGAGATCTGCGATAACTCCCTGGAATAACAAGGTGAAACAGTACCGGAATTACTGATTTCCACAGTTATTCCTCAATTTTGAAGAGATTCTGAAAGTCCTTCTTTTAATCGGCTGCTAATACCCCCAGATTTGTTTCAAATGAGCTGTATTTGCGTTCTTTGGGGCATTGAATTCATTTCTGCTATTTTAATCAGATATGTAAAGTACATACATATGCTTTGAATCGCCCCTGTAGAAATATTACAAACGGTATTATAGGACGCGTAATTGGATGCCGATGGCAGGAGCAGTTCATGACTTGGTGGTTTTTTGCAGTGGGATAAACCGTTGCACTGTTAAGTAGCTGTACAATGTCCTTTACCCTCTTCATGATAAAGCCATCAAAGAGGTCACAGGAGGAGAAGAATGGCTTACCAAAATTCTACTACCAATGGTGGCTTTTCTGAGTAGCATGTGGAAAAGCTATGGCTAGGGGAAGACCAATAAATACAACTTCAGGTATATGGCAGAAAACGAGTGTCAACATTGTGGATTGTTTAATATAATATGTGTGAAGTATGCTTATGAGAACAAAAGGCGAATGTGGAATTGTACACCTGAGCAGAGTAAAATCCAGCAGCATGCTTTGATCAGCCATTTTAGGAGAGAATTCTACGCAACAAGGGAGCATACAGGTACATGCTCATTCACAGATCCTGTCAGTGCTCCATAGGATCGCCACACTGCTCTGAAGCTGCCACAATACATCATCAATATTTGCAAATGGAAATGTGCACCATCCACTACCGGAGAATGCTTTGCTTGCTTCATGATCATGCATATTTTCCTGCAGCTTGCATGCATTGGCGCAAGTGAAAAGCCAATGCAGAGGAAGTCACGGATGTAGGCAAGGTGACTTTTTGGAAGCCCACTGATTATTTGCTAAAAGCAGAAACAGGCATTTATTGGCAACGGTGCACACTACCTGGGAAATGGAAGCAGGAAAGGAAGTAAGTCCAATAATTTCGCTCTAAATCCTCTCTGCTTTTTAGCCGTATTGAATTATTTCTTGTTTAATCTTCTTACCTACTGCACGAAAGTCAGTCTTCATTGTCAGGAATTAAACCAGTAATAACAGCTAACACGATGGAACCAACCGCATGCTAAACACACACCTTTGCTATCAGAACAGCCATGTTTGAACATTCAACAGAAAAGTAAGTGATTACACTGTTTTGGAAGTGGATTGAACATTAAGATCTGGATTTACTAACCTTTAATTCAAAGCTCCGCAGAAAGGCAACTTGCTATGCCAGGTTGTGTGAAAACCCTTAGACCATATTTTACTTTCTATGTGCATTTTACAATGCAGCACAAATGGAAAGAGGAAAACACAAGGAGGTGCGAAGATATTGATCCTTGTAACGCCTTTTTCAGGTAGGTTGCGCAATTTTGGCGCAACCCCAGATTTACTGCCTTTAGAAAATCTATGCTTGCATAAAAATACATGGATGGATGCATGCCCATAGTCCACCTATTCAATGCCTACCGAACACAATATAAGTGCAAGGTGCAGTGTTTCATTACTTGTATTACAAAGTCACCCAAGGTGACGCAAATAGAACCATGCATGGCTTTATGAATCTAATATTTTGGTTGAGGCTGCATCAAAAAAGTGGTTCAACCATGACGTGAAATGTTAGAAAATCTGGGCCCAAGTGTATTTGTCATGATTTGCTCTCTGCACTGTTGTGCTTACCACCAGTTGAGACTTTCCAGAGTTCAAAAAAGCTTCTAGACCTTCTGCTATATTCAGAAACTAAGTTCCAGCCTCTTGGACACTAATATTACATTCATTTTTATTCCTAATGCATTTCAGGTGCTGTGTAAGCCTTTCTGTTTTTGCTCTCCAACCCTGCAGTCCAAGAATGGGTGGGTTGGGGGAGGAATTCAACACAACTGTAACTGGCAGGTGCTAGTCTGTTCACACCTCGGGTCTGTGATCATATTGAGTTCTTTTAAGCCCCAACTTCCATCAGTCCAAAATTGGTCATCGTAACAGTGTTCCTGTTTAACTGACCCTTTGTTTCTAGACATTCTGAGCTTTTGTTAATCCTTTGTTCCTGAAGATTCCTGGTTCTTGAGCTCCTTGAACTAGCACCCTGTGCAATGCTTCCATGATTTGTGAGTCCTGAGATACAATTAATTTTGTGCATCCTTGTTTCTTGAATTAGCATTGTATGCAGTGTTACCTTAAATCCTGATTCCTCTGCAAGCACTATTTTAGTGCATTTTTGATTCGTGAACATTCTCACATTCTGTGATACTTCAATCTGTACTTAAGAAGACCTTTGTAGAAACCAACACTCTAGTCAAGCCTTAATGGATTGGGGAGAAAATGGTGTTATGTGAATTTTAAGTGGAAACGCCTTAAACAACGTGTTGTAAACAAAGGGACGTTTACCACACAAGCGTAACAACGCTTGCTGGAACAATGACTGCCTTTTCTCTGCCTTAACTATGTATGTGCCAAACTACGCATACGCATGGTTGAGGCAGAGAAAAAGGCAGAGAGCAGTCTAGTGGATCAGGAGAGGACGTGGTGAGGTAAGTGAGGCTGGGTGGTAGTTTTTAGGGGTGGGGTGGTTAAGGATTTGGGGTGGGCAGGGGATTGGCCTATTTTTTTTCAGGGGTGGGGTGGAGGGTTTAAAGAAGTTTCATTTTTAGGGCTTAGGGTGGTTGGGGGACTGAGTAGTTTTTTTATTAGGGGTAGGGGAGTTGGGGTATTTTGTTTTAGGACTTAGGGTGGGAGGTGGGGTAGTTTATTTTTTAGGGGCAGGGAAGGTTTAAGGAAGGGTGGGAGGAGAGGAGGAATGATTGGGAGAGGACGCAGTGAGGTAAGTGTGGTTGGGTTTAGGTTGGGTGGGGGGTCGGGGTAGTTAAGTTTTTAGGGGTGGGGTGGTCCGGGTAGTTTTTGTTTAGGGCTCAGGGTGGGTGGGGGTCGGGGTAATTTAGTTATTAGGGGTGGAGGAAGGTTTTAGGGGTCAGGGTGTGTGGGGGTGTCATGGTAGTTTAGTTATTAGGGGTGGGTGAAGGTTTTAGGGATCAGGTGGGTGGGGGGTTTCAGGGTAGTTTAGTTTTCAGAAGCAAGGGTGGGGGTTTTTTGGTAGTTTTTTTATGGCTTAGGGTAGGTGGAGGGGTCAGGGTAGTTTAGATATTAAGGGTGGGGGAAGGGTTTAGGGCTAAGGGCTGGTGGGTGGTGTCTGGGTAGTTTACTTATCAGGGGCGGGGATAGTTTTGGGCCTCAGGACAGGTGGGGTGTTGTGGTACATTTTCAGGTTAAGAGGAGGGATTGTATGACAGAACCACACATACTGTTTCCAGATATATCTTTACTGAGCATGCTTTTACAATGAAATTCGTTATAAAGGCATGTGTGGAAAAGATGCTGTCGTGGTTCTGACTATGTTGTTAAGGCATGCGTGGTTCCGTCATGCTTGGTTCTGTCATACAACCTTTTTAAGTGTTCAATCAATTGGCATGGGCAGTTCCCAAAGGAGAGCACTGGGGCTCAGCTCTCACTGCTTTTACTGGCTTCTTTTTTGATCTATTGTTTTCTATAAATCATGAAAAAATGAAATAAAAGATGTCTGTACTGTATTGTGCTGATCACTTCAGGTGGCAAGCCACTACTGTACTCCTTCTTCATGTGTGCACTGCAGCTGATGGGCTATCAGTTACTATTTTCTGGGCTGACAACATCACAGGTCTGAGGCCTGGATGTCATCAGCTCAGTAAAACTCTCTCAATACACACAGATGAATCACCCCCAGACACCTTCACAGGTAAAGTGAGCCCCTGGTGTTTTAGGTTTAAGCCCTGAATCACACTGGGATGCATGCCAGTCACAGTGTAGTAGCCTGAGACTGGTCAATCGGCCTAGGATCTGTACCCTAAGGCTGAACAGGGATCAGAGGTGAGTTCTTCCTCCTCCTGCTCCTCCATCTGGGCCACACCCTGAGCCAAGATTAATCACACCCTTTAGAGGTCCCACCAGTGCGTAGTTATTTTGGACAGAAGAAGTCCCCCAGCTTGTGTCCTAGCCGAATCTAAAGCAAGTAGAATAAATGTAAACACACTATCCAAATTAATGGGACTACAGTTGTCTAAGTACACGCATTGAAGCTGTTTGTTTGAAACTAAGAGGGGTGTCTGCAGTGGGGGGGCAATGGTGGAGCTTTCATTTTTTTATAAAACGTCACAACTAAGGACATATTATTTTGTCTGCTTCTACAGACCCTGCCACCAGTTGCATTTCTGTAGTGGAGAAACTGTGGCTGTCACACCAGCATTGGCAAATGCTCACACACAGCTATTAATAATTCTAGCCTATGGTCTTCTTTGGGTATCACACTTTCACCCACCGCAGAGATGGTAGCAAAAAGAATGATTTGGGCACTTAAGTGATTGGAATATTTTGCTGGATGTTTTTTAGGTAAGGAATGCCATCGTGTAAAGTATTGACGACAGCCAAAATGTCTTTAACCACTGCCATATGTGAACAAGTAATTGCAGATACTGTTGTAGTGTTTACTGCAGATTTGTCTGCTTCAGCAGCCAGTGGATTCCCAACAAGAATCTGTGTATGTTCTGATGCCCAATGTATACTGAAAAGGTCTGGGCAAATTAATTTGCATAATGATTTTATAAACTGTGCATAATCTGGTATGCACGTTCTACCAAAATTGAAAACAAATGACTATGGACCCTATTCTACTTTTACGACTTTGGGAATTCACAAGTGCATATATTAAGAGAGTAATTGTAAAAGCCCTTTGTGAATTCCCAGATGTGCTCTGTGAGTCCTTTTTCGGCTGCGCATACTCTTCTTGTCTACACTCTGAATGCACCCCCTCTCTGATTGTTTGTCCAATGAGTCCTGAAAGGAAGAAGAGTATGTGTATCAGTACACTCATACTTATCAGGTTGTTTTATATTATGGTTACATAAATTACAACGTTCATAAGAGTACTTCATATATGAAGATCAACCCAGTGATTTAGTTTTTTCTGTTTATCTCAGCGATTTCTAGAAAATTCAGGTGCTTGCTTGTCATTATCCTTTTTAGAACTACCTTTGAGCTGTGGCTTATTTGCTCTGACTACCAAATTAGCTTGACCTATAGACGTATACGTGTCAACAATAATTTTTGGTAATTTGCGCTCTTGGTCTACAACAACGACCTGGGTTAGGCGTTGGCAAATTGCCAGTGCTGCTGCTTCCCCTTTAATGTTACTTAAAATAATTGAAGAAACTGAAGCAACATTGCCAAATAGTTTCATCCAGAAATCCAGGGCAGTGCTGCCCTGTACTCTTTCAATATCTGCTTTAGCACTTCAGAAAAAACAGGAAGTAATGGTGTACCATGCGTTATGGTATATATTGCAGCAAAGACTGAGCCCCAAGTGGCGTGGTCATCAATAAGGGGAACCACTCCAAGCAATAAGCACACAGTGAGAATTCTATGTTCATCCACGGGTTCCCTATAGGGAAATACTGCTTCAAGCTGATTTGGTTTTTGTGCAATCCAGAACAGAATTTCCTCCCATCTGGTAGGAATCTTACCCATAATAGCACTAATAGCTACAGGACTAATCACAGTTATAGCTAACTGTTGCTAGACAGCTTGAACAGCTTTCTCAGGCAGTTGTTATTTTGTGCTTACCAAACCATTGAATAGTTGGCTGCTGTACATTTGAACATTGTGTTTAGCCATCAAAGACTCTCCATGTAGCCCAATCATTGTTGAGCGGACCCAGTCTGATATTTTGTAATACATGTGGTAGGGTGTTTTGGAACTAATTTGTATGTTTTTGATATGTTAGTCATATTTCAAAACCATTATAATCTCTATGTTGGCCTCGTAAGGCAGCTTCAGTGTACATGTGAAATGTTTGTGTATTAGCATCAACTGCAGGAAAAGTGACCCGGGAGTAAAATACTTCAGTTTTATAAGCTTCATGAGCCTCATCGATGAAGGTAACATGTTCACCTTCATTAGGTAGTCCATGTAATGTTAAATGTGCTGTAGCAGCCTGTCTCAGTTAGCAGAAATATTAATAACATTAAGCATTTTAATGGACCTATACTGGGTGTTTGACCTCACAGCCATAGGATGGTCTTCCCAACCAACATTTTTCCATCCCCCCCAATTTTCTAATCTCCCTTTTTCCTGGCTTAAAGATCCTGTGCACTTTAACACTGCTAATTAGTGCTGAAGTGCTTGCATTCTCTCCCCTAAATCAAGGTAACGTTGGCCTAACCAGAACTGGCATATTTAATTTACTTATAAATCCCTAGTAAAGTGCACTACATGTGCCCAGGAAATGTAAATTAAATGCTACTTGTAGGCTGGGCCTGCAGCACTTATTGTGCCACCCACTTAAGTAGCTCTCTAACCATGTCTCAGGGCTGCCATTGAAGAACATGTGTGTGCAGATTTACACTGCCATGTTTACCTGGAAAAATAGCCTATTTTGCCAGGCCCAAATGTTCCCTTTTTGAGATATAGCACACCCCTGAGATAGGCCCGGGACAACCCAGAGGGCAGAGTGCAAGGTATTTGGTAGGTTAGGCACTTTGTCCTCCCAAAGAAATGTTTTCTACAGGAAGGCCTGTCTCTCCTCAAGGATAACATTGGAATTACCTTATTGCATGTTAAAAGTGTAATTCACAATCTGGAAGTGATACGTTTGACAAGTTTGGTGTCACTGTCGTCAAAACTTTAAATCACAACTTTTGGTGAAGTCGGATTTTAAATTGCAGTTGTGAAAATGCCACTTCTAGAAAGTTGGCATTTTCCTACTTTAGGCCTACTGCCTGTCTCCGATACACTTCTGGAGTGGGGTCACAGTTGGGCTTGCACATCCCCTCCTGACAGCCATACACAAAGGGGGCTTAGGTGTGACTGATGGGCCATCCACAGCCTGTTGGGCCATCTTGGGTAGCATAGGAGGGAGGGTCTGACACACCTGGAGAGACAGTGTCATGTCCCCAAACAAAGAGCTGCATATCCCCCATAGTGAGTCTGGAGCCAGGGCAAGAAGGGAGGACCTCTGTGCAGTTCAACAACCTTTTTTTGAAGTCTACCCCACTTCAAAGGACCAACTGGGTATAATTGCTGGACTTCTGCCACCATCTACTCAATATACTTCTGGACCTGTAGATACTCCCACAGAAAGAAGGGCTGCCGTGCTGCTACAAGGACTGCTACTCTGCTGGGCTTCTGCTGACCTGCCATGCTGACCTGCTGCCCACTTGCCTGGGAAAGGAGAACTGGACCTGCACTTCATCTTGATAGAGACTCAAAGGGCTAGTCTGCTGGCCTCGTGATCTGAGCCTCAGGGACCTAACAGCTCCCTATGCCTCTTGGACCTATCTTCAATGAGCTCATGACCACCAAGGGGCACCTCAGAGGTCTTGGGCCCTTGAAAGTGGTTGTTTTGGTCCTGGAAGAAAGCTTTTGGGCTTTTTGCGAATGCAAATGGGCCCATTTGCTCCAGAACTGTGCCATTCACCCAAAGAATCAGTATGAACTACCACAAGTTTGTTTCTTCATACAGCAAGCCATGCCACTCATGACTGCATGGCTCTAGCCCACCCATCTATGATGCTTGGCCAACTCTTTGCACCCAAGGACACCGCTAGTGACACTCTTCTTGCTCCCAGTGAACTTCTTCACTGTGAACAGGACTCTTGGCACAATTCTTGCTGAGGTAAAACTTCAGTGGGAAGTATCTGGGACTGTATCCGACCCACGTCCTTTTGCGGTCAGCCTGAACTTTTTAATTTAACCCGGTCTAGTGCAACTAGATATTCCGGTTGGAGCTTTATACTTTCAAGCACTGTATTGCATTTTAATCTTTATAAATTCACATTGAGGTTCTTCTTATTGGATTTTTGACATTTTGGTCTTGTTTTGTTTATTAAATTAAGCTCTTTATTTCTAACCCAGTGTGGCTTATTTTTGAGTGGTGTTTTTACTATTTTACTGTTTGAAGTTTTGCACAATTCTTCCTAACTGGCATTTTTGTTACTTTTCCTCAAAATCATGTCTCTGACTACTGATACTACAGCTGGAATAACGGAATTTGAGCTGGCCAACTTGGAAACCTACACAGTGGCTCAGCTGAAAGACTTGTGCATGGAGTCGGGTTCCTTCCAATAGTGCCACCAAGAAGACGGAATTTCAAAAGGCGCTCAGGGCCTGAGCAGAAGCCCGTTCCAAGGCGAGTGATGGATTGGGAAACCTGAGAATGGCTCTTCTAAGGAACCACCTGCAGTGGCCGAGGGTGAAAACCCTGAATCTGAGCTTCCTGTGAAAGCAGGAAGCAATGACTCCTTCTGTGGCCTATTCCACAGGGAGGTAAGGGAGAAGAGGGAGGAGAGAGAATTCAAGCTGCCTATGGCCAAATCAAAAATGGAGACTGAGGAGAAAAATGCTGAAAGGGCTTTGGAGGCAATGACCACTGAGGCAGAGAGAGTCTTATCAGGGTAGAAACTTCTACTGGTTCATGAACTGAGACTGGACATCAGGGCCAGGCAGGTAGGTTCCAGCAGTAATGGTGGCAGCATACATGCAGTACCTGATCGAGACAAAAGGGTTTATATACCCAGGAATTTGGTGCACAGTAATATGGTGGGAGATGACATTTATAAATGGTTATCTGCTTATGAGGTTTCACTGATGGTTCACAGGGTTCCTGAAGAGCACTGGGAGGTGGGGGTTGCCTGTGGAAATACAAGCCAACACTTGGGAGGGACAAACGTTTGACATTAGAGGTTGGGGACCAAATAAAGTATATCACTATGAAGGCAATTTTAATTGCCAAATATGGGATGTCTACCAGAAATGTATCACCAAATATTCAGGGACAGCCAGAAGCTCCCCTTGCAAAGGAGGCGGGCCTCTAGATTAGTACCAGAGTGTCCAAGAAGCTATCTGGGGGACTTCCACAAAGGTGGTCAGGGTTTCCACTAGAAGGAAGAGGCAAAAGAGAAACTTAAAAAGGAGTTCTCTGAAGGTCCTCAAAATAATTCTCAAGGGAATAGCAGTAGCCTGTCCCTGTCTGATCCTAAGAAGAAGGATTTCTTTGATCATAAGACATGTAGGTTTGTACCCCAACTTACTGAGCGCTACAAGAATGGACACTCCAAGAGCAACACAAAATGTCCCCAGAAACAATGTCTCCCCACTGGTGGGCAGAAGCCAGGGTTAGTGAGTATAGTCTTTGGAGAGAGGGTGGCCCAGTTAGCTTGGGGAGACAGACAAAGTTGACCCTAGTTTCCGTAGGGGATAAAGAAATGGTGCCAAAAGCCCACTTGCATGCAATTATTTCAAAGTGGATCACCATTAATGGACAATGGGTTGAGGCTCTGCAAACTAGCATGACTACTGTCAGTTGGTGTCTGTAGAGCAATCCTAACAAACACATTCCACCAAATCCTAATCACAGACAATTGCAAGAGCCATCTACTGGTGTCTCTGGTCCCCTTTGAATATAGGGGGGATCTCAGGTTCACTGAAAGCTGCTGTGAGCCCTGTCATGTCTGTTGGTTGTTTGCTAGGCAATGACCTGTAGCACACTGCCTGGAAGGAGATAGAGCTCAGGTCTTACTTGGACATAATGGGATTGCCTTTATGGGTCTGTATGACCACCCAGTCCATGGCTGTCCAGAAAAGGAGTTAATGGTGTCTAGAGTCTGGAACAATGGACAAGACAGCTGCAAAGGAGAGGGTTGGGGTGTGGGAAACTAGCCCCTAAAATTTCTGCAGTGCAGGTTGGTGGGGTCCCTGAAGAGCAGGCCCCCGAGCAAAGGGAGAATATTGCTGCCCTGGTGATCTACTTGAGGTTGCTACCTAACAAGTTGAGGGAGGAATTCTGCCAAGTGCAGAATGAATGTCCCACTCATTAACTGCTTCAGTGCAGGCATCGGCCACTGGCCCACACCCATACTACCTCTCTGGTGCCGGTCGTGACCAGTGGGCGGCACCAGGGAGGGGATAAAAAATGCTTTCATTAAAAAAAACAGGAGACACAGAAGATCATCTGTGTCTCCCCTGTACCCCCACCCGCCCATTTGTGATGTCAGTACACCGCAAGGCGTGCTGATGTCATTATCTGTTTTCCCCACCAGAGCAGGAAGCGACCTTGCGGCCGCCACCTGCTCCACTGTTGAAGATTCTCCCCTTTCAAACAAGAGCTTCCTGAATCCATTTCCTGGCCCTCGATAGCAGCGCAGCTGTGATCGAGGGCCAGGAAACCCCCACTAGATGCGAGCGATTTCAGTTGGGGGGTCGGCCCTCTCAGAAAACGGGCCGGCCCTCTAAGGGGCAATTTATTTTTTAGAAGGGTAGGTTTATCCCTGGAAGGGTACGATCACCCCCCAGGGCGACCCCCTGTGGGGGCAATACTTTTTATAACAGCTATGGCCCCCAAGGAAACCATACAGCTGTTAAATATATACATAGCAATCACTTTCGTCAATGAGTGTGTGGTTTCCCTGGGGCCTACAGGAAAACTATACCCACATATAAAAGTGATCTCCTTGTGTATATATATATATATATATATATATACATATATATATATATATATATATATATATATATATATTTGCCACCTGTTCTCTTGCAGTTGCAGCTTGCGTCTTCAAAGCAATGCACATACTTCAACTGACGTGTTTCAACTGTAGCTTTTAGGCAGCAATAAAAAAAGTCAAGTAACTCTTGTGATTATGTTTTTGCTAGAAGGGGATTTGACTTTTGTCTAGTGGCAGTTTTGATGCCATAAAAGTAGTGCAGAAGGTTTTAATGCCTGCTGCAAGGATCAAAACTGTATTATATGTGAATTGCTGAGTGGATTAGTAAAGAAAGCCATTACCTGTGCTATAATACAAATGAAATGTATGTGCGAAGGGGGCTATGGAGAGATGAAATGCTCCTTTGCTCTGTGGTAGTGGCAATCGGAGAAGGAGGTAATGGGAGTGGGAGAACCAATAATAATTGGACTAGGTGCTAAAGGCGCTAAAGACTGTGAGGATTGGTATGTGACAAGGTGAAGTAATAGTGTGTCTTTTTTGTTTTTTTGAGTGTCTTTGGAGAACATGCTGATTGAGGGAAGAAGCAAAGGTAAGGAGACCTCTACTGTTGCAGGTATCACACACACCAGCAATTTTGTGAGCAACAGTTTAGCCAGTAGCAAAGTATGGGGGTTGTATCCTCTGCCCGATCCAGTAGGATAGTCTGAGACCCCCATTCCTGGATAGCTGAGACAAGGGGCCGGCCTAAAATGGAGCTGGCAATTCTTCTCTGCAAGATGGAAGATCCATGTCAGCAGAGCAACATATCAAACACAGTTTTTGTTCCAGGAAAATCACAGCTGGCAGTGTACCATTTATTTAATCAAAACCATACTGTGTTAGAGGTGCAGATCTGGTGCAATGATATGTCTAGGCTGTAGGAGCTGTTTCCAATGGACAATGCAATCATCAGAATATCTTGTTCTATGTTTCTAGTTTTGAACAGTGTGTACAGATTCCATGTCCAGCAAGGCTTACTAAAAACAAGTTGCATGTACAGCGTGTTTTCATTGCTAAAAGCGATGTCAGCATAAAACATGTAAAATATAAAATGTAAAATGAAGCTAAGATGGAGAACAAAAGTGGACCCAAGAAGCCTTCACAACAGGGGCATTAGGTAGGTGAGGAGCAGGAGGAGGTTTTCTTGCTCCAGATGCAGATGGGGCTACTCTGTCTGGCCTGATCATGATGAGGAATATATTGCATGCCTTCAACAGAATGAAACAAAATGAGAAGGAGTTGTTCGAAATATGTAAGTGTCGTATTGTATTGCATATGTACTGAAAATTAGACATGCAATTCTAAAGGTCCAAACACAAGTATCACTAAATACCTTTTTTGGGTCAGATCCCTATACATATGGGAGAAAGTGTGGTGATGAACAGCTTGTAAATAGTTTCTTATGGGTTAAATCATGACACTAACTTAAATCCAGATTTCATATATAAACAGAGTGATTTGCTGGTGAGCTGCTGGCCAAAGTCCCAGTGTAGATTTCTTATGTTCGTACTTAGGGGCATAACTACAAGGAGTTGCACCGCCATTGCATAGTTTTTTTATGCAGCTGCAGTGTATTCCATGCTCCATATTTACAAAGTGACACATTAGGTCCAATGCTTCACTTTCCAGTGGCCTGCATCAGATTTTTCCTATCCTGAACCAGCTGTGTCACACATCCTTAAACATACGCAAGGTAAGCATTCCTCCATAAAAACCAATGCAGAATGACGTAGTGATATTTAAAAGTGTATGGAAAAGTGCCACATCGTTGACAAGCCGCTCGCAGAGCCTAAAATCCATCAAAATTCCTTTGCTTTGGCAGCCCAGGTCTAAAAAATGGTGCAATGGCACTAGTATATAAACAGAACATACCCAAAGCACTTTGACAAGCTCAACTATGCCATAGAAGTGCTCATTCTGAAGCTAGATGCAGCGAGAAGACCACCAGCTCCTCCACAACCACCATGGAGGCAATGCAGGAGAAGGGAGTGGATATACTCTCAAAGCACTACCCTCATTGACCTGAGGAAAGAGGAGATCATCACCTACTACAGGCACAGGAGGGAGTCCATCATCCAGGTCCTGAGCTAGATTGCACCAAGGCTGCAGACAACATCCCAGAGGTGCACCAGGATCCCTCCAGAGGTCAAGCTGATGTCAGTCCTCCACATGCAGGCATCTGGGTAATTCCAGGACACAGCAGCCAGAGTGGCAGGAATATCACAACCATCCATTTCAGCATTCCTACCATCCTTCCTGGATGCCATCATCAGCTTGACACCCCAACTTCCCTAAGATACAGCAGCAAAAACTGGAAAACAAGCAAGGCTTCTATGCCATTGTTAGCTTCCCTCATGTCTTGAGGGAAATGGATTGTACCCATGTGCAACTGGTGCCTCCTGCTGCTACATCCCACCTGTACCACTGCTGTAGGAAACACACATATTCCATAAACATACCGTGAATAATGGACCATCTGGGGATGTTCGTCAATGTGCTGGCAAAGTACCCTGGGAGTGCTCAAGATGTCTCCATCTTCAGGCACTCCATCATCAACAAGCGCATCAAAAGTGGGAGATATGGGAATGGCCTACTGGTTGGTAAGTACATCTGAAGCACATGACAGACTCAAAAACAGCAAATATCCAACTCTGTGTTTGGTGACTGAGACAGTGCATTTATAGGAGGAGTGTGCCTCATACTGGAAGCGTACACCATGGAACATGTGCAGTGCAGCCCTGCAAGTCACACATGATAAGACCCCCTATGCCACTGTATGTGCCTTTCAATGTGCCTTTCAATAGTGCAAAGATCCTGAGCAATAAAACACTTTGAAAATTGCTGTACTGCAAAACTCTGCACAAAGACAGGCTTCCATATCTATAGTCTATGTGTCCACATGTAACTTCCATGATCATGAGGCATGCCATGTATCCAACACCAGGTAAACAGTGAAATTTCCCTTCCCAGGTCATGTGTACCAAGGAAAAGCAACTTAAATGATCCTAAGCACTCTTCCCACCTATGTGTGGTGCATTCTGTGGCACACATATATACACTATCAGACCTCCAAGGGTTCAGGCTATGCAGGTAAGTAGCCATTCATGCACAAATTAAATTTCACTGGAAATGCCACCACACATTCACCATGTCGCAGTCGTACCTGTCTTGGTGCTATGCAGCCTATTGTGTGCCAGTGCAGCTTTAAAACTCAGGATTATGCTGTACGGCCTAAAATATGTCCTACACTGCCCTTGATAATGAGGCAGTGCAGTGCTGATAAATTACTAGTTGCACCATACAGTGCAAGATTACTATATTTCTGTGCCCTTGTGTCCTGTCAAAATAGTAGACACAATGCACTGCCATGTGTAGACAATGATGTCCCACTCACTAATCTATCCATGGCAGACACTGAAGAACAACAGTGACTACTACTGTTACATCCAAGCCTGTATGAATGAATTGGACCACATCATTTGCACTGGGTAACTATTTAAAATTAAGACATGTAGTACACCAGAATTGCCAAAGAATAGTCCCAGTTCAACACAATAGAGAAGTGTGAGAAGTCTCTTCTCAATGGTGTTCTCACTCGCCATATCAGTATAAAATCACCATGTTCATGCTAGTGGCAAGAAATAGTTTTTCAACCAGTAAGTGTATCACACAGGCCAGCATATTTGTATGTGTATTATAGTGTCAGTTGTATCAAAAAAGAAATGGTATGTATGCCATCTAATGTTAGTGCAGGTCCCATACTGGTAGAAATGTGTATGAGTAATTTGGTACACATAGCAGACATACTTAAAAGTGGCTCCATTAATCATCACGATCATTGACTGATTTTTTTGTCTCCTGCCGTTTTAGCTGAACAAAGATATGGTCTGCATCCATGGGTCATGACCACATTTATACATTCCCAGACTGAGGCTGAGCGGAACTACAGCAATGCATTTGGCAGGGCCACAGGTATGGTGGAGTGGATTTTCGGAGTACTGAACTCTTGCTTCCACTGCCTCGGCATGTACAGTGGGAGATTGCCATACCCCCACTACCCCTATGGTATGCAAAATCATCCACCATAGGACAAGGGCCATGAGGTAGGCACAGATGAATATGATGATGCGAACATGTACCAAGGATAAAATATACTCACAATTGCTTTTACCCAGTGAAGAAATAACATTGTACAGAACTGTTCACAGACCCATGATATGAGAAAACAGGGCTGATTGCAGAGGGCCCCTAACTTCCCCCCCCCCACATTTTCCACTTTTTGCTGGTGTTTTCATGACTCTGATGGTGCCCTGGGTACTGCTAACCAGTCCCAGGGCCTGTGCTCTGTGTAAAATCAATATGCAAATTAGGCTAATTATAATTGGCTAAGTCAACCTACCTATAAGTCCCTAGTATATGATATGGTATGTAGGTTTAGGGACCACAGCATGGGTAGTGCACCCATAAGTGCACTGCTGAGGTGCCCAGTGTCATTTTAAAGGCAGGCCTGCCTTGCTGGCTGCTTTTAAATTAAAGTTATATGCAAATTCGACTTTGGAATTACAAGTAGTTCTAAAGTCGTAAACTACCTTATTTTTACATATAAGTCACCCCTAAGATGTGCCCTATGTGCCCCTAGGGCTGGGTGCCATGTAACTATAAGCAGGGACCTTATAAAAGTAGTTTTATAAGCCTTGGTGAGGTAAAAACAGCCAAATTTGTTTTTCCCTCATTGTAGTGAACGGCCTTCATAGGCTAGAATGGGGAGACTTTATTTTAATTCTAAAAGTCCCCTTAAGTGACAGGTACAAAGAGTTTAGTATCAAATTAATTTTTATAATAAATCCCACAACTTCCAGTTGTGGGATTTAACATAACTTGTTCAGGTAAAGAGTTTTAAACTTGATCTGAAAAGTTGCCAATTTCAGCCCTGCATTGTTTTTGCTGCTGTGCTCTGATTGGCCAGCCTCTGACAGCCTGGCCACCTCAAAAAAACGACTAAGGGCCAGATGTAGCAAACCGTTTGCGAGTCGCAAACGGCCAAAATCGCCGTTTGCGAGTCGCAAACGTGGGTTTGCCATGCAGAAATGCATATTGCGAGTCGTTACCGACTCGCAATATGCATTTCCGACTCGCAAATAGGAAGGGGTGTTCCCTTCCTATTTGCGAGTCGCTGTGGGATGCAATACCATTTGCGACCGCGTACGCGGTCGCAAATGGCATCGCAGTTACCATCCACTTCAAGTGGATGGTAACCCACTCGCAAATTGGAAGGGGTCCCCATGGGACCCCTTCCAGTTTGTGACTGGACCCAAAAATATTTTTTCAGGGCAGGGAGTGGTCCAAGGGACCACTCCCTGCCCTGAAAAAATACCGAAACTAAAGGTTTCGGATTTTTTTTAAGTGCAGCTCGTTTTCCAGTAAGATCTTTTATTTAAAAGCAGGTCACGAACATGGAGGTCTGCTGACGTCAGCAGGCCTCCATGTTAGCGAGTGCCTATACTCGCAATGGGGCCGCAAATTGCGACCCACCTCATGAATATTGATGAGGTGGGTCATTGCGACCCCATTGCGAGTCGCAGTCGGTGTCTGAGACACCGTACTGCATAGCAAATTGCGACTTGCAATTTGCGAGTCGGATGGACTCGCAAATTGCAAGTCGCAATTTTGCATTTTGCTACATCTGGCCCCAGGTCAGAAGGTAAAAATCTCCACCAAGGATTCCCGCAACGCGTATCCGGAGAAGGGTTCCAGGAGGTCGGATTGGACTGGCAGGTTCGTCCCCCTAAAGAAAATATTCAGAAAAACGACTAAGTGCGAAGGTAAACTTTTGACCGAGGCCTCCCACGGCCTTTAGCCGAGTCGGGCACCATCGCGGTCGGCCTTAAACTTTGACTTTGCCCCGGTTGAGGTGCAACCAGATGACCCGATTGGCGCTTTTTGTTTCTAGGCGCTAAAAAACAATAATTCTTTAAAAATGTATATCTCCGGTTCCCCTTATCCGATTCTATTCGTTTTTGTGTCATTTTAAAGATAAAAATATAATCTATTTTTATAAATTGGTTTTGGATTTTTAAACTGTTTCCTGTGTTTTATGTAATTACTGTTTTGTGATATTTGAATGCTTTACACTCTGGGGGTCATTCTGACCCCGGCGGTAATTACCGCCATGGCGGAGGTTGGCGGTAGCACCGCCAACAGGCCGGCGGTGCTCCGCCGGGCATTCTGACCGCGGCGGTACAGTCGCGGCCAGAAGCGGAAAGCCGGCGGTGTACCGCCGACTTTCCGCTGCCCGTCAGAATCCTCCATGGCGGCGGAGCGCGCTCCGCCGCCATGGGGATTCTGACACCCCCTACCGCCATCTTGTTCCTGGTGGTTCTCCCGCCAGGAACAGGATGGCGGTAGGGGGTGCCGCGGGGCCCCTGGGGGCCCCTGCCGTGCCCATGCCAATGGCATGGGCACGGCAGGGGCCCCCGTAAGAGGGCCCCACAAAGTATTTCAGTGTCTGCCTAGCAGACACTGAAATACGCGACGGGTGCAACTGCACCCGTCGCACCTTCCCACTCCGCCGGCTCAATTCTGAGCCGGCATCCTAGTGGGAAGGTTGATTTGCCCTGGGCTGGCGGGCGGTCTTTTGGCGGCCGCCCGCCAGCCCAGGGCAAATCTCAGAATCACCGCCGCGGTCTTTTGACCGCGGTGCGGTGTTCTGACGGCGGGACCTTGGCGGTCGGCCTCCGCCGTCCGCCAAGGTCAGAATGACCGCCTCTGTCTCCTAAGTTAAGCCTTGTCGCTTGTTGCCAAGCTACCAAGGGTTGAGCTGGGTTTAATTTACTGAGACCTAACTGGACCTAAGTGGAGGCTAGTGGCCTGTTGCTAAGTGTAGGTACCTACCTGCCCTTACCAAAAAACAATTTTCCAACACATGACGTATCTTGTCAGACACTAATATATCGATTTTTTTCAATAAGTTTTCAAAAATGGCAATAAATTAATCAACACTACCTTTGTGGAAGCAATCCCATTTCACAGTCACTGTTAACATCAAGACATCAAGACACTCACATCTCACCTAATACTATTTGGCCCATCACAAAGGTATGTAGCTAAGTGCTACAAACACTGCAGGAAAACATCATGTGTAGCAAAATATGTGTGCATGTTAACAACACGTGCCAAACGCATGCGCTTTGGGGAGACATACAGCAAACAAAGGTAGCAATGTGGCACAGTGTGGACATATTATGAGTGTGTGCTGCTGCAGTTTACTGACCTTCAGACATCCTACCACAATCAAAAGGGAGTGTAAATTTAACCAGTGTGCAATGACTGTGTGTGTGTGTTGAATATCTAGCCATTTGTACGTCCTTATACTTGTGAAGGGCAGTATAGTGAATCCATAGTCTGATGACTGTGAACAGAGGCACATATGATGTGCATGGGAACACAGTGCATCTCAAATAGTCATCATGTGCTACACCAATGTTTGAAAGCACATAGAAAAAACATTGTGGTGTTTCACATAACATATACAAAGTTGGATTCCTTACCTGTGCCGGTGATGGACTGGTTACCTAGGCCCAATGCTGGCTCACTTGCTCCACTAGGCAAAGATGCAACTTTTACCTGTAAGGATATATGTGACCATGTTGGTGTGTCTCACCCTGGTACAAACAAAGCTGTCACTCCTACAGCTCCAACTATATCTTTTAGTAAAAACAGGACACAAAGATATTCAAAATAACTCAATAGATGAAAATATATGACTACATGCAATATCACTTCTTCCACGGTAGCATGCACCAACTCATTCCAGGTTAGAGTGGCATAATGTGTAATACAATGAGCAGATGGGCATCTGGTGTGAACGGCTACCCACATTCTAAGTTCATAGAAGCCCACTCTGTTGGCAAGTATTGTGATGCATGCTAATGGTAAACATATACTTCATTGGAAGTAATCACACCTGTTTAGACTACTTAAGCTGTCCTTGTGATGACCAAATGTAGGCTAACAAGTCAGGCAAACACGTTTCTGCAGGGGTAATGTGCAAGGGCCACAATATTGTTGCTGACACCAAGCCCACATAGTAGATGTGTGTATCCCACAACAAGATATGCTGGTTGTTGGGTATTTCTGTATGGTAAATTTTGTCTCACATATATTAACAGATTTCATATAGGCTTAGGTGCATACCTCACATATCTAGACAGTCAATCTATGACCTAGATGCCACATAGACTGTAGACTGGCTGAAGCAGCAAGTGTATGTTATTCCCAGAGGATGTATTGCGTCCGTATCACATCCTGTGTCAGGAATGTAGACAGATAGCATGCTCGCCAAGTTGTGTCAAACCATGTATTGCAATGTGGATTACTTTTGCGTAGGACTGCAATATTTGTGTAAATGTCAAAAGTACTACACAGCTATCACCGTTTAGCCAAGCATGATGTAAACTGTAAAAAAATAGAAATAATGTTAAGGTTTCAACATTTCACAATGTTAGTGCATTTCCCAGTGAGAAATTGCATGTCCTTGTATCACACCATCAATGCAATGACCCATTTGTTTACTGTCAACATACACATGCAACACATTCCAAGATCACAAGCATGTCAGGCCAGTGTATTTCACAACGATTACTGATCCTTGGGAGTATTTAACTACATTGCACAATACACTACACTGCACCACACACATTAGGCTAATTGCATCATTAAAAACACACACATTTTGCCTCTTCCATGGCACATTGCACCGGCACGTCATCCACACCAGTGCATCAAAAATGGTGCACTGAGCATAGGCATGCATTGTGCGTAAATCATGCATTGCCTTATTTTCCAACGTTGTGTCAGATAAAATTATATTTTAGTAGAAAACATGACACATCCACCCATAAAATGATGCAATGGCTATGCCATGCAGCAAACCGGGAAGTGTGAAGTTACTTTCACTTTCTCATACAGTTGTTTTGTATGTGTTGGCTGGAGGTGGTGTTTCATGTTTGCTGGAGAGTTTGGTGGAATTTTTTGGTCTAATTGCTGTCTGTTGTGTCCCAAGAGTGTCATTTTTGTCTTGTAATTGTATTTTGTATTGTGTTGTGTAGGGTATTACAGGGTTTTTGTTTTATTTAATAGGATATTTTAGTTTTAGGGGTAGGGGCTACTTGAAGGTTAAGTTAAGTAGGTGCTAAGGGTGTGTTGTCTTTTGAGGGATATGTCGGGCAGGGGCAGATCATGTAATCTCTCACAGGATGAGTTTGGGGGCCTCTTGTGGCTCATTGTACATTATCCCCCAAATATGATTGCCACAGGGGGTAGGGCTATGCTACCCATGAGAGGGAGCAGTGTTGGGAGAAGGTGAAGTTTCATCTGAGCCATGTGTTTTTGTTTTGGCTCCTGCCTGGTGTGGATCGAACACTACATCAACTCAAGCACTGATGGGCAGATCTTGTCAGCCAGGAGGCTGATCTGATTGATCATCTTGGCATGGATGTTAGTAAGCCCGTTGGTAAGTAAATACAGCCTAGTACTATCCCAAGCAAACCACACAGCAGAGGGGAGGATCAGAGGTGCTTAGGGACCCATTCTGCATTGTGCATGGAGTGTTGTCAACTGACCTGCCAGGTTAGTATGAGTCCAAACTGTGTGGGCCACCTCCTTGAATGTTGCAGGGGAGCATAGTCATATGTCATCATGTCACAGGTTAGACTGGTTGTTTGTTGTACCCCTAACAATTGAACATACATGGTACTTTGAAAATATCCAATATGCCTTACTGTGCCTGTACAGAGGAATAATGGACAATGTTCATGTAGGGCCTCATGTACTAGGTGGACAGGTTACTTTGTCCCAACAGTGATGGATATCTCATATGCCAAAATCTAAATTTCTTAGAATATACATTTTGGAAGATAGGACATCCTTCACAGTTTTGATGGAGTAACCCATCCAACGAGTTCTAAATCGGGTCATTACCGTGCAGTAGTAACATGTAATGAGCTAAGTGAAGCCAACAAACAATCATGGCTACTCTCTGATGTGTGTAGTATTGTACAGAATACATACTGATTTGAGAAAGTGCAAGCAAAATAGTTAGCTTACATAGTGTGATCTGTCCATTCATTCTGCTCACATATCCATCAAAGGCAGGCTTGCACCATTTAGCAATGAGTGATGGTTTGGAACTTAGGAGCATATTAACAAGCCCCATGCCCTGCCAGTGTGTCAATTTTTGTGAAACAACAGCAGCGCATTGTGTAGACCATTATATACAAGTAGTTTCCCATGTGACACCCATGGGTTTTGATGCATTTCCAGATTTACAAGAATCTGCAAACCTGGGAATGCATTAAAACTATATGCCACCCGAGGCAGGTGCAATGAGGAGCAATATTTTCCTTTTTGTTGTTTCCTTTTTCTAAGTTTGCTGCATTCTGCAGCACACATAGAAAGAGGAAAATGCCTCCCATAATTGTTTTTGTGCAGGACGGAGTCCCTCCCTGCTCAAAAACAAACCTGCCAAAAACGCAGACATCCTTGCATAATGATGCAAGGGTGCCTGCATTGGCAGTAGGCAGCAATTTGTCACCAGCCCAGTGGGAAAGGACAGAAATGCACCGTAAATTATAAATATGGTGCATTTCTTCCCTTTCAAATTGGCATGGGGCAGCACAACAGAAAGACTTGCTGCACTGCTCAATGGCAATTTCTTGTAAATATACCCCTTGGTCTGAACTCTGTGCACCTTAGCTGTTATTTCTCTGACATTACACGTAAACACTTCATGGCATACCTATGTTCATCATTGAGCCATATCAACATTGCCATATGTTACATGTCTAATGTTTTGACTTTAAGAGAAATTTGTGAAGTAAATGTGTTCTGCTTCATTTGCCCTAATTTCACAGAGAATTGTACCATACACAACTGTAGATGTGGAAACATTCCTGGATCTCAAATCTACCAGTGAGTGTTAGCTGAGTGTTTTCTGTGCACTGTAAGGAATGTGTGTGATTGTCCATGGCAATCATTAACTTGTATTCCCTTCTTAGACTGCATGTAGCATGATCTGTGGTAACTGTAATTCAGCTTCATGGTTAGCAGAGAATCCCCCAGATTAGTGCATATCAGTGGCATGTGAGAAGGGGTGGCAGATGGGGAATATCCAATATGCCATGTTAAAGGGTGTCTAATAGAAAGGCTATGTGAATCTGCCTTTGGATGTACCAACTGCTATCTAGCTATCTGATGTATGTTGCTAGTGTAGCCATACACATGGAAATGCATGGGCATTTTCAATGACAGGTCCGCACAGGATGCAAAGATTCCTACATCAGTGCAGACAGAATAGGTATGACTAGATATAGCAAGTGTCAATAGTCCACACATGGTACTGCAGTTAAAGGCCTGATTCATGTCCCCATATGCCCAATGACCCATGATCAACACAAGACCAAGCAAGTATAGTATTTTGTGAAATAGTAGGACAATGAATAATGAGACACATTAATGTCTGCACTGTGTGTTCAGCACACATCCCATTACACAGTCCAACTACTGGTGGTTTTAGCCATACTGGGTCAGCCTAAAAAAGTCAGGTTGGATTAAATGTAGGCAAATACATGCAAGGTACAGCACAGGACACTCATACATATGAGAACTACAGTATTCATGTGCACACTCATCACATGGATGTTGGTTGAATTTATGTGGAACTGTTAGACCCGACATCCTTGGGGTAGTTTCCCTTATCGTTTTGCCTCTGCTTCCTGTGTTATTTACTGTATGCTGGGCTTTGTTTTGCTGTTTTGTTGGTATTCTGGGCACTTCACCACTGCTGACCAGTGCTAAAGTGCAAGTGCTCCCTCTGTAAATTGTGATTCTGATTGGTTATCCCTGATTGGCATATTTGATTTACTAGTAAGTCCTTAGTAAAGTACACTAGAGGTGCCCGTGGCCTGTAAATCAAATGCTACTAGTGGTCCTGCATCACTGATTGTGCCACCCACATGGTTAGCCCTGTAAACATGCCTCAAACGTGCCACTGCAGTGTCCCTGTGTGCAGCTTTGCACTGCCAATTTGGCCTGCAAGCCAAACCTTCCTTTTTACTACCTGGAAGGCACCCCTAAGGTTGGCTCTAGGGAGTCCCATGGGCAGAGTGCAATGTACCCAAAAGGTAGGACATGTACTGATGTGTTTTACATGTCCTGATAGTTAAGTACTGCCAAATTTGTTTTTCACTATTGTAAGGCCTATCTCTCCCATAGGTTAACATGGGGACTGCCTTTAAATATCTTTTAAGTGCAGTTACCCATTGGGACTAGATAGAGATATGGAGTCTCTGAACTCACCATTTAAAAATACATCTTTTGGTAAAGTTAGTTTTTAGATTGTCAGTTTGAAAATGCAACTTTTAGAAAGTGGGCATTTTCTTACTAAACCATGTGCCTCTGTCTGCCTGTGAAATCCACGTCTGGGTCAGACTGACAGTTGGGCTGTTTGTGAATTCCCTGTAGACAGTGACACAAAGGGACCTTAAGAGTGCCCTTCATATCCTGATGAGTCTCCTGGGCTAGAGTGGGGAGGGAGGACCTGCTACTTACACCTAAAAGGGCTTTGCCTGTCCTCACACAATGCAGTCTTGAATACCCTGGTGTGTTTGGAGCCAAGCCTGGGCAAGGCAGAATCTTGTGATCAACATAGAGTTTCCTTTTAAGTTTGCCTACTTCAAAGGCAGAAATAAGTATGAGTAGTGGACCCAAAACCCCAGACTTTTAGAATACTTCTGGATCAAGAGGAACCTCTGCTAAGGAGAAGAGCTGGAGGAAGCCTACTGCCTCTTTGCTGTGTGTGCTTTGCTGGGTAGGCCTGCAGTTGCTGCTTCTGCCTTAAAGAGGGCAATGAGTGGACTGTGCTGTGCATCCTGCTTGTGAAGATTCTCTAAGGGCTTGGACTGAGCTTACCCCCTGTTATGAAGTCTCAGGGCCATGAAAGACTTCATCTGCCAGCACTTGGGATCTCTTACCTAGACTGCTACTCTTCCAAGTGGTGTCCCATCCAGTCCCTGGGTCCTTGAAAGGAGAAGCTGGTAAACCCAAGGAGAAAATCCATGCACCGGCGCAGAGCCTGAACCATGGCTGAAAAATTTATGCTTTGCTGATAAAATAGATACATCACCAGCTCAGCGCAGATTCATCGCTGCCGTGCATCCTCGTATCATCCCTGGGCATCAACCACTGCAACGTCACTGCACCGACCTTAGGCTGCTAGTCTAGAAATTGACGGATCGCTTCCATGCGAAGAAAGAATCAACACATCATTTGCCCAGCGGAAAAAGAATCAACGCACTGCCTCACTTGTGAGCAAGGAATCAATGCATTGCTTGCTTTTCCAATGCACGCCCTGCCACTGTCACTCCAGTGAGGTTGTCACCCAGCTGGGGGCTATAATTAACATCCTACAATCCATGGAGTGGAAGCAGGACTCTTATATTACAATGACATTGTGACACCACTGTGACATTGTTGCTGTGCTGACAAGCCAGCATGCCTTTCTCAGCTCTGTGGTGCCAGGCACAGGCAAATGCTGCTGGGGACAGGGGAGCAACTTCTTCAGCCTCTGATGTGTATGTGCCTCAGATGTCTCCTGCACAAACACCACCACCCTCAGGCAAGGCACAACACACATTAGAGGAGGAAGGAGTAGATTCCCTCACTTTCAAGCATAGAATTTCCCAGTAACCTTTGTCTCTACCATTTGGCCAGTTTCCTTATTGGACCTGTATGGAGTAATATGTAATCACTCTTGTCATAACAGGCAATCGCCCATGCCATATGGCACCATCTTGTTTGTGACTGCCCACCTGTTACTCTTTTCCATTTGTGGACTGTCAAGGTGACCTCCTCTCTCTAATCCCAATTTGGATCTCCTCCTCATCGAAATGTCCTCTCCTCAACATATCTAACAACATGTATCCCTAGTGGACTCTGTCTGACATGCTATAAAACAATGTTATGGTTGCTGAAGTACCTGCAATTGTGATCCTACAGATTTAGACACATAAATAAATGCACTGACTTCAACCTGTGTGTTGCATGTCTGTTGATGATTACACTAAGTGGACAGCGGTAGATGTTTTGACCCTAAAGATAATACCTACTAGTCAAATGGAACTGTGTGTGTCATAGATCCATGGATAAATCTGGCCAGGCCAAGGAGAATCATTTATGTGAAACCTATGTGCATCTAAACTAGCAAGTAGTTATTCGAGGTTGCATTAAGTGCAACAAGCAACATTCAGTCAAAGGTTATGGTGAATAAAGTCACAGCACAGGTGGGGAGCACTTCATGGATGCCAACCAGAAAACATCACTGTTGTGACCATAAAATGATGCATGGGTGAGTATGTATGTGACTGGTATCAGTGAGTGAGCCAAAGCCTCCTTCAATAGTGACAATTATTTGAGACGATTATCATATAACACATGTAGCACAACTCACACACACACTGCAACAGTATGGGAATATCTGTTTTGTCCTGTGTGTCCATTCACAGCATGTCACTTACATTGTGCAATCATGTGTAAGGATCCCTTCAATGAATCCATTGTAGACTTGACAGCATCTTCTCCATAGGGATGTCATCTAGTCACATGTGTAAACAAACACTGCCTACAAACCCTGCAACATGTACCTAACACCACCTAATAATATATGTAAACTCCTACGCAGGTAATCACAAGCAGTTGTGAAAGTAGAAAGCATACTTTATTTGTATCTCAGTTAAAACCTATAAAATAGAAACCTAACTATACTACGTTAGCTATACTATGCCTTAGCTTATTTACCTTAACTAAAACATACCTAAACTAGCCTAAGCTAACTACCTAAAAGCTACTTTAAAGTACCTAACCTGAACTTATACTACTCTACACATATATCACAAAAGACATGTGAAACATCAACCCTCCCAACACCGTAAAACACATTTCCAATGTTTACAACATGAACTACACATATACACAAACTAATCATTGAAAGCTAAACAAATATATATGTTTTTGTATGGTATGAAATTATTTTTGGGATGTGTTTCAATGGATACTAAACATCAACCATCAAACATCAACCTTTCCCTTAACAACCAACCCATCCATATCCCCACCTAACAAGAAATCACCAATAAAATAAAATAAAACATTAAACTATACTAACCTATCCCAATGCTACTGTACTACTAAAACTACATAATAAAAACAAGGGGAGGGCCAGAAGAAAATGTGAGTCCTAGATCTGGGCAGCAATCTGATCCAAGGACTGCTGGAAACTGTGTATGCTCCTCATTATAATTTCCATGTGTTGCTTTATGCCTGCTACACATTTTTTAGGTTTGGGAAAGTCATTAAGGGCCTGCTGTTCAAAGGCAGGTGGCTGTCCTAGGGTTGGTGATTGGACCTGTAGTGCAAGTGTTGTTTGGCCTGAAGATAGCTGAAGAACTGCTGCATCTCCCACGCCATGGGGTACATTGGCTGGCTGTTACATGCCTGACTGCTCCTTGGGGCACCTGAGGTTTTGAGCTCCATGTCCCGGCTGCCCTTGTGTCAACATACATGCATCCCATCCTACGGTATGCCCATGAAATGTCTCTGAGTAGTTGGCAGTCCCTTTCAAGACAGATCCCATAGGCCTTTTCTTGGGCTGGTGTCATGCCGTCTGTTGGAGAGGAGAAATATTCATCAGAAAAAGCTGAAGCTGTACTTTTTTAAATCAACATTAACAAAAAAATAACATTTTGCATGCCCTGACAAGATAAATCACTGTTAAAAGTCTCCTTAGAAACGTATATTTCTCGACATGTAATAATGCAACGGTACTCATGTGTTGAGATTGTAGGCGTATAAAATGGCAGCGTATGCCTAAATAGACATGTACACATAATTATACTTGGAAAGATTTGTAAATGTAACATTGTGTATACAAGTGATGGTACACATAGTCAACCAAGCTACTCTGTGGGGTATTCCAAATAGCATGCAATAGGATTGAAATATAGATGGAGGAGGGCTAGCTCATCTCCCTTCATACTGGCCTGCTGGACACATCTCCAATATTGACTCATGGAAATACATGGGACCATATAACAGGTACCTTGTAATGAAATACAAGTTATACCATGAGGCCCTATACATATCCTAGTGCTTGCTCATATACCATTTTTGGAATGTTACTGTTAGAAATGGGGTCACTGGTTGGCAGTCAGTTTGCACTCTGCCCAAGCAGGGACCATAACTCTAGTCAGGGTAAAGGAGATACACACCTAGGATAACCAATGCTCACCACCTTGTTAGCTAGGCACAAGCAGTCAGGCTTATCTTAGGGCAATGTGTAAAGTATTTGTAACAACACACACAGTAACATCACAAAGTACCCCTCACCAGTTTAGAAAAGTAGCCAATACTTATCTAAATCACACAAGACAATAAAATAGCCACTATTTATCTAAATCCAACAAAACTAAAACATTGTTGCTTCTGCCTGGCTGACACTCGTGATGTAGAGTGGAGTGTAGGTGCCTCTAATTGCTTGTAATATGTCGCTATTGGGACGGAGGCACCTTTGGATTCCCTCCAGGGTGCCTGCAATAGTTTTCATCCCCACCTACATCTAACATCTGCTGCTGGACTCCTACTGCTTGGCATTGAAATACAACCTGTGGGTCTGCAGAGCCCAGAGCTGGCCAGGGACTTGCTGTCAGCCCCTTCCACTCTTGGATAATGTGAGACAACACAATCCAGGAATTTTTGGAAGATCATAATCCATGGGAGGCAGGATGGCATCTCAGCAGCAGGTTCGTCTCCCTGGACAGGCAGCTGCTCAGGAGGGGTTGTTTCTCCATTGCAATAAAATGGCTATATCACAATGTTGTTCAATGCTAGATGTTGGCAGTTGTTGTCTGCCTGAGATACAGTATTCAAACTCATTCACTTGCACCTCAACATTGATGTGCGGTACGTATGTGACTTGTATATATTGAGATTAAGTACATGTTTTTGCAATGGGCGTGCTATCTGTATAAACAGTGGCCAGTGTGTGTGAACTCTGAGAGGATGCACACAGTGAAACTAGGTAGCTAGCTAGCTCTGATGCACACCCCATTTCACTGTTGCCAGATTTCAATATCTGCTGAATATCACACATTGTTAAACTCATCCCCCTTACTTGAACGTGTTCATGACTCCTCTGGCAATCTTCATTTGGGCTCAGTGTGTTGCTTTACTCTTCAGAATATCAAAACTATGCACTTCAGGATATTTTAAGGCACGTGGTGCTCTGCTGGGTTGCGCGCTTGCAGGGAAAGGCTATGAGATAACTAGAGTAAGTGTCTACCACTGTGCAGGCATACTGACACCCTCTGCTCACTGGCATTGGTCCAATGTAATCAATCTGCCATATCTGTCCTGGCAATTTACCTCTGCCTAGCTGGCCTCTCACTACCTGTGGGACCGGTCTGTGCTGTGCATGCTGACAAATGGGACATTCAATGATTGCTGTTTTAATCAAATCTAGGGGAAGATGCATCCCTCTAATCTCGGCCCACCTGTGAGTAGCCTTTTCTCCAAGATGTCCGCATTTCTCGTGTGCCCATTTAGCCATTCCCACCAAATCAGAATTCTGCGCCTCCACTTCAGCCTCTTGAATCTTGGCTCGATCGTCTGCAAGACAATTGAACCATCGGTCTAATGAATCAGTTGGACAGTGAGTGTCCACATGATAGACAGTCACGGTGCTTTGAGGTAACATTTCCCAGATCTCCTGCCATAACTCATTCCCCCATACCTCTTTGTTATGGATTTTGTACTGATGTGCATGCCACGTGGGAAGCCAAGTAGCTAACCCATTGGCGGTAGACCAGGAATCTGTATAAATGTGACATTTTCCGGGTAGCTCTTGTTTTAAAGCCTGATACACTGCATAAAGCTCTGCAAACAGGCTACTTCTTCCCTGTCCTGTAGTTGTCAAAAGCTTCTTTGTAACAGGATTATAGGACACTGCCTTCCAGTGTCTTTTCGCTCCAACATATTTTGCTGAGCCATCCGTGAACCACACATGTTTTTTGTCATCTGCAGACAAGTCAGCAAACGGCTGGCCCCACCCTCCTGGGGATTCACACACTGAAGGTACATCGTGCAACATTTCGGAATTCTCCACTGGAGCCTGCGCTACCTGCTCATGCAAAACGGCGGTTCCTTTTGGACCCGCTCGTGCCCTGTCCTGGAAATACCATTTCCATTTTATAATGCTGGCTTCCTGTGCATGGCCAATTCTATGAGTCTTAGGGGAACTCATCACCCACAGCATGATGGGAATTTCAGGCCTTAAAATCACATTGTGTCCCAGTGTAATTTGCTCAGTATCAACCAGGGCCCAATAGCAGGCCAGCAGCTGCTTCTCAAAGGGAGTATATCGCTCTCCTGCCTCGGGTAACTTCTTTGTCCAAAATCCCAGGGGCACCCTCTTTCTTCCTTGTTTTTGCCATGAACTCCAATTAGCATGCTGCCCCTGGACTGTCACATTCAACTCGATGTCTCCCTCCCAAATCGGCCACAAATCCAAAGCATGCTGAATGGCATCTTTCGCCAATTCAAACGCGCGCTGCTCCTGCTCTCCCCATTCAAACGCATTCTTCTTTCGTGTAACTTTGTACAATGGGGCCAAAATCTGAGACAAATGGGGTATATGCTGTCTCCAATACCCGAATAGTCCAATGGGCTTCCTTCCGATTTCGCGGCACTGCAAATTCCTTAATCTTTTGTTTCACTTTTGGCAACACTTCTCTGTATCCCTGATTCCACTGAATGCCCAAAAATGTCACGCTCTGAGACGGTTCCTGCACTTTCTCCGGGTTAATCTCCCACCCTTTATTCTGCAAATGTTCTACCACCCTGTCTAGCTGAATCTGCACCTGTTCTTGTGTCTCTCCCTGCATCATCACGTCATCTATATAGTGAGAAATGTGCACTCCAGGAACCACTGGTACTTCATCCAAATGCTCTGCCACCAGCCGGTGACAGATAGTGGGGCTGTGTAAATACCCCATGGGCAATCTACAGAAAGTGTACTGACGCCCCGCCCACTGGAATGCCAGTTGAGGCTGGCTCTCAGTAGCTATTGGTATCATAAAGAACGCATTGGCAATGTCAATGGTGGCATACCAAGTCCCACTGTGTTTCTGTATGTTCTCAATCAAGGCAATGGTGTCTGGGACCGCTGCAGTCAGAGGAGGTGTATATTTATTCAATTGGCGATAATCAATACAAATCCTCCAACTGTGATCACTTTTACGAACAGGCCAGAGGGCATTATTCCACGCAGTGGTAATGGGAACTATTACCCCGGCCTCCAGTAAGTCATGTATAGTCTGGCTAATCTCCTCATGTCCTCCCGGTATTCTGTACTGTTTCATTTGAATCACCTTAGTAGCTTGAGGAAGTGTTACCGGAGGAATCTTCAACAGCCCCACCCTTGCGGCAGCTATTGATATAAATCTTTTGGAACCAAATTGATAACATCCATCTTCCAAATGTAGGGTCATTCCTTTCAAAATGTCAATTCCAATAATGTACTCGGGAATGGGCACAATCAAGACAGTGTATTCTCTCTTTGGAAGTGCCCCTATTTAAATGGGAACCACTATCTGCACTGCCGGGGTTTCTTTTCTGCCCAATCCCGTAATGGTGAAGTACTGTCCCCTGAATTTTCTTGGGTTGCCATGAATCAAAGAGGCCTCCGCTCCGGTGTCAACGAGGCCTCGAACTTTTTGAACATTTCCACGTTTCCAATAAATTTCTACTTTGACATGAGGTCTGTTATCTTTGCGAGCCCATCCCTGCACCGGAGTTTGACCTGTTTCCTAATCTATTTTCACTCTGCGCACATCAAAGTCTGCCCAAGTCAGATCTGGATACAGTTTGCAGTAATTCTCAGGGAACTCCTCCTCCCTGTCTCTGCTTCGCAACCTCTCTGAGCTTACCAGCTCCCTCTCCCACTCTCTTCCTCGAGTTTTCCCAGAACCTGTCAGTTCCCGGTCTCTCTCCCTGCTCCGGGTTCCCTCTGAGCTTCGGTGCTCTTCCTCCCAATCTCCATCATCTGGGGATCTCTCTCTACTGGGGGGCTCTCTCCCTCTCTCTCCCTTTTCACCCTCACGCTCCTCCCCTCCTGCCTTTCTCTGGTTCACCACTTTGTTATCCTTCTTGTTCCCTTTCCTGCTCCCCTCCTTTTTATCTAAGCGGCGTTTGCAGTACATTTCCCACATGTCCTTGGTGGTTATCCCATCAATTTAATCCCTGGGTACCCCATCTCGCAGCAAGGCCTGAAACATGTCCCGCCGTGTCACCCTGTTGTTATCAGTACGATTCTCAGACCGTGAATTCCTCTCTGGCTTAGCCCATTCTCCCAAATCACTTAACTCACGCACCGCTTCTACCACCTGAGACAATGGGTTACCCGTCTGATTAATTAACAAAGTCATAATGACATGCTTATATGCAGGAGGAGCGGCCCTAATCAGCCGGTTTCGCACAGACACATTTAAAATTCCATTCATCAAATCATGGGCATTACCCATAAAGATAGCTGTTTTCATCCCTTCTTCCTTCAATCTCTGTACTGCATCTCTCAAAGTATACCAAGGTTTATCGTTAGGCGGCCAGTCTGACTCTGTCGGATACCTCTGAGCACACCCTTGTGCAGCTAACTCCAACAAATTGTTCATGGGACCATTCCCTGGATAAGTTCTAAACTCATTTTGGATAACCGGGTCTGTACTTAACATACAAAGCCTCGGGGCGTCGCCGTGATCCAATTGGACCCCCTGACCCCCCATATCATGCACTCGCACCATCCACGTAAGCAATGTTTCCCCAGACCTCTGTCGAAATCTGTCTATCACATCACTTAGTTCTTGCTGTGTATAATCCTCCAGGGCATCCAACATCACCCCTCCAGGGTTAGCTGGGCTATGCTGTAACTTTCGCCGATATATGGGCTGCGCACGGACAACATTCCTGCGCTCTGTCTTTTCCTGACTAACATCTTGACAGTTATCACCCCCGGACTCATCTGAAAAATCAGACGTATCCCAGATGTTTCCATCCCAAAATTCAGGGTTAAAGGCTAATTCTGCCTGAGAGATAGCTAAATGCACCTTCTTTTCATTAACTTTCCCTCTTCGTTTCTTGTGTTTATATTGAGCGACGCTAACGGCCGTTCTCTCTGCAACCAACTGGTACATTTCAAGCTTATCACTTAACAATTTATTTTGACAAGCTAACATGGTAGAGGAATTTCGGGCTCCTACTAACTCCTTCTCCAGCTGCTCGTGGTCTTTTTGTAACTGTAAACATTTTTCATACAACTTTCGATACGCAGAAAGCAAGATCCAGCCTCGCCTCCCCAACGCACAAATCTCCCTTCCCTTATCAATTGACACCTTTTGTAAACATGTAAGAACATCTTCAGGTTCTGCATTTGACATACACACATTCCAATTTTCACACAAACCAGAACAACTTGACCATTCCTGAGCTAAAAGTTTATACGGGGCAGTTTCCCACCCCGGTATTTCTATGTCCGGATTTGCTACATGAGAACTTGCTTTTGAGCTCGCTTTGACCTTATTAAGCATTTTCCTTTTTTTTTTTTTCTCGAATCCTGCAAACGGCTACGCCAATTTGTGTTGCTTTACTCTTCAGAATATCAAAACTATGCACTTCAGGATATTTTAAGGCACAATGTAGTGAGTAGAATAATCAAGTTTATTTAAGGGGCTAGGTCTCAGATGGCAAAACTAACCACACTAATATATATATATATATATATATATATATATATCAAGAGAATAACATGAGAATAATGGTGAGAATATAAGCACTCTGTGATATCATGAAGAATAGCATGAAAATAACTGCAAGAGTAAATGCATATAATACACGCACACACAATATACTTCAATGCTTAATAGCATGAAAATGACTGCAAGAATAAGTGCATATTACGCACGCACACACAATATACTTCAATGCTCAATAAATTGAAAAGCTTCACCGAAAAGAGCATCTGCATCCCTCCGCTGTACACAAAGCCGGGGAACCCAAATCGGCTGGCACAGGGAGCCTCCTTCGGGACAATCAGTCCTCCTGGCGTTGCGTCCAACCCAGAAGAGAGTTCCTAAACCAGTCCATCCAGGCCCCCATCCTTTATAGTATTTACTAACGCCCAGGAGTCTTTTCTAGAAAAAGACCCCCTCCTTTACAAATTGTGCAATCAGCGGTACCTTGTTCACCCTTCGAGACGTCTCCTCGGAACGGGCCAAGTTCCCAGAAGAGGGCTCCAAGGTGAAGCTTGCATTCCTCCTTGAGTACAGGCGCATCCCCCTGTTGTTCTAACTGATAGCTCGTGGAATGTAAATAGCGCCCTTCGTATCAGGCAGATGCAGCGAAGTTGAGCAGAAAAACACCCCACCCTGCGGCTTGCCGAAGCTTGTGGTAAAACACAGAACAGTGCCTTACGCACAGAACCAGACTCGACAAAATGGAGTCGTGAACCAAAATGGAAGCGAAGGCCAATGGAAGCAGAGGCCAATGGTCCACACCCTGCACCACTGTTTACCTTGCACGTAGTGCATGTAGCAATACACTCAGTGACACCACTTACTGTGACACACACATTGATGCCTGTTCATACATTAACTCACATATAACACCAAAGCCTACATTTCCATGCACCACAGCCAATTGCCTGTACGTTTTTGTGAGCTATGTATCTGGCTGGACCCACACATGCTAGTGTTCTTGGTTATGCATGACATGTACCTAACATGGTATGGCATACACCTTTACTCATTCCACTCTCAGACCATCACAGATTCCTGCTCATAGTTATGGCAACCTTGCTCATCCTGTCTCTTCTGAATTCATTGTTTGTCATCCTCCTGGTTTGACATATATATTGTGGTGCAATTTTTCTTCTTCCATCATTTCCTGGCACATGCTACATTGTCCTCCTGATACACCTCATATGTTGGATGTAGTACACCTATGCCCTCTTCTATGTCATCCCTTCTGAGCAACAACGGATGTGTGAAAATGTCAAATATGGCAATGTGTGTGTATAGCTCAGGCTACCTTGCAGTACACATGCCACTTCTCACCATTGAAACACAGTGGGGGTTATTCCAACTTTGGAGGAAGTGGTAATCCGTCCCAAAAGTGACGGTAAAGTGACGGATATACCACCAGCCGTATTACGAGTCCATTATATCCTATGGAACTCGTAATACGGCTGGTGGTAAATCCGTCACATTTGGGACGGATTACCACCTCCTCCAAAGTTGGAATAACCCCCAGTGACACTTCAATGTGCTCACCCACACTTACATTTAAGAGCAGTACCAGTGGGCAATCTGTCTCATATACCATCTATTGTTTTACAAAACACAGAGCTCAATATTATATGCATCACTTGCTTTACCCCCTGAGATGTTTTATATACCAGGATTGAAGGTGTTGGCTACTATGTGAGGGTACATCTCTGTGCTTATATCCCACACATCATGGCATCTGTGTGTAATCTAGTTTAATACTAGGAACTAAGGGATAAACTTACAAGTTGCATGCACCACCAGTGCAACAATTCTGATGACACATCAGCGGCGGAAATCGCAGACCCATATGTATGAGGCCACACATAGGCTATATGCATGCCTTTGGGTGGCCTCATAGATACTGAATAAGGCAAGGCATTGAGAAATTGCTCCATTGCCTTAGTCTGCATCAGGGGTCATTCCATGTTCATCATGGTGGGTTTTCCAATGTAACAGCCATGGCTTATGACTCATTCCCAGATTTCTAAAACAGGTAAACTTGGACATGTGTACAAACACACATGCCTACCATGGGCAGGCAGACCTAGGGAGAAAAAAAAAATTGTCATCCTTTTTGGCTCTTTCCATGTGTGCTGCATTTTGCTGCAGAGATGGCAAGAGGTGAATGCCTCCATGAATTGTTCTTATACAGGTAGATATTACCTTCCTGCACAGCGACAATCCTGCCTGCAATACAGGCACTCTTGCAACATCTTGCACATGTGCCATGACTCTAGGCAGGCATTGGGGTGTCAGCGTGGGGGATAGGAGCAGGAAAGTTCTGTTTTTTTAACATACATAGCATTGATGCCCTTCATCCTTGGTGCAGGGTTGCACAGCATTGCCCCTTGCTCTGCTGACCTGGGTCTGTGTTGCTGTGCTTGTGCCCCTCTGGACACGGTTCTGCACATAGTCCTATTTGGTGGCATAACTTATGGGAAATCCACTCATCTCAAGGTGCAAGGGGTCATGCATAAACCAAGTCTGGCTGGTAAGTGTCCCTGTGTCCTGCCATGTTGTGGTGTTTCAGTAAAGGTGACATATTTACTAGGAATTGGCATAGGGCAGCACAGTAGAAAGGCTTGCAGCAAAAACATTAGACACGTAGCATATGGCAACGTTAATATAGCTTAATGATGAACATAGGTATGCCATGCAGTGTTTACATGTAATATCAGGGAAATATCATCTCATTTGCATAGTATGCAGACCAAGTAGCATACTTAAAAGGAATTGGCCTAGGGCAGCACAACAAGCTTTTCTGCTGTGCTTCCTTATGCCATTTTGAAAGGGAAGAAATACAACTTATTTACAAGATATGGTGCATTTCTGTTCTTCCCCCCTGAGCTAGCACACCAGTTGCTGCATTGTGGGAAGGATTGTTTTTGTACAGGAACGGACACCTTCCTGCACAAAAACAATCTAGAGAGGTATTTTGCTCTTTCTTCGGGTGCTGCACACAGAAATAGGAAACAACAAGGAAAAATGGAGATAGTTCTCCTTGTTGCACCTGCCCTGAGGAGGTGTACAGTTTTCACGCATTCCCAGGATTACAGAGCCTTGTATATCTGGGAATGTATTAAAACACGTGGGTATTGTATCAAAACACCCACCACAATGCCCTTAGAATCCCTTCCTGACTCGGATTGTGTTGCCCTACACCATATCTACGAGGCTGTGAAAAGCCACACAAAGTGGCTTTGCATGGCCTTGAAGATACGGGTCTGCACTATGCACTGCCGGTGCATCACAAAAAGTGACGCACCAGAGGTGTAAGCTCCTTGGAAATATATCCCCCAGATCTTTTGTTTAGTATTGTGAAACTTGTAGTCCTAGCCACTGATGTTGTACATTGCACAAAGACCTAACCGTGCAGATGGACTGGTGCAGCACATCACACGTGACAACTGTGGACTGGGCTGTGAGACATGTGTGTATTTTTCTTTAGTTACTTTTTTATGACATATAACTGGAAGTGTTGAAGTTTTCATCCCTTTCTCTTACACTCAGTACGGTGAGTCCCAGAAATGCAGCATACTGCGCTGCAGAAGCTAACATATTTGATGCAATTGTCCCTTGTTGCCACTTACCCTGTGTGCCTCCTGCCACCATCTCAGCTGGGATGCCTGATGCCACTTCCTCCTTCGAAGATGTAACCTCCTCAACGACCTTCAGTCCTCCTCCTCCAGGGAGTGGCTGCCTTTAAGTTGCTGATCAGGTTCTCTTTGGTCCTGCGCTGTAGCTGTGGCAGCTCTTCTTGCAATCCTTCACTGTCCTCTTGACTTGCCCTTCACTGTTGATTTTATCCACCATGGACTTCTATATGTCCTCTTTCTTTCCGAATAAAAATTTTGAGGTGACAAAGAGTTGATGTTCATGTTTTGTCACCTCTGTTACTGGTATTTGCTCACTGTAATTCATCTTCCTCTTCCCCTGGGGTTCTGCCTGGACATCCTGACTGGTGCTGGGGTTGTTGGAGTTGCCACCCTGGCTGCTGCTGTCTGCTCCATCCTTTCCTTTGTTTGAATGGGGAAAATGTTTGCTTTTGCAATGTGTCACTTTTTGTGGGATTTCTGACGCATCCCCCACTCAAAAGTGATGCAAGGCTGATTTGCTTTGATTTACGTGGCACAAATCAGGCCTGTGTTACTTTTGCAGCAGAAGCATCAGATTTCATTACAACATGATGCCCATGGATGCGTCACTTTTTTTGATGTAGCCTGGGCCTTTACGCTATGGTGAGCCATTTTGTAAATAAAACACATCCATGGCGTAGGAATCTGTCGTACCAAAGCACAAGGTACTTTGATGCACTGCTGCCGCAATGCGGTGATGCATCACTTCTTGTAAATATGCCTCTTCCAGCGGGCCTCAGCAGCTGTCTGTAGACAAGAAGAACTCCATGAGACCGGATATCCTTTCTGCAAGTATCCAGTGAACAGGATTTGCTGCTGCAGAGAAGAACATAGCAAGAGCTGCCACGAAGTCAGGCTGACCGGTGATGCACCTTGGCCAGACCAACAAGGAGGCAGATCTCAGTCTTGTCTAGGAGCTCTTTTTGGCCAAAAAGTTTCCAAATCCTAAGTTTTGGATTTGCGATATCTGGGAACTGTTAGCATCATTTCCAAAGGTCTAAGACTTGAGAGAGCACACTTGGAGTGTTAGGATTCACCCAAGCAGAGGCCAGGTGCAGGCTCATGATGGTTGGTGCTTTTTCTGTCCCTCAGACTCTGATTAGGAGCTGAGAAAATTAGCCCTAGGAGTCACTTCTGGGTGTCCTGGGTTCAAGGAGAAGAGTAGGACTGAAGACAGGGCAGACCTCTGAGGCTCAGTGTAGGCTTTAGGAAGCATAACAGTCCTTCTTGGTGTAGCAAACAGTCACTCTATAGTACACAGTAGACCACAACAGCAGGAAGTCCTCTGAGATGTCTTCCACAGGCCCAGGAGTGAACTGGCAAGAAGGTCTGTAGGACCTAATTTTATACCTGGTGCCAACTTTGAAGTGGAAGAAGCTTCTGGTGTCCCCCACCCCACACACACAGAGAAATGTCTGGAATTTCCTGCCTCCTTTCCATGATTGTCTTGGGCAACACAAATATACTGTGTGAAGCTCTTTTTGTGTGAGCAGGGCCTAGTCTATTGATGTGTAAGTGGGGCTGTGACCCCTATCCTGTCAGTGATGGCCCATTCAGGCACATCTAATCCCTTTATTTTGTGGTGTTCTGGGAGGAATATAGAAAGGCCATCCGCCACTGACACCTATTAATGAGAACCAGGAACAGGTAGCATACTTCAACTCATTGGGAGGAAAAAAATGGCAACTTTTAAAAAGTGGCATTTTCATAATTCTTACCCAAAATCGTACTTTCTCATTAAAGAGGGCTTTCAATTACGATTCCTGGGATGCCAAACATGACTTTCCTACCTGCTCCAAATCAAACATTATCATGTATTAAATGAAATATTGCAACCCAATATTATCCTATGGAAGAGGTAGGCCTTACAGCACCGGCAAACACATTTGTTAATTTTTTCACTACCAGAATGTGTAAAACCTGAAAGTGCATGTCCAATTGCTTAGTTACAATGCACTCTGTGCCCTCTAGGGCCCAATTTAGGGGAGACTTGTGTAAGAAAAAAGGGAGTTTTAACTGCCTTTAGACTGCTATGCAGTCCAGGGACTTGTTTACAGGAGATGGTTAATTGGGTGACACAACAACTGTGTCAGGCCCACTAGTAGAATTTAATTTACCAGCCATGGGTATATGGTATACCTCTTTACTAGAGACTTATAGATACATTAAATATGCCAATCAGATGTAAGCCAATTTTAACATGTTTTAGGGAGTGAGCACAGACTCTTCACCACTGATTAGCAGGGGTAAAGTTTACAGTCATAAGGCCAACAAAAACAACCTAAGAAAAATAGGAGAGGTGAAGGCAAACGTTTGGGGGTAACACTGCACAGAGGACCATGTCCAACACATACTCTCCCTGATGCTTCATTCTACTTAACATATGACCGAGACTTGAATTTAGTGAGTATTTATGGGGTTTTTGAGATCAAATGCAATATGTGTTATGTTTTATTTATTTGGGGATCATGTTCATGTTATGTTATATTTGATCACTGTAAGAAAACTGGTGATATATTGAATTGTATTGTGTATCATTGTAATCTGTCATTATTCATGTTTAATTGAAGAATGTGTGTGATTTCTGTAAAAGTATTAGATTTATGCAGAACTTGAGTTCTATTAATGTTTGTGCTGAATAAGGTATAGGGCCCTTTATTTTATAGGTTGACATTTATGGGAACCTTAATATTTTAGCTGTGAACACGTACTAATTAGACATGCCTAGTTCTGTGCACAAGGGGAACATTTGCAGATTCCAGGTTAGGTTAGAATTGATGATCAAGAAACCCAGCTGAGAGCACATGTAAGTAATATTGAGAGGTGCTATTGCCCATATTTATGAGAAGGTTGTACCACAGATGTACCAAAAGTTTTGACACAACATTAGCACAAGCACTACTCCATATCTATGAGAGGATGCATTTGGCCAAATGCGTAATGTTTTAAGGCTTACATGGAGCAAAAGCTACGCTGTGCCCAAATTAAAATTTGCAAAGTAGACGTACTCACGCTAAATATAGGGCAAAACTAATCCAGTGATATTTATGAATTTAGCAATATGTGATATATCTTTTCGATGGGGAGTGCAGAGCCTGAAATGTGCCAGAACATCTGCCAGTGGTAACACAGTCATAGGAAATGACACAGTGGCTGTGGTAAAAAAAAACTGAACAATCAAAAACACTTTTATAAGCTCAACTATGCCATGGAGCTTGTGATCCTGCAGCTCGGCATTGCTAGTAGACCACCCCCCCCCCCCACTTAGGCAGCAAAGGAGGAAGGAGCATGTGTTCTGGCAGTGCATCACCCTCATCAACCTCAGGGAGGATGAGGTTATCAAATTCTATAGGCTCATGAGGGAGTCCATAACAGAATTGTTCCAGAAGATTGGGGCAAGTCCTGCCACCAACTGCCAGGCCCACCAACATTTCTCCAATGTGAAACTGATGGCTGTGCTCCACATTCATGCCTCTTTTACCTTCCAGGTCACAACAAGAGTGGAAGGCATAATTTTCTGCCTTCCTTCTCACTGTCATAGATGCCATCATTAGTCTTACACATCAGTACCTTCTCTTCCCCAGGAACCAACAATAACAGCTGGAGACCAAGCAAGGCTTCTTTGCCATTGTGGAATTTCCTCATGTCTGGGGTGTTATGGATTGTACACATGTGTAATTGGTTCCCCCTTGCAGAAAAAGCACACCTTTTCTGGAACTGCCAAAATACCTACTCAATCAAGGTCCAGGTCATCGTGAATAATCTGTGGATATTCTGGCCAAATACCTTATGAAGTGCTCATGATGCCTACATCTCCTGGCATATTATTATCAAAAAGCACTTCCAGAATGACCAATATCGGAATGGCCTATTTGTTGGTAAGTAAATCTGAAGTACACAACATACCAACAAACATACCAACAATCATGTAGAAACGTATGACACAATAGACATCTCTGTGTCGGGTGATTCAGCTTGGGGCATATGTAAGAGTGATGTGCCTCATACGTGCACCATGCTTTGTGGTACATGTGTGATACAAACTCCTAAGTTGGATCATTGAGGAAAAGCCAAGCCACTTTGCGTGGTTTAGGATGCCGTACAAAGTCTGAAGTTGTGCAACATAGTGACAAATGCTGTGTCTCATTACTGTGCATAAGGGAGATCTTCCATGTGCGCTATGTGGGTGTATCCATGCAACTCCTATGTTTGATAATGCATCTCATGTATGCCAATTGTGGTGAACCTGGGAATGCGCAAAATAAATATACTTCCCCAGGTGATGCGTACAAGTATAAATGACAGAAGTTGTCCAAGTCGCTTTGGCTTTCTATGTGTGCCTGATCCTGTGGCACACATAGATAGGGGAATATCCCTCTAAGGATTGTTTATGTGCCAGGAGTTGCCCCCTCCTGCATTAAAACAGTCATGCATTCAAGACAGGCACACTTGCACCATGGTGCAAGTGTGCCTGTGTCTGTGCTAAACAGCTCATTGTGTGCCATAGCTTGGTGAACGGACAGGGATGTACTGTATAGCTGAAATACTGTAAATTCCTGCCCTTTCCAGGTGACACAGTGCAGCATAGGCCCTCATTATGAACCGGTGGTCATTTTAGTGACCGCCATCCCCCCTGGGACCCCCCCTGGGACCCTGCGGAAACACTGTTTTCGCCCGCCAGCCCAGCAGAATGCCTGGCCGGGACATTGCCTGGGTGCAGCTGCACCCATCGCGCAGATCACTGCTCGTAAATCGGGCAGTGACCTGCGCGATGGGGCACTGCACAGGGGGTGGTATACCTTGTCTAATATCAGTTAAACTCAAAAACAATAATGGTGTCTAATCCTGCATTCATAAATAAGTATGTCACACATGGCTGAAGACTTGTATGTTGACCATAGCTCCTGGAGCAACTCTGGAAGAACTAGTTGTGAATTCCAATTGTGTCATGCAATGAAAGTGTTCGCACAGTCTTGTGTAAAAGTCAATTTAATGTACCAATGTGAGAGTCAACATTACTAAACAAAATTTAGGCCCTCATTATGAAATTGGCGGTAAATACTGCTTACCGCCATGCTGACGGCCGCCAACATACCACTGCCGCAGCAGATTACCACCACCCATATAATGACCTACACATAGCAATCCGTCACTATACAGCCACACATTCACGTCCGCCAGACCAAAGGTCAGTGATAAACTGGTGGTACCAAAACCCACACCGTCACGCCAGCAGAACTATGTTCACAGCATTATGACCCACGAATCACCACGACGGACATTCAATGATGCTAAACCATTGGCGGTACATACCGCCGCGCTCAAAATACACACAACCTAACAAAACTAGACCACATTGGACAATTCAAACTACACACACCTGACACACATACACACCACACCCACACATCGATACCACTATAAAACATACACCCTCATTACACACAACCCTTTACCAATACAAACAAGTGCCACAAGAGAGATAGCAAGACCAAAGACAAGAACACAGGCACACACCACCATCACCTATACACCATCTACGCACCCTACATCACACACCACAACACTTCACCCCACACATCCTCACCCACACCACTCACAATACACCCATGGCACCACAACAACACCCCAGGTTCTCTGAGGAGGAGCTAAGGGTCTTGGTGGAGGAAATCATCTGGGTAGAGCCACAGCTATTCGGATCACAGGTGCAGCAGACGTCCATTGCTAGGAAGATGGAGCTATTGCGGAGAAACGTGGACAGGGTCAACGCCATGGGACAGCACCCCAGAACAAGGGATGACATCAGGAAGAGGTGGAAAGACCTACGGAGGAAGGTGCGTTCCGTGGTTGCAATACACCAGATAGCAGTACAGAGGACTGGCGGTGGACCACAACCTCCTCCCCCACAACTAACAACATGGGAGGAGCAAGTCTTGGCAATACTGCATCCTGAGGGCCTGGCAGGAGTAGCAGGAGGACTGGACTCTGGTAAGGCACATCTCTATTACTATCATCCCCCTACCTGCATGCCTTCAAATTCCCCCACCCTCACCCTCACTCCCATCACTCCACTACTTCCCACACACCCCACCATCACAACACACCCCTCCTACTACCAAGCCCTGCATGCAATACCAATGCATTGACATCCATTACAGACCTGTATGGACACCCATCACCAAAGCATGCACATCTGAGACAATCACCTAGCCAACCAAATCACCACTCACACAAGCCTAAGCTGCCAGGGCAATCACAACCTTACAAGACAACACACCCATGCACAAGATGAAATATGCAGAAACAATAACACTGCATTTACATCCCCACAAGTCCCCCACTCAACGTCACCAGAGAGGAGGTGCCAGCAACATCCACTCCCCCACAGAAGAGGCCCACAGTGACGACAGCAGCTCTGCACGCCTTGTTCAGGATGGCCAACCTGGCCCATCAGGGACCTCCGGACAGTTAGTTACCCAGGCACAGTCCCATACCACTACAGAGCCTCCCCCCTCAGGAAACACCAGCACAGCACCCACCAAGTGGACCCATACCTCTGTCCCCAGACACGTCAATCAGCAGTGTGTCCACACTACAGGGACCCCAGGCCACACCACAAACACAGGAGGATCAGGGACCTGGGGCCAGTGGCAGTGGGCACATGGTTCGGGGGACAGAGGGACAGGACAACAGGGAAGCTGGGAGGACTGCTGTGCGACAGGGGGGGGGACAGGCCCAGGGAACCGACTCTCCACGAGGAACTCACCAACATCCTGGGAGCATACCGCCATTCCACGGAAACGATGGGCCAGATACTGAAAAAGTTGCAGGAGACCCAGCGGCTGCAGGAGGGACAGTACCTGGGATCAAGGAGGACCTGAGGGACATCCACACCACCCTGGTCTCCATTGCAGGGGTGCTGGCAGACAGGGGCAACACCATAAGGGAGGCAGTGGCACACCAACGGGCCCCTGACACTAACCACACTGATTAACAGCCCTCCACCACCGCTGACGCTGGTGGACAGGAGGACCCGCCACAGGAACAACAGGCCACCAGCACCCCTCCCCCTGCAGAAGGAGAACCACCCCACAAACGGTCCTTGTGATCCAGGCAGAAGCCAGAGAACATTGTCAACACTCCCGCCAGGAAATAAGACTCTGTTGATTGTCACCCTTGTGTCCCACTCTGTCACCATTTCTCCACTTCCTATGCCCCCTTGGATAATGCACCTGTGATACAATAGACTGGAACTCTTATCTGGACTTTCCTCCACCAGCCCCCCAACCCATGGCAATTCCCCATCCACTTATTAGCACATAAATAAACATCTTTGTAAAAATACAGAGTATGGAGTTGGAGAGACTGGTCGATGGGTTCCTACCACAGTACCGAATGATGTATGGGCCTCCAGGCCAACAGGTGAGTACACTGTGAGTACGATGCATGGGGCATGAATGCATGGAGTGCTGTATGTGAGGGCCTCATGTAAGCAGGGAGTGGTTGAGGGGTCTTGGGCAGCGTGCTGCATGTAAGGTGGGTAATGTATGTGCATTAGGGGATGGGAGAGATATGGTGGGCCAATAGTGTAACAGGCCGGACGGTATGACTGATGCTCTTTTTCTATGTGTTTTTCCTCTGCAGGTCAGCGCCCATCAGAAAAAAGGTATATGGCGTGCCATTGCCAAGAATGTGCAGACCCTGGGGGTCTACGGCAGGCAGAGCACCCACTGTCGCAATTCGTGGGAGGACCTGAGACTCTGGGCACGGAAGACGGCGGAGGCTGAGCTGGGGATGGCCTCCCACCGAGGAAGGGGTGCCCATCAATCCCTGACCCCCCTGATGTTCAGCATACTGGCGGTGCTCTATCTTGAGCTGGATGGGCACTTGAGGGCATCACAGTAGCCACAAGGGGGTGAGTACAGTTTCCCAATATACTACTTGCGCGAGGTGGGTCGGTCTCTGGGTGGGGGATGTGGGCCTGTTGGTGCCCCTAGGCCAGGCCAGGCATTGCAGGGTAGGTTCCATGTTGGGCAGGGGCTAATGAACTCCACCTCCAACTAAGCTAGTGGGCATCCACTAGTGGGCAAGGCTCTGTGGGATTCAGGTATGCTGCAATTGGCATTAGATATTACTGTCCATGGCATGGTGACTAGCATTGTGACTGGTAGTGCATTGCCTAGTGCGTAGGGCTGTTCCCTGTGTGTTGTGTACGCCAACAGTGGTGTTGTTGCTGCCATCGTCTGTCCTGTATCCTCTGTCTCTTCCCTCCCTTTTTGTTTTGTCATCCTGTCCTTATGTGCATTAGCATCATCTGGCGAAGGAGCAGAGGCACCGGCGACGGAGGGCTCTGCATCCCACAGGGCCATGAGGCCGAATCCACCAACGGTGAGGGCACCAGTGGGACAGATAGCGAGGGGAACACCACGGCAGAGACAGGAGGGGACAGTTCTAAAAGTGATAACTCCTCCGATGTAAGCTCCCTAGTGGTAGTGGACACCTTTGTGGTCACCCCAACTACAGATACAGCTGCCACCCCCATACCAGCACCGTCCTCCCAAAAGGCCCTCAGTGAGTTTCCCATGCCTGCTCGCCTAGGAGGGTGGGCATCTCCTTTGCCCCAGGCACCTCAGCCCCTACCCCAGTTAGCCCTAGTGCCCTGAGTGAGGAGGCTATTAACCTCCTGCAATCCATCTCTGTTGAGCAGTCAACCATACTGAATGCAATCCAGGGGCTGGCAGGGCATTTGCAACAAACAAATGAATTCCTGGAGGGCATTCACTCTGGCATGACGGCCCAACAGAGATCATTCCAGGCTCTGGCCTCCTCTCTGATGGCAGCCTTTGTTCCTGTCTCTAGCCTCCCCCCTCCAACTACCTCTGCCCAGTCCCATTCCCCTGAACCCTACCCTATCCCAAGCACACATTCAGGCCAGCATGCACCCAAGACAACACACAGGAGTGGCTCAGGCAAACACAAGCACCACACATCATCCCACAGGCACTCACACAAACACCATCCAGATGTAGACACACCAACATACACTGCCTCCACTGTGTCTCCCTCCTCGTAGTCCACATCCATGCCAGTAACATCTCCATTCACACCTGCATGCATCACATCCACACCCATGACCTCCATCACCCTCACACCTATCACTACACACCCCTCATTTGCAGTCACCACCCCCACATCCATGCACATGTCCCCTGTGTCCTCTCCCACTGTGTCTGTGCCCCCTCCTCCCAAAGTGCACAAACGCAAGCACTCAGACACCCAACAGCCATCCACCTCACAACAGCATCCAGCCCATGCACCTGCACCCAAACACAGCAGCCAGACACCTCCAACAACCACTCCCTCTTCCTCCACTCCCAAACCTTCACCCTCTTCCCGCCCCAGTGTCCCTAAGAAGCTTTTCCTCTCCGCCGTTGACCTCTTCCGTACCCCTCCCCCCGACCTTCACATCAGGCCATGGTGGGCAGAACCTAGGCTAGCACCTCATCCACCCAGTCCACGGCCACAGTAGTTTTGGCAGCTACTGGAGGTGTGAGAGGCTCCAAGGAAACACTCATCAGCACTGACAGTGTGCCTGCACCAGCTGCCAAGGGGAAGGACAAGGATGTACCACCAGCTGCAAGGGGAAGGGCAAGGATGTACCACCAGCTGCCAAGGGGAAGGGCAAAGATGTGCCACCAGCTGACAAGGGCAAGGAGGCACCACCAGCTTACAAGGGGAAGGCCAAGGAGGCACCACCAGCTGGCACGGTCAAGGGCAAGGAGGCACCACCAGATGGCAAGGGCAAGGGCAAGGAGGCTCCACCAGATGGCAAGAAGGCACCACCAGATGGCAAGGGCAAGGAGGCACCACCAGACGGCAAGGGCAAAGGGCCTGCCCCTGCAAGCAGGAAGGACAGGAGGCCTGGTGCTGGGACTGACTCTGAGCCCCAAACACCATCCATGGCACTTCAGCCATCCGAGGCTGCAGGGGAAGGGCTGGAGCCTCCTCCCACCAATACCTGCACCGCCACTAGCACCGGCACCAGCACCTGCACCACCACCTGCACGGCCACCAGCACCACTGCCAGCACTACTGCCAGCAGCAGCAGCCCCAGTGGGCAGCCGTCCGAGGCTGCAGGGGAAGGACTGGAGCCTCCCCCCACCACTGGCAGCACCAACACCAGCACCGGCACCAGCACCTGCACCTGCACCGCCACCTGCACGGCCACCAGCACCACTGCCAGCACTACTGCCAGCAGCAGCAGCCCCAGTGGGCAGACATCCGAGGCTGCAGGGGAAGAGCTGGAGCCTCCCCTCACCACTTGCAGCACCAACACCAGCACAGGCACCAGAACCACTGCCAGCACCACTGCCAGCAGCAGCAGCCCCAGTGGGCAGCCCTCTGAGGCTGCAAGGGAAGGGCTGGAGCCTCCCCCCACCACTGGCAGCACCAACACCAGCACCAGCACTGTCACCACTGAGCAGCCGTCACCTCCGACCTCTGGAGTTCTGCCTCCATGAACTGTAATGCATCCTGACTACTGCAAATCGTGTGGATGTGACACCCATGTGAGTGACTGTGACCTTGCACTCCTCAAGTTCTGCCACACAGGGCACAAAGCCCCCTCCAGAACTAGTGGAGAAGCCATCCACTAGAGAGACTGTGGCTTTGCCATCCACAGGACCAAGCAGTGGGCAAACCACCCACACACTACAGAGACTGTGGCTTTACACTCCCCAGGACCAAGCAGTGGGCAAACCACCCACTACAGAGACTGTGGCTTTGCACTACCCAGGACCGAGCACAGGGCATGTTGCCCACTCCAGGACAAGTGGTGTTGTACCACCTTCCGGCTGAAGTGCCCCCCCATTCCCCGTCCCCCTGAGGTGCCTGTGTATTTTCAACCTGATGCCCCTGCAGTGTTCTCTCTGTGTTGATGCAGGAGTAAGGTGGAGCCTTGGCCCATGTGATGTGGCCCTGTGGCCCACGGACATTATGGACTGGGCAGTGTCCCTCCATTTGTATATATGTAAATACTGTTTTGATTTGTGAGGATGTATTTCTAGTATTTTATCTTATTACGCTCACTTCAATCACTTCCTTTTGTCCTTGCAGTATTCGTGAGGGGTACGGGGTGGATGTGTAATGTTCTTGCATCTGTTTGTATGTCTGGTGTTGGGGGTGGGGGTAGGAGTGTTGCGTGTGTGTGTCACTCTCTTTCCCCCCCCCTTGTGCTAGGCAGCAGTACTCACCGTGGTCGTCATCGCTGACGTTGGTATTCCTGGTGTAGGAGGAGGTAGACCAGCTTGGGGAACACCTGTAGTTCGGGCTCCATGGTGGCGTGGTTCTTCCCTGAGTCTCCAGAGGTGAGTCGTTTGACATCTGAGATCTGTTTCCACCGTGCTTTTGATGTCATTGGTACCGCCCCGGAAAAGTCTTCCACCTGGCTGTTGGTGGTTACCGTTGCAGTGCTTGTTGCTACCGCTGTGGCAGTCGGTGTGTTAAAATTGGCTGTCTGTGTGGGCGGTTTTCGCCGTGGTTATAATTAAACATTTTTTACCACTGGCTTGTTGGCGGTATTACCGCCGCTTTATCACCGACCACCAGGGTTGTAATGAGGGCCAAAGTGTTTAAGTAGAAAGCAACTTGTATCTACATCACTGTGTCCTACATACTAATGGCACACATAGCCATACTTCTGTGTCCATCTAAGCATTGGTTGAAACAAGATGTACCCTTAAAAAACAAAAGACAATAGGCGTCTTGCAGAGAAGGACCAGTACAGTTTGTTTAATCAAACATTCTTTCCAGAGAAGCAGTTACAGAATCAGGTCTGAGGGCTGTCTCTCAGAGCACGTCAGTTCGGAACACATTTTATACCATTTTGGGGACCATAACACTATAAAATGAGAACAACTGTCCTGGAGTCATGAACATAAATTCCAGAGAGGGAATGCAGGTGGGCCTCGACCTGGTATGGACACAAATGTAGGCCAGTGAAGCGAGTTCTTGTCCAGATGTCTGGGCTGACGGGAGCGTAGTCACCTTGTGTGCTGTGTGTGTTGTGTCCTGATTGACTAGATGTTCCTAACTACATGTGGCATCTAACTTTATGGTGTATTGAAATTTCCATGTCCCTCTAGACATGTGTGCTATGACTATTGTAGTATACCTTCCTATCTGTGGGACCTTAATCTAAGTTGTCCTGTGTGTGTGTTTGTCTGTCGGCTAAATGTTATCCCACCTGTGACCTGTCAGTTATTAACTTTCAGGCCAGGGTCCCGGAGCCTGCTTGACGAAATACCTTCATGCCGGGGTCGACATAGATTTCACAATGGGGGAATCTAGCAGGGGCGATGCCATTTCATTTGAGTATGAAAATGTATCATGCATATACAAAGATACCTTATTATCATGCACATCAACATTTGCCTCTCTAGTTGAATCTTCAACAACACTCTCGGACCCGCAAGTTATGGCAGTCACAATGTCTGTTCCGTGTTATCCCATCTCCCTCGCCATCTGTACTCTACCCAATTTGGGGACTGCGTTTTTTCAGCAGTAAACCCTCAATTGTAGGAAACCAAGTAAAAACAGTGATAAAATGAAAACTCGCAACAATGACATGCACAAACTGATTAGCAACCGGTGGAGCCAAGCATACTAGTTGGAGATCCACTATTGCTCAGAGGCCCCTCCTTCTTCACCCATGTCCTTTTGTAGTCGAGGTAGTGCTTAGATGTCAAGTGCCAATGTTCTATTGTCCATGTCGTTGGCAGGCACAAAAGTGCAGCAAGAGGTGCTGATCTTGATGCATACCTCACCCTCCATTGCAGTCATCAAGTCCAAGATGTACAAATGTTGCATCACCATGAGGCTGATGGATCTAAGCTCTCCCTTCATAGCATTAAGGTGGAGCTCAGTATTGCTTATCATTTTATTTTCAACCAGCGGGCACTAGCTTTTGTCTGCAAGGTAAAGAAGGGTATGGACCCTCCTGCAGATACTTGGGTGTTGGTGAACAGTCTGAACTCCCCGGAGTCCAGCCTAAATAGTCAGCAGATCTTCTCCTTTGAGCCTGATGCAACAATGTAATTATCTTAAACAGCGGGTGTTGATAAAATTCAGACAGATCTTCTCCTGGGATGACCAGGGTTGGAGTGTGGACAGTGATGAGGGAGCAGAGGCTGTGCCATCCACGGACGAGCAAGCAAACTCATCACACTGCCAATAGGTGCCCATCATCATGGAGGTGCCCCATTGCATGATCAGGATCTGCAGTATTGTGCCACAATTCTCGTTCATACCCAGTGGGATGGTTCCTTTACCTTTGAAACATACATACATTGTGAGTTTTCATACAATTAGAGGTTACCCCTTTCTTTCTATCCATGTGGACTTTTCTATCTCAGTGTCCCAGACCTCCTGACATGGGGTATCTGTGCTATTAGTTAACCCTCCCCTACGAGACCCATTTCCCTTCATATCATTGAGATGGATGGCCCTGCACTAAAACTCCATGTGCACAGTCCATGTGTTATTCATGAAACCAATCCTATACATGCTAAGGGCCACACTAGGACCATTGATGGAAACCAGAGCGGACATGTTTTTGCACTGGGTAGGTGGCATAGCTACCTCCAAGAACCTCTTTTTGTGAATGTCTTAGGGCCAAGCAATGTCTTCTCATTTAGCTCCCTGAAGTATGATGCAGTAAAAAATGCCAAAGAATTGTGGAGAATAATCTTCTTTATTTTTCCAAGTAGGGAGGGATAGAAACTCCAGCCACTCCTGCTCCGATCCTTCACCAACCGCCTAGAATACATACAACATTCTAGACAGTACAATTATTCTCCGGCCACCTAGATAACTCATCCATCAGAATCACCACGTATTTAGAATGAGATCTATGATTTAACGGTCCCAAAATGTCAATAGAGACCGATTCCCACACCTCACTGGGAATTTCCTTTAGTATCATAGGTTGTGTTCTTATTTTCAACAACTTATCGGCTATATTGCATTCTAAACAATCTCGCACTTTCCTTTCAATTGCCAAATCCATGTCTGGCCACCAATACACCCCGCTCAGCCTCTATTTAGTTTTGCAAATGCCATGATGACTACTGCGAGCAAGGTCTATAATACGCTCACGTAACATACATGGAGGAATCAATCTTCCCCCCTTAGAACCACACCATTCTGAACTGACAATTCATGCCGAATTTTCTTGTAATTCTCTCCCAGGTTCACACCGTTATCTAAAGCCCTTCTAGCAAAAAGTAAGTCCCTGATGTGGGATAGATCAACATCATCATCCACTTCATGTTTCCATTCATCCTCTGTAATACACCCATTCGTGACAGCACAGACCTTAACCTCCTCATCCACCCACCAAGAATCATCAACATCACCTTCATTTAACTCTCCTTTCCTTAGTCTAGAGAAGCAATCCGCAGCTTTATTCTCACATCCCGGAACATACTTCACATTAAAATGATAGTCCTGCAAGCCAACTATCCACTTGCAAATGCAACCCGAAACATTATCTAATCCCTTGTTTTTCAAAAATTTCACGTAGTGGCTTGTGATCCGTGCATACTTCAAACCTACTTCAAACCCCACAGAAATTGTTTAAATTTCCTTATGGGCAAAAAAATGGCCAAAGCCTCCTTCTCTATCGTAGAATTCTTACACTCCGTGCCACGTAAGCGGGGTGATGCAAAAGCAATAGTATTTACCTTGTTATTATTGAATTGTTTCAAAACACAACCTAACCCTTTCTCAGAGGCATCTGTGGTAATGGAACAAGGTAGACTAGGCTGGAAACTGTTAAGAGATTGTGCAGAAGATAAACTAAGCTTCAAATCGTCAAATTCTTTTTGACATTCAGAATCCCAAGTAAAATTAGACACATTCTTAAGTAAGTTCCTAATAGCACAGGTTCTCTTAGCTAAATCTGGAATTAATCTAGCGTAAAGTTCTACCATCCCTAATAACGTCTGCACATCACTCTTACTTTCAGGAGCTGCTAGATTTGTAATGGATTTTACTAGCTCTTCCTTGGGCTTGACTCCATCTCCAGTTATTATGTGGCCAAGATAGGAAATTCATGTTTTAATGAATTTACATTTGTTTGCTTTCAAAGTAATTCCCTTATCACGTAAAATGTTAAGTACTCTTCTGACAGCTATTTTGTGTTGTTCAAGGGTATCTGTATAAATGAGAACATCATCTTGAAAGAATTTCACACATGTCAAATTCCCAAGCAACTCATTCATTAGTCTTTGAAAGACTGAAGCTGCCGAACACAATCCAAACGGCATCCTATTAAACTTGAATAACACCAAGGGAATGACAAAAGATGTTAACAATTTGGACTCTTCGCATAGTGGTACCTGGTGATAAGCAGAGCTTTGATCTAAGGTAGTGAAGAACCTGGCCTTACCCAATGAACTTATCATCTCGGTTATATTTGGTAGGGGAAACCTATCGTCAACCACTTCTTTATTTAAATTGCGCAAGTCCACACATAGGGGGTGATTCTAACTTCGGCGGGCGGCGGAGGCCGCCCGCCGAAGTTCCCCCACCAAAATACCGCTCCGCGGTCGAAAGACCGCTGAGGGTATTTTGGGATTTGCCCTGGGCTGGCGGGCGGCCGCCAATAGGCCGCCCACCAGCCCAGGGCAAATCAACCTTCCTACTAAGATGCCGGCTCAGAATTGAGCCGGCGGAGTGGGAAGGTGCGACGGGTTCAGTTGCACCCGTCGCGTATTTCAGTGTCTGCTAGGCAGACACTGAAATACTTTGTGGGGCCCTCTTACGGGGGCCCCTGCCATGCCCATGCCATTGGCATGGGCACGGCAGGGGCCCCCAGGGGCCCCGCGGCACCCCCTACCGCCATCCTGTTCCTGGCGGGCGAACCGCCAGGAACAGGATGGAGGTAGGGGGTGTCAGAATCCCCCATGGCGGCGCAGCAAGCTGCGCCGCCATGGGGGATTCTAAGGGCAGCGGTAAACCGGCGGGAGACCGCCGGTTTACCCTTTCTGACCGCGGCCAAACCGCCGCGGTCAGAATGCCCTGCGGGGCACCGCCGGTCTGTCGGCGGTGCTCCCGCCGACCCTGGCCCCGGCGGTCTGAGACCGCCGGGGTTAGAATGAGGGCCATAATCTTATATCTCCATTAGCCTTAGTGGCAACCACAATAAGAGCGACCCATTCAGCAGCCTCAACTTTCTCAATGATATTTTCCGTCTCTAACCTCTCAAGTTGCCCTTTTTTATACTAAAGGGAACGTTCCTAACTTTGCATACTATTGGTATAGCTCCTTTCTTTAGTACAATGCTGTGTTTATAACCTTTGACACAACCAATTTAATTGGAAAAAACTTCTGGAAATTCATTCAAGAGTTCTTCACCCCAACCACAGACCTTCTGAACTTGTACTTGGGGAACCGCAACAGGGTTCAACACAATATTTAACATTTTCTGATGAGGCCAACCTAATATAGTATCGCCCACCACTGGAATGTAAACTTTACCTTCAATCATGTTCCCTTTAAACGCAATCTTAGCTTCTAAATAACCTTTTAATTCAATAGGTTTTCCACCATAACTGAAAGGCGTGTCATCTGGTAGAAGCAGAGATACTGTATTTACAAAATATTTCAAATAATCAGATTCCGAGATCAGAGTCAATTTTGCACCCGAATCCATCATCATGGAAACTTTGACTCCATCCACTTCAACAATGTCAACGGGATACTCACAGCGCACATTTGTAACGCAGTTAACATCATTCACAACTTGTAATACGAAGGATTTCTCCTCATCTTCATCTTTACAATCATACTCAGTCTCATTCACCTTCACCATTTTTTTCTCTGCAGACTTGCAAAACCTAGCACAGTGCCCTCTCTTGCCACATTTTTTACACAACATATTAATCGCAGGACTTTCCTTGCTATTAGCTAAATGAGAAGAAGAGTTACATCTATAACATAACAGTTTAGCTTTCGTTCCTGTGTGTTCTTTTGTTGTGGATTTTGTTTCAACAGATTGGACTGTTTTGAAAACGCCCTTGGATTTCCTCAAATCTTCTATGCAGAGTTCTGAATGTTCAATTTGTTTTGCCACCATTATAACTTCTTCTAGAGTAGGATCGCCTTTGGACCACAAAGTTTCTCTTATCGCTTCTACACTCCAACATAAACTGGTCCCTAATCCGTTCTTCTACAGACTCACCGAACCTACATTGGGCAGCCAATTTTTGCAGATTTGTTACAAAATCCTCCACTGTCTCAGTGTCACTCTGCTTGCATTTACCAAAATAATATCTTTGGAGAATAATTGACTCTTTTGGCAAATAATGTCTATCCAGTCTAAGAAGAGTCAACTCAAATTCATTCAAGTTGGTGTCACCTTCTGCTCCATCAGGAGAACTAATAACCGGCAAATTCTTCAAAATCTGCGCCCAGACAATGTTGAAGAATAGAAGTTTTCCTGTCCGCAGACAAATTACTGCCACAAACTCGAATGTACGTAAGAAATACCTTTTTCCATTTGCTCCACGGAATGGAAGGTTCGCCAGGTAAAGACAAAAAGAAAGGAGGCGGGGTAATATTTTGCATGTTGCTTTAAAAATAAAACAAATAAAATAAAACAATATTCCAAGATAAAAGCACAATTCCTGAAGTTCTAGGTGCAGAGAGTGACAAATTATTCCAAAAAACTTTTGATGTTCTTGAATGCAGTATTAAATAATCCACGAAATAGTGAGCACCAAGTCACATCAATAGTAGAAAAGAAACGGTGAGATAAAAAAAATCACAAAGAAATTGTCCACCAAAACAGGCTGAAAGAAAGAAGCGAAATGGTAACTACACAAAATACAAAGTTACCTGCTGCATTTAAATCCAATAATGTCCATGAACGAAGAAATGTAGAGCAGCAGGCTGAGAATGAAGGCAGAGCAGCATATAATCACAGACTGAAATACACTACACGATATCCGAAGTGTTTACGAGTTGATCCAAACCTCCAGGATCAAGGAGGAAAGCCGTCGCAGGCGAGGTTGCCTAGCAACACTTGTTCTGTTGCGCGCTGAACGTGTAGAGTGAAAAATGCGTTGGCATGGTAGCCAGATGCCACACGTTCGCGCGCCGGCATGGGTACGAGCCGTACCGGACAACAAAAACCTCGAAACAATGTTAAAATCCCTCAATCAAAGGGAAAGTGAAACACGCTGAGAATCCAAGAACACTGTGGATTAGGCACACTTCAAAATAAAGAAAGCTGAAGCCAGGATGATTAGAAGGAACCGCTCTGTGCGTTCAGTATTAAAATTACTCGAGTGTTGAAGTTTTGTGACCCTCAGTTGTATCCCATCCTCGTCGCCAAAAAATGAAGTATAATGCAGGAAAAAATGCCAAAAAAGTGTGGAGAATAATCTTCTTTATTTTTCCAAGTAGGAGGAATAGAAACTCCAGCCACTCCTGCTCCGATCCTTCACCAACCGCCTAGAATACATACAACATTCTAGACAGTACAATTGGTCGAGCAGGGGCAGTTGGAAGATACCATATTACATGAAACAGATAAAATTAAGAACAGAACTTGAAAAGGTAAAATAATATAAGAGATATAATAGATACTAAATACTTCAAACAATATCAATAGCAATACCACACTCCCCTCCTGTGCATCTTGTCTAGCTCAGTTGTGATGTCTCTAGGCTCAATAAAAACATACAGTGCTCTAGGATTGGTCTTATAGCAGGTTAGGTTCACCATTTCCCTATGCAGATCTACTCCACATGGTTGCAACTTGGCCCCAATTCTACACAGGTACAGATGGGGGAGACATTTTACTTTGTCAGTGGCCACCCCAGGAGATACATAAAGGCTATCTATGCCTACTGCATGTAGTATCAGTGAACAGACAGAACATGATCGGGCTAATGTTTTAGAGCCCACAGTGGCTGTTTGCTGATACTACATGTTGTGTAAAAGTATGCTGGGTGGGATGGTGGTGTTGGGTACAGTGGAATTAAAGGTGACATGTGAGAAGTTCCTATGCAAATGTGGTGACAATTTCTGAACAGACTCCATTAGACTAGACTGATCTTTGAGGTGCAAGGAGGCAGTAGCATCTCTATCACACTGAGAAGGTAAAACTGCATAAGTGTATATAACATAAGAAATGTCTTGAGTTTCAAAGTGGTTGTATTGAAGAGATGACCCTGATCTTCTGGGCGATGAGACAACTGATATTCTTCATGAAAATGGCAGGGGAGAGTTTGAAAAAGTCTTGGGCCAAGGTGTTGTACGGGATCCAGTTGGGGTTGTGCATCCTGAAAGCCCTTGGAGTGTGTTGTGGCTCTTAATGCGAGAGTGTTTTTTTTGGTGAAAAAGTATTTTGTTCTCGATCCTGCTGGGGGTGCTGGTGCAGCCACCGGAAGGGCATTGGTCCACTGTAGTGTCTCAACTGAAATCCTGTCGGCAAGATGCTATAGTAGAAAAGAACACTGCATTTAGTACGCTGACAAATTAAACTGTTAGCATTTCTGCATTTCCCATACTCTTGGTGAGGCACCAGAAGGTGGCCCCATTCAAGATACGTGGTTTTGGTGGAAAATAGGGTTAGTTTTATAGAAATTCTATTAATATTCTCCATTCTCTTTTTTTTCTACATGTTGTAGGGTCTCCTTCACCTATTCTCTGTGCCTGACTAAATGTAAGGTTGGAGGGGTATGCGTTAGGGGGTGAATGGATGTTTTTGAACTTTAACTGTTGCTCTGCTGGTGCTGCCAGCCCTTCGGTGCTCCAGTGTACGCATCGGGGTATCATTGGAGGGGGGCTCTGGCCTGCACATGTGAGAGGGATGTGAAAGATGAGACATGCTGTGCTTAGCGTTGATCTGCAATCATAATGTGCCCCGAGGTAAAGTGTGCACCCACAAGAATAGTTTACCCCTGCCAGGAGTGTACTAGTGCATAGTTGAAGGGATAACATATCTTGTATCATCCCAATGGGGAAATGGCATTTGAGGGTGTGCCATTACATAAGACTGTGTCAGGGAATGCTGTCTTATTGGACCAGAACAGCCACACAAAGACCGGCCCTCAGAATAGATCTACTGTTACTGTAATTTTTTGTTTGGCAGCATGATATTCATTGGAAATCAGTACTGTACATGCCCATGTGACCCTAGTGGACTGCAGTGAGGCATAATGGCTTACTCACCTATTCCAAAGTTCTACTGTTGTGTGTCATACTCACCACTGCCCAACATCAATTGATAAAAGTATGTGTGCATAATAACACCATGAGCAGACTACGTGTACCTGTGCAAGACATACATAACAGAAAGGTTGCAATGTGGGACAGTGTGCACATGCTGAGAGTGGGTGTGTGCTGCAAGATTGTGTTCGCCTTCAGACATTTATGAACTGTCCAAAGAGTGTGTAAAACAAAACCTTGTCTGAGGACTGAGGGTGTGCTGCACATAATGATGTTTGTTTACATTTGACACATTTAGATCACAGTAGAGTTCCCCTAATGTTCTGTGACTGTAGACAGAGGGGCGTGGACTGAGCATGGGCACGCAGTGGAGCACAGATAGTTTCCTTAATGTGCTATATAACTGAATTAAAAACAATCATGTCTTTGCCCCTGTGCCTGTTCTGTCTTGGCTGCCTATGGCCAATGCAGGCACACTTGCACTATAGAGCAAGGATGCAACTATTGCATCAAGGAATGTATGTGTGCATAATGGGGCATCTTCCCACTAACAAATAGATCCAGTGAACCATAATTCACCATCTATGTGTGTCGCAGAATTCAGTTCACATAGAAAAAGAAGTAAGAAGGAGAACTTAAGGTCTAGCTTCTTTGTAATGGCACCCCTGGGGAGGTAGAACTCACTGGTGAATTCCAAGAATTACCTGGATTGGTATGTTTGGGAATGCACATATAATCATCAGATGTGAATGGGTACCTGAATGCAATGGTCAAGGAGCCACTCTCTGTTGCAGAGTAAGGCAATGTAGTGACTTGCAATACATTTTGTTACTCGTGTTAATGGCACTTCCATTTCTCATGACTACACAGGCTGGCCTAGATTTGTGTAGCACATTGACCACGGTGAATTGTGAAAACGCCACACATATTGGTTTTGTCACATAGCCCTGAGTACAGACAGGTCTTTACCACCACATTCCATTGCTGACCTTGCCTAGCTTTGTGCACAAATACATGGCTGCCTGGCAGTCACATGTGCCATATTAGAATCACACCTTATATTTTTGAAAAATCCAGTAAATCTGCAAACTAGGTAGCCCATTCCCTGCATCATATGTGAGCCAGCCTGTGCCTCTGTGCTTCCCTACGTATGTGTTGCATGTATAACACATCTTATGTCAGGATTCCTGACAGATTGAATAAATAAAGGTTTATTGGTCAGAATAGGGCACACAATAGCGTGGCATTTAGGCCCCAAGAGCAATCTTCACATGAACATATGACTATGGGGAACATTCTGGTATTTATCCTGGTAACAGCTGCAACAAAGCAACTGTGATCAGAATGCTCATGATTCCTGTCTTGCTATGGTGCCATGTTGCCTGCTGTTCCCCTGACTGGGTAAAGAGCAATGCACTTGCACTCTTTGAACCCAGACTCACTCCTTCTCCCACCGAAGTGACAGGGACATGAGTTAAATACACCCATCTAAATTCACCACCTTGCACGGTCCTCTGTCACACAGACCTGCTAAGTGGTGCCTATCCAGCCCACAGCTCTGTCAATTATCATGCAACACTGGGTGTATTAGCACGTATATGACACAATTCCAGCATTACCTCAGCTACCCAAGTCTACCCTAGCCTACTTCAAACCACAAAAGAAGATAAACCTGAAAATCTCTCAGTACATTACAGTAATTACGTGGCTCCCCTCACAATAAATTGTGACTCATGTCACACTTAAGAAGATATAATTTCACACTTAAGTACAGTATGACAAATGAAATGGCACACATAACCAAACTTTAAACTTGTCTGCCATAAATCCAGGACCAAGGGAAGTGTATCCAAGGTGTGATTTCCTGAATTTCACAGTCCTCTACATTAGATCATACATAATAGACCAGTTGTGTGGGTCAGAATCCATGTAATGCTCCTATTGTGCAGCAGAGTGCAGCTGTCTTGTGTTTTTGTAAAACCTTTTTGTTCTTTTTCATTGCTTTGTCAAGATATCTGTCATTGTGTTGTTGGTAGTTTGTCTTTTTGGGTTTAATCTGTTAAAGGTAGGCACAGCTGTTAGAGGGCATTATTTTGTGGGTACTCTGAGATGGATATGGACCTGGTTGAGAGGGGGAAGCAATTTTCAGAGGCAGAGTGGGTGGACTTATATGCTGGTGGCTTGGGAAAGGGTGAGCCATGGTTACCCCTGCCAAAAATAGCCAAAGATAACAAGGATTGGTGGAAGCGTTTCCGCTGGCATCACCAGAAACCTTTTCGGGTTGATCGGACGAGTGTCCAGGTAAAGCATCGCTGGGCTGACATAGTGGCACAGGAGGCTGATCTCCTCAACCTAGTTGGACTGGAGATTGACGGAGGTATGTACATATGTTCCTTCTGCATTTTGGAATGTACCAATATCAGTAATACCAAACATAAATATGGACTGTACATCATTTTTTTAGTTGTTTTTTCATATTGCAATGGGCGAGATGTATATCAAAATAAAATAACATAAGGAAATAAAGGAAAGTAAGGGAACTCTGTGTGCCTAAGAGCGTCTACATTAAGCAAATGTAGAGCAAGCACAGTCCAATTGCTTCATTGCCATACCCTGGCACAATGGTCTGTTTAATGGTTAGTGGGGGTAATTCTGAATGAAAATGCATGGAATTATGAGCATTTCCTTCTATAACATGCTTGAATGATCAGGGGATGCTAACAAATTGCCAGAGCACCCACTGTTAAAAGCTAAGCAGGAGATCAATGTATAAACTCCATTTATGATAAATCTTCCATGTGTGCTGCATTGTGATACACATGTACAAAGATTAATATGCCTCGTACGTTTCTACATGCGCAGAATGGTTTGTTTTTTCAGGGCAACACCCAAAAATTACACCTGCTGACAAGGCATGCATCCTTGCACAAAGTTAGAAGGTACAACACTTGGTGCACCAGTGCCATTAAACCCTTTTATGGCATTTAACATGTTACATACGGTGTATGCCTGTCCTTTATCATCATTACACCACTTAGGGCCTGATTGAGGTCTTGACGGGAGTCCCGTCACCCTGCTGTGACAGCAGTTCCAAGTACTCCATTAAGCTGACGGAGTGGAGTCTGCATGTAAGCGGTATACAATGCTGGCTAACAGTACTCCTTCACCAACAGAGAGGTAGGATTGTCCCGAGCATATTTAGGTTTCACAGCTGTACAGGTGTTATTCTGTCGGCAGTTCTGGACAGTGGGAGTCTGTTGTGGGACCTGCTAAATATTGTACAATGGCTGTAACTATTGGATGGATGCTAGCACCTGATGTATATTGACCAATTGTGAGCACCTGCAAACCACACAATAAAACACACTCCATTTCAGACCATGATCCTTTGCCATTCGACTGAAGAGCAGCAGTTTGCTGCTGAATTTGCCAGGGGTCAGGTTATTTATTGTTTTCTCCCTATGTTTATTTTTCATTTGTTTCAGTCTGAAAGTTTTTTGCTGTAGCAAACAGGAGGAAATTAAGAAGCGGTAGAATGACCTGCATGGTAGAGTGCATTCCCTGGTCTACAAGCCTCTCCTGGAGGCCCAGAGGACTTGTGGTGGTTCTTCCAATCCCCCATTACAACATTTTCCCTGGAAGGAAAGGTCTGGCAGATCCTACATCCTGAAGGTTTGACAGGAATCTCTGGTGGAGTGGAGACTGGAAAGTTACACTTTTGAATGTCTCACTTATCAAAACCGTAGTTTTTGCCCATAAGTTAGCTGTTGATAATATTTTTAGACTCTTATTAAAACCTATAAATAAAATCTTAAATTATTGAAATGTATTGTTACTTACAAATAAGTAGCATTCTGGTTGTATCTCTCTGATTAATAATGTTCAAAATGTGTTGTTCTACATGGATCTTCCCTTGCGTGCTTACCTATTCCATTCTGACCTGGAAGGAAGGACAATGCAAAACACTCCCCACTCCGTGTTCTGCTGTCACCTCCCAGACCTGCCATATGCCTGAGTCTGCCCCCAGTGATTACCTCCAAAACTAACATCAAGTGGGAGGATCACGCAATTGCACATGGACTTCAAGAACACTACAGTCCCCAGAGCAGTGAGGTGCGAGCAGTGAGAACAGTGTCTGCTGCCTGCCTCTGGGGGGCTTGTGTGGCTGCTCACCTCAAGCAGTTTGAGCAGTATGGGCACCCACAGGGCCTGCTGGAGCAGACAGGTAACAGATGCCATCTTGCCCACTACCATGCCAATCAAATGAGTTCTAAAAATGGTACCCAGCTAGCAGTTTTACACTGCGGAATGCCACTCGGAGATGCACCCATAACTTAGGGACCCACTTAATCACAGGTGAACAGATCATTTTCTAAGATGGATGCATATATACAGATACTCAAGCACTAGGCTGGGTCAGAACAGAATGTACTCAGCCTGCACTGCCACCTATGTTGGCACCTCTGTGCATAAGAGACCCTGGGAACTGTCCAGCCAGAGGTTAGCGGAACATGTCCCCAGATAAGATTGCAAAAAGGGAAATATAAGACCAGGACTCCTCAAATCCCAGTCCTCAGGTGATGCCCTGGGTAGGATCTAGAAATTGTGATAATATATGTTTATTTGTGCCAAAAAGGCAGGACAAAGGGTTCAGAGACATAGGTGGTCATTACAACCCTGGCGGACGGTGTTAAAGCGGCGGTAAGACCGCCAACAGGCCGGCGGTAAAGAAATTGGAATTATGACCGTGGCGGAAACCGCCAACAAAGACAGCCACTTTAACACTCCGACCGCCACGGCGGTATAAACAAACAGCACGGTGGTCACTGCCAACAGACAGGCGGAAGACAATTTACCGCCCACAGTATCACAACCTACCAATCCACCACCTTTTCTGGGGCAGATTCACCGTAGATAAAAACACAGTAGAAACAGCCATTTCAAAGGGAAAATGCTCACCTCTACACACTCCACGAGGAAGGAGTGCACCATGGAGCCGGAACTCCATATTCTGCCAGCGCTAGTCTTCCTGCTCCTCTACAAGGATGATCAACGCCGGCGGCGGAGACCACGGTGAGTACTGCACCTATGACATAGGGGAGGCAAAAACACAGGGACACACACACTCAACACCCCAACCCCCACCCCAACCCTCAACCACTACAACACACACACCAATGCATATCTATACATTACAGTAACACCCCCAACCCCCCTGGAAGAATGCAAAGACAAAAGGAAATGAGAGGAACCATTGTAATATATCAAAATACAGTAAGCAAATATATACATATATATATATGTGCACAATTAACAAAATATACACAACGATTACTAGTGCAGGTATTGCACCATTCATAGTCCGTGGACACCTGGGCCCAAAATGCATGGGCGAGGCCCACACAAGATACCCGATTCAAATGGAGAGAACAGTGCAGGGGCATCAGATCGAAATACAACAGGCACCTCAGGGGGAAGGGAAGGGTGGGCACCTCCGCCGGATGAGTGCACCATGCCAGATCCACGAGGGGGCTCCATGCCCATTGATATATCCTGGGGAGTGTAAAGCCACAGTCTCTCAAGTCTCTACAGTGGGTGGGTTGCCCACTGTTCAATCCTGGGGAGTGCAAAGCCACAGTCTCTCAAGTCTCTACAGTGGGTGGTTTGCCCACTGCATTATCCTGGGGAGTGCAAAGCCACAGTCTCTCAAGTCTCTACAGTGGGTGGGTTGCCCACTGTTCAATCCTGGGGAGTGCAAAGCCACAGTCTCTCAAGTGGATGCAGGTCTCCACTGGTTCTGGAAGGGGACTGGTGCCCAGAGTGCTTCATCCTGTGCAGGACAGATGGAGTGGATGCTGTTCTCCCCTGGTTCTGGAGGGGGACTGGTGCCCAGAGTGCTTCATCCTGTGCAGGACAGAAGGAGTGGATGATGTTCTCCACTGGTTCTGGAGGGGGACTGGTGCCCAGAGTGCTTCATCCTGCCAAGGACAGACGGAGGGGATGCTGTTCTCCACTGGCTCTGGAGGGGGACTGGTGCCCAGAGTGCAGCACACACCCCGTGACGGTCCCAGTTGCGTCACTGCCCCTGCCGCAAATGGGCTAGCGGTGCTTTCCATGGCTGTCTTTGCCCTGTTCAGCGGTGCTTGAGTTGCCAGTGTCAGACCTGTTCAGCGGTGCTTTCCATGGCGGTCTTTGCCCTGTTCAACGGTCCTTGCCAAGGCGGTCCTTCATTGCCCAGCAGGGCTGTGGCTGGCGGACCTTCATGGGTCAGCTGGGCTGTGGCTTGCGGGGCCCTCCTGGCCAGCTGGGCTGTGGCTGGCGGTGGCCTCCTGGGCAGTGACTCTGTCGGTGGCCTCCTGGGCAGTGACTCTGTCTTTGGCCTCCTGGGCAGTGACTGTGGCGGTGGCCTCCTGGGCAGTGACGATGAGGCTGGCGGTGGCCTCCTGGCCAGTGACTCTGGGCTGGCGGTGGCCTCCTGGGCAGTGACAATGAGGCTGGCGGTGGCCTCTTGGCCAGTGACTCAGGGGCTGGCGGTGGCCTCCTGGCCAGTGACTCTGGGGCTGGTGGTGGCATCCTGGGCAGTGACTCTGGCGGTGGCCTCCTGGGCAGTGACTCTGGTGGTGGTCTCCTGGGCAGTGACTCTGGCAGTGGCCTCCAGGGCAGTGACTGCGGCGGTGGGCCTGCCGGTGGCCTCCTGGGCAGTGCCAATGGGGCTGGCGGTGGCCTCTTGGGCAGTGACGATGGGGCTGGCAGAGGCCTCCTGGGCAGCGGGGATGATGGCGGTCTTCTCCGCCGTGCTGCTCCTCCCAGACTTTGGAGATTTCTTCTGCCCCTACCCCACCTTGGGAGGAGTCACAGCTGAGTCGACACTCCCCCCGGGACCCCTGTGAGCGGCTTTGCTGGCTGGAGTCTTCCCCCTCTCCCGCCGGGCACTGTCCAACTTCTGGTGCTTCACAGGGGGGGGGGGGACTGGCTGTGCTGTGGCTCTGTGCCACACTGGCTGGCCTGGTGGCCGGTGCACTCCACATACCTGTAACAACAGGCACCACTGGTCCTGGAGATTTTTTGGCTGAGGTGCTAGTACGGGACCTATGAGTTGGACGGGGGGAATAGGTTAAGGGTGGACAGGAAAAGTTTTTTGGAGACACTGGGACGGGTAGCTGGAGGGGGTTTGGGAGTGGAGGAAGAGGTGGTGGTTGTAGGAGGTGTAACTTTTGTGGATTTGGGTGCAGATGCATGGGCTGGAGGCTGTCGTGAGGTGGATGGCTGTTGGGTGGGTGTGTGCCTGTGTTTGTGTATCTTCGGAGGGGGCGTCACAGACACACTGGGAGAGGACACAGGGGACGTGGAAATGGTAGTGGGGGTGGTGACTGCATGTGAGCGGGGTGTGGTGGTGGGTGTCCTGGTGCGGGACGTAGTGGCTGTAGTGGTAGTGCATGCAGGTGTGAGTGTAGACGAGACTGGGAGGGAGGAGGGAGACGAGGAGGAGGGGGACACAGTGGAGGCAGTGGATGTTGGCGTGTCTGTATGTGTGTGATGCTTGCGTGAGTGCCTGTGGGATGTGTGGTGCTTATGTTTGCCTGAGCTTCCCTTGTGTGGTGAGGTGGTTGCAGGCTGGTTTGATGGTATGCTTGGGATAGGCTGGGGTACAGGGGATTGGGTCTGGGTGGAGGAAGTTGGAGGGGGGAGGCTAGACACAGGGACAATGGCTGCCATCAGTGCTGAGGCCAGAGTTTGCAGGGTTCGATGAAGGGCAGCCTGACCGGAATGAATGCCCTCCAGGAATGCATTTGTGTGTTGCAACTCCCTTTCTATACTCTGGATGGCATTCAAAATGGTAGACTGCCCAACAGTGAGTGACCTGAGGAGGTCAATGGCCTCCTCACTGAGGGCAGCAGAGGTGACAGGGGCAGGGGCTGAGGTGTCTGGGGCGAAGGTGATGCCCACCCTCCTGGGTGAGCGGGCACGGGGCAAAGGCTGAGAGGCTGCTGGGAGGGCGGTGCTGGTAGGGGGGGGTGGCGGCTGTACCTGTAGAAGGTGGAACTCGCCCTGACCTAGGGAAACCCACAGCCCTCCTCCCCTACCCAGACACCTTCACTGCGTGCAAAGTCCGCTGAATGATAGTGTACTCACCCCTTTGTGTCTGCTGTAATGCCCACAAGTGCCCATCCAACTCAGGGTAGGCCACTTCACAGGATCCGGAACATCAGGGGGGTCATGGTTCGACGGGCACCCCTCCCACGTTGGGAGGCCACCCCCAGCTGAGCCTCCACCATCTTCTTGCTCCAGCGGCGAATGTCCTCCCATCGTTTCCGGCAGTGGGTGCTCTGTCTGTGGTGGACCCCCAGGGTCCGGACGTCCTTGGCGATGGCACGCCAAATATCCTTCTTCTGGTGGGCGCTGACCTACATGACATGTACAGGGGAAGAAGAGAAGTCATTACCAACTGCACTGTCAAAGTGAGTGGCCCAGATCCCTACCCTTGCCATGTGGCACATGCATTCACAGTCCGTCATGCACGCAGAACTGTGCCTCCTTCCTTCTTACAACCAGCCCTCTCCACACAGGCATAGCCCATACAACATGCTCCCTGTGTACTTACCTGTTGGTCTGTAGGACCGTAGAGTAGCGTGTACTGGGGGAGGACCCCGTTGACGAGCTTCTCCAACTCCTCTGCAGTGAAGGCAGGGGCCCTTTCCCCAGACGCACGAGCCATTGTCTCTTCCAGACTGAGGTCACAGCAACACTTGCAGTGTAGGTCCTCTCCTGTTGAAGATCAGGTATCGAGTGATTGAACAGATAGAAAATGGCAGTCACATCCGCGGCGGTGCGTACCATCACCGCCGGCGTACATCGTCATTGGCTCCTGGGACCCATAGGGTCCAATGTTAACCAATGCAGCATTGCACCGCGGTCTTCGACCGCCTACCATGACGGTGTACAACGCCAGCGCAGTTACCTCACATCCCACTGTCCCAGTTTAGAGGTCAGGCAGCCGCCAATTCAGGGGCCCACATGGCCTAATTACCAACTGCGTCACACATACCTAGGCCTTGTCTCACAACACAAATACAGGCCACATTTTGTGTATGAATGGTGTTCTGTGTAGACTGTGGGTACATACCTCTGAGCTGCTTGATTCTGTGGTCGCTGTTGTCCTTCATAGGCACCGTCCGCTGGGACATGTGAGGAGATGGGGGAATCCTCCGGTGTACCGACCGCTGGTGGACCTGTCGACAATGGAGAAAAGAAGTTTGATCATCACCTACAGGTTTGACCGTGCCACAATCCAGGAACTGTGTACCCAGTTGGAGCCTGACCTGATGTCAGCAATCCGCCATCCCACAGGAATCCCCCCTCAAGTGCAGGTGCTATCAGTGCTCCATTTCGTTGCAAGTGGGTCATTTCAAACTACAGTGGTCATGGCATCAGGGATGTCCCAGCCTATGTTTTCCAACGTGTGGTCCAGAGTGTTGTCTGACCTTCTGAAACACATGCAGAGCTATATCGTTTTCCCTCAGGTGGAGGACTTGCCTACAGTGAAAGGTGACTTCTATGCCATGGGACATATCCACAACATCATAGGTGCCATTGATGGGACCCATGTAGCTCTGGTCCCCCACCCCCCACAGGAGTGAACAGGTGTACAGGAACTGGAAGAGTTATCATTCCATGAATGTACAGATGGTATGTTTGGCAGACCAGTACATCTCCCAGGTAAATGCTATGTTCCCTGGCTCTGTGCATGACGCCTACATCCTGTGGAATAGCAGCATCCCTTATGTGATGGGTCAACTCCAGAGGCACCGGGTGTGGCTATTAAGGGACTCTGGTTACCCCAACCTATCATGGCTACTGACCCCAGTGAGGAATCCCAGGACCAGGGCAGAGGAACGCTACAATGAGGCCCATGGGCGGACTAGGAGGGTGATAGAACGCACCTTCGGCCTCCTGAAGGCCAGGTTCAGGTGCCTCCATATGACAGGTGGTTCCCTATTCTACTCACCAAAGAAGGTGTGCCAGATCCTCCTGGCCTGCTGTATGCTTCACAACTTGACTTTGCGACGCCAGTTGCCTTTTCTGCAGGAGGATGGTCCAGTTGGCGGTGTTGTGGCAGCTGTGGAGCCTGTGGACAGTGATGAGGTGGAAGCAGAGGAAGAAGACATTGACAACAGGGACTCAGTCATCCAGCAATATTTCCAGTAACACACAGGTGAGAAAACATTCCTGCCTACTACAAGTACTTTAACACTTCTACCTCTATCCTGTCTGTCGATTTCAACCAGTATATGGTCACTGAGTTGTACATTTCCCTTACGGTTTCACAGGTGTGGTTTCCAACGTGTGTCATCTGCTTAGATTCCTCATGGACTTGACTTGTGTGACATAGGTATGTTGACATTACATTTGAAAAAGCATTTTGTCAATGTATTTGCTAATACACAATTTCGAAATCACAGACTGACTCCAGATTGTTTTGTGCTTCAAGGGTGTTTATTGAAGTGCTCAATGATGGAGGGGTTGTAAAATGGTGAGGGGTGATGGTGGAGGAATGTCCATGACAGAGTCCAGTCTATTAGTCTCACAGGTGCATTGCCCATTGGGCATATGATGTGGAGCTGGGGCAGATCCAATCTAGACAGGGTTACAAAGTGGGACAGTGGTTTGACAATCAGGGTGGTCTCATTTCTTGGCGGGGTCTTGGCATCGTGCTCTGTCTTTTTCCTGGATCTCAGGGACCGCTTGCGGGGTGGTTCTCCATCTGCAGGGGGTGGGGTGCTGGTGTGGTGGTCTGTGGCAGTGCCTCCTGTCCACTAGCGCCGGCGGAGGTGGTGGGCAGTTCATCGTCCATGCTAGTGTCAGGGGCCCCTTGTGGTGCCACAGTGTCCCTCCTGGTGTTAAGTATTTCCTTCAGCACCCCTACGATGGTGCCCAGGGCGGAGCTGATGGTTTTGAGTTCCTCCCTGAACCCCAAATACTGTTCCTCCTGCATGCGCTGGGTCTCCTGAAACTTGTCCAGGACCATTGCCATTGTCTCCTGGGAGTGGTGGTATGATCCCATGATGGAGGAGAGGGCCTCGTGAAGAGTGGGTTCCCTTGGCCGGTCCGCCCCGTGTCGCACAGCAGCCCTCCCAGTTCCCCTGTGTTCCTGTGCCTCCATCCCCTGGACCGTGTGCCCACTGCCACTGCCCCCAGGTCCCTGTTGTTGTTGGGGTGGTGGGTTATCGTGGGTTCCCTGTAGTGGTGGGCACACAGCTGATTGACGTGTCCTGGGGACGGAGGTATGGGCCCACTGGGTGGGTGCTGTGCTGGTGTTACCAGAGGGTGGTAGGTCTGTGGTGGGCTGTGCCTGTGCGAGGGGAACCGACTGTCCCGAGGCCCACGATGGTCTGGGCTGGTCATCTGGATCCATTTGGACAGAGCTGCAGTCATCACTCTTGGGCCTCTTCTGTGGGTGGGGTGGAGATGTCTGGACCCTCCTTTCTGGTGACGTTGGGTAGTGGTCATGCAGGGGTGTAAAAGCATGATTATTGCATCTGTGTGTGTCATGGTGTGCAATGGGTGGGTGACCGTGTACCCCAGTGCTAGCATTCCTGTGTGGGGGCTTGTGTGATGATGGTTGAGGGGGTTGTTATGGGTATTTGCAGTGGGCATGCTTTAGTGATGAGTGTCCATGCTTTGTTGTGTCATGCAGAGCTTGGTGTTGGGATGTGTGGTTTGTGTTATTAGTACATTTGTGAGGAGTTGGAGTGATAGGGGAGGGGGCGAGGGTGGGGGTCTGTGATAGCATGCAGGTAGGGTGGGGGATATGATAGTTAAAGGTTTGACTTACCAGAGTCCATTCCTCCACCGACTCCTGCGAGGCCCTCAGGATGCAGAATCGCTAAGACCTGCTCCTCCCATGTTGCTAGTTGTGGGTGAGGAGGTGGGGGTCCGCCGCCAGTCCGCTGTACCGCCAGGTGGTGTCTTGAGACCACAGAACGCACCTTCCCCCGTAGGTCGTTCCACCTCTTCCTGATGTCGTCCCTATTTCTTGGGTGCTGTCCCACTGCATTGACCCTGTCGACTATTCTTCGCCATAGCTCCATCTTCCTAGCTATGGAGGTGTGCTGCACCTATGCTCCAAATAGCTGTGGCTCTACCCAGACGATTTCCTCCACCAGGACCCTGATCTCCTCCGACGAGAACCTGGGGTGTCTTTGCCATGCCATGTGGTGGTGTGGGTGATGTGTGGGGTGTTGTGCGTGGTGATATGTAGTGGTGTGTGGTGTTTTGTGGGTGGAAGTTGTGTGGGTGATGGTGTTGAGTGCCTGTGGCTGCTAGTTTGTGGATGGTGGTGTCTCTCTCTGGCCTTCTTTCGGAATTTTTGGTCATAGGTGTTTGGGGGTGATGTGGGTGTGTGTTTTATATAGTATTGAGTGTGTGGGAGTGGTGTGTGTATGTGTATCAGGTGTGTGTATTTGGAATTGTCCAATGTGGCGGTGTTTTGTAGAAGTGTGTGTATTTTGAGCGCGGCAGTGTGTACCGCCAATGGAATACCACAGCTGAAAGATCGTCGCGTGGATTTGTGGGTCGTGATAGCATGGGCGTATTTCTGTTGGCGTGACGGTGGAGGTTTTGTTTTCGCCAGTTTATCACAGACCTTTGGTGTGGCGGATTTGTGTGGGTGTCTGAATTTTGACGGATTTCGAGATGTGGGTCAAAATAGATGTGGCGGAATTCCGCGGCCCCAGCGGTGTGTTGGTGGTCTTCTGCACGGCGTTAAGCGGCTTTCACCGCCAATGTTGTAATGACCCCCATTAATTAGTGATTTTAAAAGGCTCCTGGGAGAAAAAACAAACCCCCAACTTTAATCTTTCTGGGAACTTTAACCTATATTTACTCGGCTCACTAGCGTGGGATGAACTAATAACCATTCAATCTTCGCACTGGGACATCCCTCTGTGGGGGGGGACTCAATGGGAAGACAAACTAAAACTGCCAAGCACCTGAGAATTAGAGCACCTCTTTGTTAAAGACAATCCTCCCACAGCAACACTCCATTCCTTGACAGCTGCCATAACACTGGATTACACCTGTGTTACTCTTCCACACAGTTTTAGCATACAATTTGATCTAGGAAGAATCTAGCGACCTCCTCCCACAAGTGATCACACTGAAAGTGAGTCCATCTGCCGCCTTTTATCAAGCTAAGGGGCTCATTCCGACCCCGGCGTTCAAGGACCGCCGGGGCCGGGGATGCGGGGATGCGGGAGCACCGCCAACAGGCTGGCGGTGCCCCGCAGGGCATTCTGACCGCGGCGGTTTGGCCGCGGTCAGACCAGGAAAACCGGCGGTCTCCCGCCGGTTTTCCGCTGCCCTGGGAATCCCCCATGCCGGCACAGCTTGCTGCGCCGCCATGGGGGATTCCGACCCCCTCACCGCCATCCTGTTCCTGGCGGTTCCGACCGCCAGGAACAGGATGGCGGTGAGGGGTGTCGTGGGGCCCCTGCAGTGCCCATGCCAATGGCATGGGCACTGCAGGGGCCCCCGTAAGAGGGCCCCACTTTGAATTCCAGTGTCTGCTCAGCAGACACTGGAATTCGCGACGGGTGCAACTGCACCCGTCGCACCTTCCCACTCCGCCGGCTCCATTCGGAGCCGGCTTCCTCGTGGGAAGGGGTTTCCCGCTGGGCTGGCGGGCGGCCTGCTGGCGGTCGCCCGCCAGCCCAGCGGGAAAGCCAGAATGGCCTCCGCGGTCTTTCGATCGCGGAGCGGCCATATGGCGGTTCCCTCCAGGCGGGCGGCTCCCGCCGCCCGCCGGGGTCTGAATGACCCCCTAAATCTCTTATCTTGGTGCACACTACGAATGACAAAAGAATCAAATGTAATACTGCTATGATAGAACAACTTTTGTCGACTGCAAAGAAAGTATTGCAAGAGCCAGAATATATGATTACAAATGCTATTGTTGCATGGGAAGTTTCCACAAAAGAGTGAAGGGATACAAGTGCAACAGCAATGTCATGGGAAAATGGGGAAAGGCAAAGAAGACAACATCGTCAATTGACAAAGACACAATTAAGGTAAAGAGGCATAAGAGAAATATCAACTTTTGCCGTAGGAAACTCTGCTGGAGATCAGATGACGAAACTGCAATGAGAGCTGAATAAAGAGGCATTAGCAAAGCTATACTGGTCAATAAAAAAGGGGATGATATGTTTTGGGCCAAGCTCCTTTATGACATAAAGAGCAATGATCATGCGCAGTTTTGGTGCACAGCCAATACAATGCAGCACCCCACTCACTGTGGAATTAGCTCCATCCTCATGAAGAGTCCTGGGCAACGTTTCTGCATGAGCATTTCAATTGTACTTAAGGTAGCCAAACTCAATCCCACGAGCCAGGAAAACTCTTACTGTATGAGCCCAGCTATAAGGTTGCAATAGAAGCCGAAGGGGAGGTGGTGCCAATCACGTGCCCCTAGGAGCAGACGTTGGAGCCCTTTGCAGTCACCAGTCGGGCAATACATAGACAGATATCAAAAGGGAGATGGGAGGGGGCTCCAGGTCCCAATGGGAAGCTGCCTGCATTGTTTAAACAAGATGCAAGTTACTGGTCAGATAAACTGAAGCCCTTATTTCAGCAGATTTCAGCAAAAATAACAATCCCGGATTCTTGGAGAGGGTCCATAATATCACCACTCTCTCATCAGCACATTTGAGAACATAGGCTGTGACATCCTGACGCCATGGCCACTGTCGCTTGGAAGGAACTACTTGCCAAGAAATGGAGCACTGACAGGACCTACACTAGAGGGGAGATACCTGTGAGGTGGTGGATAGCTGAAATCAGGTATGGCTCCAATTGGGCACACAGCTCTTGGATTGTGGCCCTATCAGGTCTGTAGATTAGGATAATGTGCCTGTCCTCCACTGTTGCCAAGTCCACCAGGGGTCTGTACACGGGGATATGTCTCCATCTCCTATTCATCCACAGCGGTTGAACTCTAGGGTGAAAAACGGTGAGCAGATGGTCATACTCAAACATATACCCAGAATAATATGCCTTTCTTTTTTTACAGGAATAGTGTGTGAACGTGTAGGCCCATTAATGTGCCTATGTCTGCTGTGATGCAGTTAGGTGCATTGGCCTGTGCCCCCCTGAAATGGCGGGCGCCTGACCTGTGAGGAGGGACAAGTAGAAATTAGGTAATTCCGCTGGCGTTGTGCGCTGTTGCGGGAGGCGGTCGATGACCGCCATGCAACACATCATTGGCTATCATTGGGACCTATGGGTTCCAAGAGCCAATGGTGATGCACGCCGGTAGTGACGGTTCGCACCGCCACGGAGATGGCCGCCATTTTCTATCAGTTCACTCACTTACTACCTGACCTTCAACAGGAGAGGACCTACACTGCAAGTGCTGCTGTGACCAGTGGCTGGAAGCGACCATAGCTCTAGTGCCTGGTGAAAGGGCCCCTGCCTTCACTTCGGAGGTGTTGAAGAGACTAGTGGATGCGGTCCTACGCCAGTACCCTTTAATTTATGGTCCTCCAGAGAAACAGGTGAGTACATTGTGAGCACGATGCGTGGGACATGAATGTATGGAGTGCTGTGTGTGTAAGCGTCTTGTAGGTGGGGGGCTGAGGGGTCCTGGGCAGAGTGCTGCATGTTCGGTGGGCAATGTCTCTGGGTAAGGGGATGGGAAGGATATGGTGGGCCATGAGTATAGCAGTCCGGACGGTATGAATAATACCTTTTCTGCTGTATCTTTTTCTGCAGGTCAGCGCCCATCAGAAAAAGGGAATTTGGCTTGCCATCGCCAAGGAGGTGCGGACCCTGGAGGTCTTTGACAGGCGGAGCACCCACTGTCGCAAACGGTGGGAGGACCTGAGCCACTCAGCAAGGAAGACGGCGGAGGCCCAGCTGGGGCTGGCCTCCCAAATAGGAAGGGGTGCCCATCGTACCCTGACACCCCTGATGTTTTTGCATCCTGGCGGTGGCCTATCCAGAGTTGGATGGGCGCTTGAAGGCATCACAGCAGCCACAAGGGGGTGAGTAAAGATTCAGAATCATGACTTTGTGCCCATTAAGGTGTTACCTGGGTGGGGGATGTGGGTCTGTTGGTGCACCTAGGCCAGGGCGAACATGGCAGGGTAGGTTCCATGATGGGCAAGCTCAGATGCACTCCAACCTCAATAATGCTAGTGGGCATCTACTACTGGGCAGGGTCCTGTGGGTTTCAGGGGTGCAGCTAATGGCGTTATGCATTTTACCCATGGCCTGGTGACTAGCATTGTAACTGGTAGTGCATGGCCTAGTGCATAGGGCTGTTCCCTGTAAGTTGTGTACGCCAACGGTAGTTGGGTTGCTGGCATTGACCAAGTGCATCCTGTGTCTCTTCAGGCGACTTTTAAGTTGTAGGTTGTGGTAGACTCAATGTGCGTCATGGTGCAGTCACCATATGCCGTGGTTCTCCATCTGACTGTAAGTCTTCCTGTGCCATTGCAAGGTTGCTGAGGTGGATGATTCAGGTGCACTGCTAGAGACAGGGCTGCTTTGCATGAGGATATCACCCTCTTCTTCCTCACCTTCCACTGTAATGTGACCAGTTGTAGCTGATGTTTCCCGGCTCTCCTCACCTTCGCCACGGGGGACCAAATTCAGCAGTTTTTTAAGTCGCTCCTCCCACCGGATTGCCTGATGTTTTTTCACATAGTCGTCTGGCATCCGGTACCATAATGTGAACTGCACTTACTTCTATGAATACTTGTGGTAAATGGAGCACATTGCAATGTTCTCCTTCTCTTTGCTAATCATAAAAAAGTTCCAAACTGGGGAGAAGTACTTTTTTACTGGGCAACTGCCAATGCCTGAAGAAAAACTGGAGGTTGGTGGGTGTATTGATTGCCTCTCTGCAGTGCATTCTTCTACTGAGGTATGGGTTGGTGCAGGTCTCTGCTGGGGCCTTACAGATATAGGAGCTGGCAGTGCTGCATGTGCCACATTCCTTGGAGCAATTTGGATAGTAATGTCGGACTCCACTGTACCAGTTTCCATAACAATGACTGGCTCATTATCATCATCCTTCTCATCATCATCCCCTTCTATGATTCTATGTCTTTCTGGAACATTGCTTTCCCCTGCCTCTCCTGGCATCTCCTGGACTCTGCCGGGGTCCACTACATATCCCTATTATCATCATACAAAGTGTGCTTGGAGAAGATGGTGAACTAGTACCCGTGCTTTTTCTTGCTAGAGACCTGGGAGCCATTGATTCTAAAAGAGGAGGTTCTGGCTTAGTAGGAAGCTTGATCTGTTCTGCTCCAGCTTTGGGAAGATCTACTATTGCTGGCTGCAGATGTTGTCCACTTTGCTCTGCTTCTTGAAAAGATTGGGTACTACTTTGCAAAATGGACACATCTAATTCAACGTATCTGTTCGTCTGTGTCACCATGATTGCAGTGGCTGCCTCAATGACAGAAATGGTCTTGGGCTTAGGTTGGGGTGATGCTGTTGATGTTGGAGTGCTGCTCCAAGGTTCCTCTCTGGAAACCATTGTGGCAGATACACATCTCCTGAAAAAGGTTGTCATTGGTACACCACTGGTGGAAAGCTACTTTTTCTTACTGACCACTTTCTTGGGAGCAACTTTCTTTGGGGCCATCTTAAGCTCTCAGTTGGCAGTGGCACTAAAATGCACAAGTGAAAGAGTTTGGAGAACCCGAAGTAGCTGTACAGGACTTCTCTTTGGCAGTGTTGCTGCTGATGTGATGTCTCTTCTCTAGTGCTCCTAAAAGCAACCAAGTGGTAAAAACATGTAGTTAGTGAAATGTGGCATTTTTGCAGGTTGAAATAGCACAGACAAATGTACAGTTGGTTACTCATGTAACATGCAGATATAGCTCTTTGCTTTATCTCCATCAGTTTTGAAGGAAACTCCCATGTTGTCAGAGAGAGGTGGATCGGTAAATAGAATAATCCTTAAAAAACCTGTGGTGGTAAGGTTGTCCAGGGGAAATGGAATAATCATTAAAAAATAGAATTTTTGCTGCTGATGTGTCTGCGGTACGTCCATGGTGTCCAGGAGAATATGGAACTATTATACACCAGAAGGAACAGAATGCTGTAGCATGGCTGTGTGACTTTGGTAGATGTATGGATGCATGGAGAAATGGATGGATGGATGGATGGAACAAGGCATATTGCTGAATTAAATAAAATTGAATAAATGTAAAAAGTAAAAAAATGAAACAAATTAAAGAAATAAAATCAAAATAATAAAACAAGAAATTAAAAAAACAAAATAAAGAAAATTATACAATTAACATAAAAAATAAACAATTAAAATACAATAAAATCAAAAATTGGAATACAAATAAAAAAATGTTGGAGAAATACAGTAAAAATTAAAATAACAAAACAAAACATAAATTTAACTTAAAGAAGATGATCAAAAATCTCTGATGTTTCCAAGCAAGCCTATGGGAAAGAAACACTGTCTGGATGCACAAAACAGCTGCAAACAACATGGTAAAAAACCACAAGGAGGGATGGCAAACAAAGAACACATGCACGCCTATGGCAAAAGGACACTGGCTGGATCGACACCAGCCACATGGTGAAACAACAGCAACAAGGAGCAAGGAAGCATGGGGAACAAAGAAAGAACACATGCAAGCCTGTGGCAAGCAGGCCCTGGCTGGATGGACAAAATGGCTGTCAGCCACATGATCAAAAAGCAACTGTGAACAAGGAGGCATAGGGAACAAAAAACACATGAACATAGACTACTCAAAATGCCCCCTGGCCACACGACATGGAAAACAAGACAAATGGTGGATGATGACAAACGCATACACACACACACACTGGTCATAAGGCGGTATGGTGGTAATAACTAAGGGTGGGCGGCATGCTCCGTTCCATTGGCGGAGCTAATGGAGCTTTTGGCACACCGCGCTCCGCTTGGAGTGTGGAGTTCAACCCAAAAACTCTGCTATCCCCGCCAGCCGAGCAGAGCTTACCATGTGCAAACTGCAGCCCAGTTATGTGCCACATAGTGCATGCCTGAGCTGCAGTGTGCAGTTTTGTCCCAACGACGATGAAGCTGTAACTGGCACCAGCAGTTCCAGACCCAGGGGGATTGTGGATTCCAACAAGGCCTTCCTCCACCAGTACCACGGGCTGAGCCAGAGAGTAGAGGGCAGAGGAAGGCAGAGTGCAGGTCTACTGGGGACGGGGAACCAGATGAGTTCTCATTTTTTTCATGTATATATTGTTTGTGCACACTGGTACACAAGAAGCCTGAAACAATAGCTTTCACTGCCTACGGCCCTGTCCTGAACTCAGGCCTGACCCTGCTTAGTGCTTCAGACATCGGACACATTCAGGAGAGGGTGCCAACTTGCAGGTCACAAACTCCGCCTCCACAGAATCCCATGACGTTTTAAATGAACTCCTCAGAATTCCTTGGAGTAGAACTCCTTGAACTCCGTCCAGGCCTGGTAAGAAGAAAACACTAATATTAATTTAGGAATGCAAAATATGAAAATTAACTGAGCTATAAAAATTTCACAAGAACAGTACACACATCCTCCTATGCCATAAAATTTTACCACACAACTTTTTCACTTTTTGCCCAAAAAAAGAAATGCAAAAAACACCAACATTTTGAATTTAATCCAATGCCATCCCTGCCTCAAATGAAGTTTTAAAATCATATACCACTGAAATATTTATTTCATGCAACAATTACTACTAGTACTGGGCCTACTGCATAGATGGCCCTTTGGAAATCTAGACCACATAGTAAAATAATATTGCAAATGTTACAAATATGTAAAAAAGGACAGGTTCTGACTGAGCTGTGCAACAATTTTTCTTTACAAAAGATGAAAAATTAATGAAAAGAAAAATAAATAATAACCAGTCCCATAATTAAACCCTAGGATACCCACAACTATAAAATGTAAAGATCTAATTAAAATACAAAGAAATATTGGTACATGCCCAAGCAAACAAACAGCACCCTTATACAATCGTTTTTGAACTTACTTGTGTGATTTCACAAACACAAAACCCTTAAATCCAAATGTATTTTCAGGAGACCTTGAAATCCAAGTGAAAAGTGACTAGAAGATGGACAGAGCACTGGAAAGAGCCTGCTGCATAGTACCAGAAAGATTAATTCTCTGGGGCACTTCCTTCCTGTTTGAAAAAAAAGCCTTCTCAATCAAAAAACAACTTGAAAGGATAATAAAATGCACTCAAAATACACTTTCTGAGAATATTTAGTAGTACCTGGAGTAGAAAATCGACTCCAGATGCATTCACACTCGCGAGTAGGACTGTTTTGGTCATGGTGGAACCTTCATGAGTAAACACGCACTGTCACAGTATCCTTTCCTCGGCATCTGCACACTGCTGAACAAAGGGCCCACCTCCCGGTGTCACCAACTCAGAAAGCTATTATAGCAGAAAGTTATGATGAAGCCAGGCGGGGGGAAGGGAATTAGGGTAGGGAACTGCAGGGAGAGAGATCTGAAAAGAAATGGTTAGAACAAATATGCATACATTCATTCATAACAGTATAACACACCAATAGACTCTTTAATAAAGGCTTCTCCATGATATCAGATTGAGACCCTTTGTGAATTGGGCATAGCCCCTTCTTTGAACCATGGAACAAGAACAAACTGCAACCTCTGAACCTAGAGATGGCAAGAGCTGTGGGCTATGGTCATACTCTGAATATCAATCATGTAACAATTATGCATTCATAAAATATACGTCTGATCTCAGCCTAGAAATTTTCAAAGACCTAAATATGTATCTCACAAATTATGCTTCCCAAAAAACAATAATTTGCTTATTTCTGAAACGTTTTCACATTTACTACCTAGGCCTGAAAGTTTACTCATTGAACTTGAAGAGTTTTGTTCGTTAGGCAGAAGCGCCTTGCTTGTTGTTCATGAAGCGCTTTGATTATCATACATGAAGCGCTTTGTTCCTTATGCCAGGGAGCACTTTTGCTTTCTTTTTCTGAAGCTCTACACTCGTTATGCTAAGGGGCGCTTTACTCATGTGGCCTGAAGCATTTTGATACTCGTGCCCAGATCGCTTTACTCATGTAGCCTGAAATGCTTTGATTGTCGTGCCAAGGGCACTTTACTCTTGTGCCTTGAAGCGCTTTGCTCGTTGTGCTAAGGGGGCGCTTTACTCATGTGAACTAAAGCGTTATGATTGTTGTGCCAAGGGCGCTTTACTCATGTGGACTGAAACGCTTTGATTGTCATGCCAAGAGTGCTTTACTCATGTGGACTGAAATGCTTTGATTGTCTTGCCAAGGGCGCTTTACTCATGTGGACTGAAACACTTGGATTGACGTGCCAAGGGCGCTTTACTCATGTGGATTGAAACGCTTAGATTGTCGTGCCAAGGGTGCTTTACTCATGTGGACTGAAACGCTTTGATTGTCATGCCAAGGGCACTTTACTCATGTGGCCTGAAGTGCTTTTGATTATCGTGCCAAGGGTGCCTTACGCGTGTGGCCTAACGCGCTTTTCTCGTTGTGCTAAGGGGTGCTTTACTGCTGTGATCCAAAGCGCTTTGATTGTCGCACCAAGGCTGCTTTACTCTTAGAACTGGAAGCGCTTTGCTCGTTGTGCTAAGGGGCGCTGTACTTTTGGAAGTAACAACTCCCTTCAAGATTTGGTACATCAAGACCTTACCGATACGAATACGAACTACTCAGATTTGAATTCACCATGGAAACAAGGATACTCCGACTTGCTGTCAATCTGCCTTGCAGGAAATCTGCTCTTCTTTAGAGGAACCCCCACAAGGTCTGACTGCATCGAAATTTTCAAAATAGTGAGAAATGTACTTGGGTGTGGCTGGGCTTTATAGGCCTGCCACACCCCAAGATGGCCGCTGCCTCTAAAAACCTGGGAATTTGTGTCCCTTCATAGAATAGCACTGATAAGTGCATCTTGTCCACCAATGTCCTGACCCTGCAGCTACATGAGCTTTACCACAGGGCAGGCGATGCTGATGACCACTTTTAGAACAGGAAGGGATGACAAGTGGTGCGCATGAAGCGCCGCAAATACGCGCAGCAGAGTTTCGAGCGGGACCTGGACCGCACATAGCCTTATTCTTGACACGGACTCTCATGGTGGAACCTGCACGAGTAAACACCTACTGTCACAGTGTCCTTTCCTCGGGATCTGCAAGCTGCTGAACAAAAGGCCCACCTCCCGGTGTCACCAACTCAGAAAACTATTATAGCAGAGAGTTGTGATGAAGCCAGGCGGGCGGAAGGGATTTAGGGTAGGTAACTGCAGGGAGAGAAATCTGAAAAGAAATGGTTAGAACAAATATGCATACATTCATTCATAACAGTATAACTCACCAATAGACTCTTTAATAAAGGCGTCTCCATGATATCAGATTGAGACCTTTGTGAATTGGGCATAGCTCCTCCTTTGAATCATGGAACAAGAACAAACTGCAACCTCTGAACCTAGAGATGGCAAGAGCTGTGTACTATGGTCATACTCTCAATATCAATCATGTAACAATTATGCATTCATAAAATATACGTTTGATCTCAGCCTAGAAATTCTCAAAGACCTAAATATGTATCTCACAAATTATGCTTCCCAAAAAACAATAATTTGCTTATCTCTGAAACGTTTTCACATTTACTACCTAGGCCTGAAAGTTTACTCATTGAACTTGAAGCATTTTGTTCGTTAGGCAGAAGCACCTTGCTTGTTGTTCATGAAGCGCTTTGATCATCATACATGAAGCGCTTTGTTCCTTATGCCAGGGAGCACTTTCGCCTGCTTTTTCTGATGCGTTGCGCTCATTACGCTAAGGGGCGCTTTACGCATGTGGCCTGAAGTGTTTTGATACTTGTGCCCAGATCGCTTTACTCATGTAGCCTGAAACGCTTTGATTGTCGTGCCAAGGGCGCTTTACTCTTGTTCCTTGAAGCGCTTTGCTCGTTGTACTAAGGGGGCGCTTCACTCATGTGAACTAAAGTGTTTTCATCCTCCTGCCAAGACCGCTTTACTCATGTGGCCTGGCGCTTTACTCATGTGGACTGAAACACTTTGATTGTCGTGCCAAGGGCGCGTTACTCGTGGACTGAAACGTTTAGATTGTCGTGTCAACGGCGCTTTACTCATGTGGACTGAAACTCATTGATTGTCGTGCAAAGGGCGCCTTACTCATGTGGACTGAGGCGCTTCTGATTATCGTGCCAAGGGCGCCTTACGCGTGTGGCCTGAAGCGCTTTTCTCATTGTGCTAAGGGGCGCTTTACTTCTGTGATCCGAAGCGCTTTATCATCGCACCAAGGCCGTATTACTCTTAGAACTGGAAGCGCTTTGCTCGTTGTGCTAAGAGGTGCTGTACTTTTGGAAGTAACAACTCCCTTCATGATTGGGCTCATCAGGACCTCACCGCTACGAGTACGACCTACTCGGACCGGAATTCACCATGGAAACAAGGATACCCCGACTTGTTGTCAATCTGCCTTGCAGGAAATCTGCTCTTCTTCAGAGGAACCCCCACGAGGTCTGACTGCATTGAAGTCTTCAAAATAGTGAGCAATGTGCTTGGGTTTGACTGGGCTTTATAGGCCTGCCACACCCCAAGATGGCTGCTGCTTCTAATAACCTGGGAATTGTAGTCCCTTCATAGAATAGCACTGATAAGTGCATCTTGTCCACCAATGTCCTGACCCTGCAGCTACATGAGCTTTACCACAGGGCAGGCGATGCAGATGACCACTTTTAGAACAGGAAGGGATGACAAGTGGTGTGCAAATACGTGCAGCGGAGTTTCGGACGGGACCTGGACCGCACGCAGCCTTATTCCTGACATGGACTCTCATGAGTGGATCCGGAAACATCGCAATTGAATGCAACGTCCTGCGCTCGCTTGCTAGCAGCTCAGGAGAGTGCCAAAATCCAACCTTGCATGTGCAAACAAATTCTGCTCTGTGCCAGAATGCTGAACTCAGGAACTCCACAGTACCCAAATTCTATAAACTACGCTGGCAGAGCGGATTTTGACATCCGGTCCTACTTCTTAGTGGACCTAACACCAAAACTGGATTGCTGCAATTATCATGCACCAAGTCTGGGGGGTATTGTGCACTCCAACCTTCTTTACGAATATGACTTTGGCCCTCATTACGAGTTTGGCGGTATTTGGGCAAGATCGCCATGCGAAATTCCGCCACTATACCAGCAGCAGTGGCAGAATAGCGACTGCCGGATTACAAGTTACAAAAAACAATCGGCCAAAATACATGCACAAAACCAACACCCCCAGGCCAACCCACGGTGAATGACTGACTGATCAATCGTAGTTCCCGCCACACCGACACCATTCCAACCGCCATATTATCAATTAACCTCCAGTACAGCGCAACATGTATGGTGGACACCATAGGCAGTTTGCACCGCGGCGGAACAAAAAGGCACTGCGGAAAGTGGCTAACACCACATTGGCTAGTTCAAATATCCCACACCTGATAACCATACACACACCATGCACACCTTACCACGCCCCCATACAACCGCCTCCCCCAACAATCAATAGCGACAAACACGATCACCTATAGCCACACCTGAGACCGAGCACACACGAAACACAGCAAACAAAGATCACACAGCACACATTGCAAAAAGCAACACCGCATCTCACCAGCACACACAGCCATACACCCCTATTTCACCACACATTCCGTACTCCACCCGACACATACAACACATTCCCACCCTATAACATGCCACACCAGAAGTATGCACAAATCACCAAAAATGAGTTCCAGGTCCTGGGAGTCCAGGTCCAACAGACTTCAATAGCCGAAAAGACGGAGTTATAGCAGAGGATCGTAACAGGATCAATGCAGTCAGCACATACCCAAGCACAAGGGAGGACATCAGAAAGAGGTGGAGGCAGAGGATAACCAGTAGCAAGACAGGCGGTGGGCCCCCACTACCTCCCCTCCAGCTGACAACCAACCCACAGCAACCCACCCCACTGACCCTGTCCCAAACACATGTGAAGAACCACAGCTCCCACAATCCAATCCAAACAAATGTCTGCAGTGCAGCAGACGTTATTTCTAACACAGGGAAACATGTTGAGCCACTGTATGCTTACACAACAGTCACACAACTAACATCTACTGTATCCATTCACAGGTGCCACTCCAATTGACTCTCTGCAGAGGATTCCAGGCTTAGGCAGCCCTCACCAGGATGAAGGCCCTACAGGATGTCTGAATGAGGATGACTTGCCTGCGCCATCTGGGGCCACTGGCAGTCTACCAACAACACACCCACCCTGGACACACCGGAAGAACCTACCCATGTGGCAACAACACCACAGACAGAACCTGAACCCCAAACCTGTGACCCAGGGACCCAACAATCAGAGGTGTGCCCTGTAGTACAGCGGCCAGTGTCAAGGGCACCCACCCCAGACAATGATTGCCCTGCTGACACTGGAAGTGGGCACACTGTGCCAGGGGCACAGACACACGGGGCTAGGGCTAGTGAGAGGGGAACAGTGACCCAAGGCTCTGGACAGCCACACCAAATGACTGCCCAGGAGGGCCTCAGCCAAGTCCTGGGTGTGTACCAGCACACCCAGGATACAGTGGATCAGATCCTCGCCACCATGCAGGAGACACAGCGGCTGCGGGGGCAATACAATCAGGAGGCCATGCAACAGTGGCAGGCCCAGAGTGCCACCGTGGCCTCCATTGTAGGGGTGCTCCAGGCCCCTACCTCTGGCCACATCCCATCACAGCCCTTCACGTCAGTGGCAGCCAGTAGCATGGAGGTCCTGCCACAGGGCTCGCAGGACACCAGCATCCCTACCCCTGTAGATGGGGAACCCCCCACACAAGCGAGGACGTCCAATTAGACACCCAGCCGGACATGATGCCCAGACCAAGACCACCACCAGCAGGTGACCCTCTGCTGAACACTCCCTTATGTATGAGACCCTGTCGACTGTCCACTCCCAAATCTCTGTCTACCTATGGCCAGCAGACTGGGCCTGGGCTACCTACAGCTGGCCTTAACATTCTGATAATCACCACCACCATGACCCCAATCATCACCCCTCACAATTGTATATCACAAATAAACTACAACTGAGCACAGTCCATGTCTATGTGTTTATTTGCCATGAGTGTGTATGGAACTGCCAAGCATGTACAAGTGGCAACCCATTATCCAGCACATACATAGGAGGGTGACAGTGGGGGCAGCAAAATGCCGGGAGGTTGATCGTAGAGCAGGCAGTGCCTGGACATATGTGTCAATGGACGCTACAGGCCAGGCAGAGAGCACAGAACACCACAACATTGTCCTTAAAGAAGAGCAAGACAGGGAGAACAATCACTGTAGGAGTCACAGATGCCAACTCCACACAAATGCACTGTAGGAACAGTTATCCAGAGCAGATATAGCAGGCATGTCCACAACCATATGGAAAGTACCAACACACATACACAGCACATACCAAATCTAATGGTCCCACAATCACAATGCCCAGTGCCAGACCTGGCCCATATCCACTGCCACCAACGGCAATGTTGCACTTCCACCCAATGTTGACTCCCAGGATGGATGCTGCACACATGCAAATACCCTGTGTGGCACACACACAGCACCTGCAGTGGCAACTCAGGGAACTTTCCACTTACACATTGATGACACTAGTATACCAGCACAACACCTGCCTGACCATGGGCCAGACCTGTACACTGTGACTGTCTCAGTCATGTGCACATGTGACACCCGCCAACCCACCCAGAGTCTGATCTGCAACCATCACCGCCAGTGTTCCCAGACAAAAGGTGGCATCAGAGAGAAGGCAAACAGTTGTAGAGGACACATACCACGTAGTTTGCACATACCTGCATCTCAGCCGAAGTAATGTCGAATCAGCTCCATCCTGGATTCAGCTGCATCCTCATCATCCCCCTCTTCATCACTCCCCATGTCCCCTTCATCAGCCACTGGTTCTGCTACTCCTTCCTCTGCATCCAGCAATGAGATGTGACACCTCAGGGCCACAATGATCTGAAACACCTTCTGTGGGTTGTAGAGCAGGGCACCCCCTGGAGACATGTAAACACCGTAACTTGGCCTTCAGCAAACCAAAGCATCTCTCAATGACCAGTCTGTTCGGACCGTGGGCCTCATTGTAACTGTCCTCTGCATCTGAGGTTGGATGCCTCATGGGTATCAGGAGCCAGGGCAGGTTGGGATAGCCAGAGTCACCTGTGTGCATAGAGGGAAAATGCATATCAGGACCAGGAGGGCAATTGGGCAGGGACACAAGGGTGCAGTGAGCTGAAGGGCACACATATGCCGGGGTACATACCGATGAGCCAGGCCCGGACCCTCTAGAAAGATCCCATCATGTGTGGGACGCTGCTGTTCTGCAGCATGTAGGAATCATGCACAGAGCCTGGGTACTTGGTCGTCACCTGGGAGATGTACTGGTCCGTGAGACAAACCACCTGCACATTGATCGAATTAACGTTTTTGCTGTTTCTGAATACCTGTTCATTCCTCCTGTGTGGCACAAGGGCAATGTGGATGCCATCAATGGCCCCGATAACATGAGGGACGTGTGCCATAACGTGGGAAAATCTGCACGTCGGGGGAACCGGATGTAGTTGCACATTTGTATATGTTTAGGGCACACAGTACATCCCTCAGGACGGAGCTAAACATGTGCTGCGACATTCCACTTGCGAGGCCCACTGTGACCTAGAAGAAGCCTGAGGCAAGGTAGTGGAGGACTGACAGCACCTGCACTGTGGGAGGGATGGCATTGGGATTGCGTATGGCAGGCACCAGATCCAGCTCCAACTGGGCCACTAGTTCCATAATGGTCACACGGTTCAGAAGATAGGTCTGGATGATGTGATGCTCCTCCAGGGTGACAAGGTCGACTAGGGGCCTGTACAATGGTGCATTCCTCATCCTCAACCGTGCATAGTACCTGGGAACAGGGGAGAGATGTTAACATGTCGTGCAGCATAGACGTATGACGCATTACATTTCACACACATCACATGTTCTAAATGTGAAATGGTTGCCGCCGTTCTGAATGCATGGGACAAGTGGAAATGAGATCCTCCCACAGGCGTAACACGTCATGGCTGTAGGCAGACACGACTGCCATGCTATTCACCATTGGTTCACACTGTTGCCAATTGAGGGCTGGAGCCAATGGTGATTGCTGCCGGTGGTGACAGAAATGTTTGTGGCAGGCGTGACCGCCATTTCATGTGCTCATGCTCACTTGACTCCTGAATCTTGTGCACTGAAGACCTCCGCTGCGTGTGCTGCTGTGTACTGATTCTGGTAGCCAAGATGCTGCGTCCAGCAGGAGACAAGGCCCCAGCCTTCACCCAGGAGGAGTTGGAGCATCTGGTGGACGGGGTCCTGCCCCTGTGTGGACAGTTGTATGGGGCACCAGAGCTTCAGGTGAGCCCATTGTCATTGGTGGTGATGCGAGCTGTCTGCATGGGGATGGGGCTTTTGGTAGGTGGCAGTGTGAGTGGATCATGGACATGGGTGAGGGGCTGAGAGCTACATTGGCTGACGACGTGTGGCTGTGGAAGTGTGATGTGTGCTGTCCACTACTGTCCCAGGAATGCCACCCAACATGACTGTGCTCATATGTCTGTGTCATCCATGCAGGTGAGGGCCAATCAGAAGAAGGGGATTTGGCATGCCATCGCACCCACTGCAGAAAGCCATGAGATGACATGAGACGCTGGGCACGGAAGATCACAGAAACCCAGCTGGGGACATCCTCCCCTCAAGGGAGAGGTGCCCATCAGACCCTGACCCCCCCCCCAATGGCCTGCATATTGGTGGTGACCTACCCTGATGTGGATGGGCACTTGAGGACAGCACAGTAGCCATATGGGCATGAGTTCTCATTGTCACTTGTGACATGTGTTGACATGGTGGCTCTGGGTGGGCACCATTGGGTAGCTGTGGCATGGATGATAGGTACACTGATGTCCACCATGGTTTGTGTCCATCTGGGCAGGATTTACATCACAGGTGAAAGTGATGCCATGCTTTCTGTTGTAGCGGGCCAGACTGCTTAACTCAAAACTGGGTGGTCATCCACTTGCTGTACCTGCTTACCAGCACATGGCAACTGGACCTTCTGAGCTGGGGTGTCAGCGAAATTGTGATTGGTCCTGACCAACAACTGTGGCAGGGGTGCATCCATGTCCACAATCAGCTGACAGGCACTGCATGTATGGTGGGGTGGGATAGGTGCATAAAGTGGTGACAGTGCTTCTTGACATTAGACAAGGGGGCCTGCCAACTAGCCGTGCACGATCCTCTTGGGTGTCCGTCCTGTGCATGCCTGTATCAATGGCCATGGGTGTAGGCAGGTGCTGGACAGGTGTGGTGGGTATGACGATCCTCATGTAGAGAATTGCCTCAGTCAGACCATCAGTGGTTAATGTGTGCATTTTTGCAGTTTCTCCCATGGTGTCACCAAGTAGTAGGATGTTTAGAAGTGGGCATCATGTGTAATGTAATGGCATCAAATGCTGATGTTCTACCCTGTGTGGTGGTTGTGCTGGAAATGACCGATTGCACCCTGTATCTCTCTTTCTCCCTCCCTGTCCTCTGTCTTTGTGTGTTTTAGCATCATCTGGCGAAGGAGAAGGGGTACTGGCAAGTGCCACGGGACCAAGGAGACTGACACCAGTGGAGCCTAGGGGACAAGTGGGACAGGGGGCAAGGGGAGTGCCACGGGGGAGACAGGGTCGACTACTGCATCTTCAGATTCCTCCTCCGATGATGGCTCACTCGCGGTGGCAGACCCATCTGGGACCACTCCAGCACCATCCTTGTCTGCCACCCCCATACCGGCACTGCCCTCCCTCTAGGTCCCCACCCAGTTACCCCTGCCCACTCACCCAAGAGGGTGGGTAGCTCCTTCACCACAGGCACCTCTGCCCCTGCCCCAGTCAGCTCTGCTGCCCTCAACGAGGAGGCTATTTACCTCCTGGGGTCCGTCTCTGTGGGGAAGACAACTATTGTGAATGCCATCCAGGGACTGGAATCCCAGATGCAACAGACAAATGTGTTCCTGGAAGACATTCACTGTGCCTTGTCTGGCCTACAGAGATTGTTTAAGGCTTTGGCCTCCTCATTGATGACAGCCAGTTTCCCTTCTTCTTACGTCCCCCCTCCAGCTATCTTTTCCCAATCTGACATCCCTCTCCCCTCACCCATCAAAGGCACACTTACTGACCCACATGCATCTACATCAACAGACACAGTACGCATGGACAGACATAAGTACCACAGATGCCACCACCGCCATGCATACACTCAACATATCCATGCAGACATGTCACCATCCACACCCTGCACCGACTCCCCATCCACCTCCCCCTCACATTCGACACACCACTCACACCTGCAGTCAGCATGACATCAGTCACTGTTCCTGCCACATGTGCCCTCACTTCCACTATCACCACATCTTCTGACACCCATTCATGCACCACATACACCACAGGCACAACTGTCAACACACCCACAAGCAGTACATCCACCTTACCTGCAGACACCACCCCAACATTCACTCATACTTCCCCCGCCATCTCCCTTCATCTCCTCCCAGTACATCTCATTGTACACACTCACCCACCCAACAAGCCCCCAGCACACACATTTCATTCAACAAGGCACCTGCACCCATGGCACATTCACGTACACACATCACAACCATTCACACTCCCTCCACTCCCAAACGTATTTTCAGTGTCCTTCCATGTGTTCCCAAAAACATTTCCTGTGTGATTTTTCCATGTTCCCCACCACTTACCCAGTCACTGTTCCGTCCAAGCGCCCTGCTACCCTTCCTATGCCCCTGCCTTCCGCATCCCAGTCTGCCGCTGCCCCTCCACCAGCTATCACTTCCACCCCTGTCACATCCAGTGCTCGTGCTACCAAAGCCCACTCCCTTCTCTTCCCAAGCCAAGCCCACTCCCTCCACTTCCATGGCCAAGCCCATGCCCACGCCTTGTTAAACCCCCACCATCCTAGGGAAAGCCCAAAATGCAGCCCACTGCTAAGCCCACTCCATCCAAGGGCAAGCCCAGGGACACTCCATCTAAGGGCACCCATGAGGGCCCCCCTCTAGGCCAAGACAGAAGGACGCCCATAAAAGCCCAAGGACCCCTCCACCCCCACCCCACCCCTCGCGCCTGAGGTGCCTGCATTCCCCATTGATGCCTCTGCCCTGTGGAGGTGTGCACTTTGCATTCAGGAGTCAAGTTGGGGTGTCATCTTGTGCCCAGTGTACTCGGGGAACTATGGATTTTGGACTGGCCCTTGGCCCTTTATGTACATACGTTTTATATATTTTTTAATATATGGTTATCATATGGCACTACACAGTTGATGTTGTTGTTTTCTACCTAGTCCTGGCTTTCATTCATCATGTATATGTGGGGGTGGTGGGTATTGTTGTGTGTTGGTACCAGTGTTTGTTTATGTGTGTGTGTGTGTGGGCACCGCTTCCCATGTCATGTGTGTGTTGTGTGTGTGTGTACTAACATCGTTTTCCTCCAGTATGTGCTAGGCTGGTGTACTTACGGTTGGTGTCTTGGTCTCTGTCGCATGCCTGGGAGTTGCAGGGTCAGGTAGAGTATTGAAAGGAGTTGCATTGCGCGTGCCATGGTGCCAACGGATGTCCCTGTGTTCCTGAAGGTGGGTGTTCCCTTTACTTTGTTTGTTTCCTCCAGGCTTTTGGTGGCGGTGGTTCCCCCCCAGAAATCCTGGCCATGTGCAACCTTGTAATATGGACGTAGGATGCTGCCTGTCCACCAGGCTGGATATGGCTGTTCCCTGGCACACCTGCACTTCAGCTGTGGCAGGGCAAATGGTGACTTGGCTGTGTCCTGCAGGTACCTTTCCATGACTTGTAATATGGTGGTCTTCACTGCCAGGCCCGCTGCGGTATGGCCGCCAACTCTACCACGCAGCATGCTGACCGTCAATCTCGTAAGGAAGGCCTTTGTGCTTATAAGTCACACAACAGTCGGTCTACAGTGCCTCATTGATGTTACCCAATAGTACTCAGAACAAAACAGGTTAAAAATAAATTTTGACAGAATGAAAACTTTGTCACTGAACAGCATGAAAAGGAAAGCTTCAACCTGGCATATTGCAAATCAATGGTTAGAGTTGGTGCTGGAGAATAAATACCTTGGAATCATCATAGACAAAAAGGGCTCTTTTAAGCAAGAGAAAGATGATCAGCAGAGGAAGGGGCCCGACACTGACACCATTGCTCTGGGTAATACAAGCAAAATTTATCCCAACCATAACCTATGGAGTGAGGCACTTCGTGGAAGGGATGCAGCATCATTGGATGGGATCATGGTCGGAGCTTATAGAATGATTTTTGGCCTCCCTAAATATACTTCCCCTGCTCAAATCCAGCTAGAATTTGGGCTCCAGCAACAATCTCTTGCCAGGAGGGGAGCACATATCAAAAGTTGATACAAAATCAAGAAGTGCGAGACAGACTCACATCTGATGACCAGGGTAGTACACCTGCCAAGACCTACCTGATCGAATCCTTAACGCTTCTTGGTTTATAGGACCCTTCAGAATTGCAAGCAACCAGCCTAAAGGAACTTTTAAATAAAACAATAAAAATAACATCATCAATGAGGTATATTACCCTTGTTTCGAAAACAAATAGTGTGAAAGTGTAATTCCACTATCACTGACTGCCAGCTGTGTGGGAAGGGGAAGTGTGATGTGGTACATCTGTTGCGCATCTGTAAAAACTAATGACTGAGAGGAGAGAGATGCTACAGCCACATTTTAACCAGCGTGACATTTGATCATTCAGGCCTGCAGTACAGGACTGTTTTATGCCACAAGATCTACCGTCAAACTGTAGTTTTGTGAAACACCTTATGAACGTTGCGAAAAAACTAGCTGCAATGTAAGATGGATCTACAAGTGATCACGTACAAAATCACTTTATGGAGCCACGATGACCACTAAAGGGAAGTTGCAATTATGGGGTCCACTTGTCAAGCATATTCTGAGATTGGAGAGGGATTGTGAAGCTGATCCCCCGCCTCCCAGACTGCGTCTCTCAACTCAGCTCCTTTATTGCTTGACTTCTTAGAAATTTTAACTGGAGTTTGCCACTACAACTACTTTTTATTAAAAGTTTTAACCAGGAATGGTTGAGCGAGACTGCTCCAGTATATTTGGCGCACTTTTTGCATATTGCAGTAAGGAATGTTTAACAAATGGTCTACTTACTAAAATGCTATTTACACTGATGATATTTCAAGGATCTTTGTAAAGACCCAATGCATTGGAGAATATAATAACTGTAAAGATGAAGGGTCTGATTTAGATATTGGCGGACGGGTTACTTTGTCACAATGGTGGCGCATATTCCATCTGCCAAAATAGAAATCCCATTATGTCCTTTAGTATTTAGATTTCGGTGGACAGGATGCCTGTCACCGTTAGGAACGGAGAAGTTCATGCGTCAATATCTAAATCAGGCCCAAAGTACTCTTTTCACATTTTTTCCTTTATTTTCCTTTTAATAAGTCTTATCATGGGCCAATCCATTATTTATGTGCTTAATTGAAAGGTTTTAGTTGTTGATAGCATTTACGTTTTACTGTGCAAAGGTTTTAAGTAATCATGCATTAATAAAATAAAATAAACTAATTTGCATGTGTCTAGTTTGTAGGTTTGTATGTATGGTGATGTATTCAAGAAAACAGGTTCCAAATATGATCTATTTCCACATGAAGGATTAGTACACCTAAGTGTCCTTTTCACCTATTTACATCATTCAAAAATGTGTCTTCATATTGTAAATGAGTGTTTATTTTCACTGCAGATATTTAACGAGGTATGTTTAACTCACATTTTTACAAGCGTTGTCAATGGTGCCCTGTTGTTGTCATTGTAAAAAAATAAAGCAATGCAATGTTGGTAATTCTCTCTTTTCTTCCATACAGGCACATATTTCAAAGTGTCATGCATTTGACAATCACCATTTCATGCTATCCATGAACAATGCAATGCCATTTTTGAAGTACATCTAGGGGGTCATTCCGACCCCGGCGGTCAAGGACCGCCGGGGTCGGCGGGAGCACCGCCAACAGGCTGGCGGTGCCCCGCAGGGCATTCTGACCGCAGCGGTTTGGCCGCGGTCAGAACAGGAAAACCGGCGGTCTCCAGCCGGTTTTCCGCTGCCCTCAGGAATCCTCCATGGCAGCGCAGCTTGCTGCGCCGCCATGGGGGTTCCGACACCCCATACCGCCATCCTGTTCCTGGCGGTTCGCCCGCCAGGAACAGGATGGCGGTATGGGGTGTCGTGGTGCCCCTGGGGGCCCCTGCAGTGCCCATGCCAATGGCATGGGCACTGCAGGGGCCCCCGTAAGAGGGCCCCACAAAGAATTTCAGTGTCTGCTTAGCAGACACTGAAATTTGCGACGGGTGCAACTGCACCCGTCGCACCTTCCCGCTCCGCCGGCTCCATTCGGAGCCGGCTTCCTCGTGGGAAAGGGTTTCCCGCTGGGCTGGCGGGCGGCCTTCTGGCGGTCGCCCGCCAGCCCAGCGGGAAACACAGAATCACTGCAGCGGTCTTCAGACCGCGGAGCGGTGTTCTGTCGGGGGAACTCTGGTGGGCGGCCTCCGCCGTCCGCCAGAGTTAGAATGACCCCCCTAGTGTGTTGTCATCATCTGGTCATTGGAATAAATTGTTGTCATTGATTTTACAAATCATAGTATGTTGACTTCAAAATTGTCAACCATATCCTGTTGTATTCTGAGTATAAGTAGTATTGATGAACAACTTACTTTGCAATGTACATACACAGACAAATGTCATTGATTCTCCTAAGTTGTATAATAATTTGATTTTTAGCCTGCTATGCCTTGGATTGGTTTAGTTCTCAATTCTCCTCTCTACTGTGTTAGGTAGGATGTTTGGTACATGTATTGTGCACTTACTAAATAATCTTTTTTCTTTTTAAGACAGTTTTTCGGAGGTTTGCATGTGTGTAAATTAACCTATGTGTGTAATTCACAAACAATCATAGAAAGATCTAATCATTCCATTAATCATTTTTAACTGTTAGGTTGCTTCATTGTATCCAAAGACACATTTGCTGTACAATCCAGACTTTTATTTGCTGATTGTTTATAATCAAGGAGTTCCCACACCCAGAACCAATGGATCACCACCTGCCACTGAGGACACCTCCACTCCAGAAAAGAATCAAGCCTTCAGTGAAGACACCACTCTTGCAGGTCAGGATGATGATGAGTTGGCTGGTCCATCTGGTCTGTCTGGGGATACACACTCAGCTCATACCTACACCTCCTACACCAGCTGCAACAACACCTCAGCCTCAGGATACCTTAACTCCCTGTGTTCAAAGGAATATAACACCCATCTTGTGTCCCTCAGTAATGCCTGCTCTTGATCAAACACCACCACTGCTACAACTTTCAGTTCAGCCTGGAACCAATGAAATGGGGCACACTGTCTCAAGGGCACAGGGAAGTGTGGTAGGGTTCATGGAAGGGAATCCGTGGGCCATACAAATGAGGCCACAGGGTACACTGTCACCCAGACCACCATCAATCATGCCTTGGGAGCCCTAAGTCAGTTCTAAGACATGATGGCCTAGGTCCTAACAGAGCTCCAGGGCACTAAGCAGGTACAGAGAGCACACAATGTAGAGATGCAAAATCTCAACTCAAATTTCGGCTCCCTGACTAGGATGATGTTTGACATTTATCACAATACGTGCAGGGCTGTTCCTGTACCATCTTCCTCTGTCTGTGGTCCTTCAACCTCTGGACAAAACACATTAGTCTCAGCCTCAGATAGGGAAGCCCTGCCATAACAGGTAACAGTTCCACCATCCCCAGTCACTGCAGCTTGGATCCCCCTGAGGGGACATTCATCTGGATAAACAGGAGAGGATGGCAAGACCTTTACCACCACACAGATCCTAATTTCCTCCGTTCACTGTAGACTATTTTATGGACACATTTACCTTTTTTGATCTTTTACAGTAGTATTTTGTACATTTGACTTCAAACAATTTAGGCCCAGATTTATACTTTTTGACACAAAACTGTGCTAACGCAGTTTTGCGTCAAAAATGTTTGCGCTGCCTAGCGCCATTTCTTAATGCCACCTGTGCGTCAAATTTATACTTTGAAGCTGGGTGGCGCTAAGAATAGGTTAGAGTCATTTTTCCTGACGCTAACCATTGCTCCTTGTCGTAAGGCAAAATGATGTTAACGAAGGAAAAATGACTCTAATCCGGTTTGCGACATGGAAAAACGTCGCTTAACGGATATGCATAATTTCTTTCCCTCAACAGCGTCAAGAAGCGACTCAAATGGCGCAAACAGTGCATAGGAGCCCCAAAATGGATCCTAGAAGCCAGGAGAGACCCCAGGAAGACACCAGACAACTAGGAACCAGCCAGGAGGACATGGACAAGACCCAGGGGAGAGACAAGAAGAAGAGGAAGTGTTGCTTCAGCGCAGAGAAGCATGAACTTCTTGTGAGAGAGGTGACGGAGCACCAGCATCAACTCTTCAGCACCTCTAAATTGCCAATTGGGAGGAAAGGCAATTTGGGAGCAGATTGTGGACAAGATTAACAGTGTGGCAGAGTTCAGGAGAACTGTCACTGAATGCAAGAAATGGTGGCATGACTGCAAGCCCAGGACAAATGAAAAAATGAAAAGGAACAGGAAGGCAGCACTGCAGACTGGAGTTGGGAGTCCAGCACCGCAAGAGGACTTGGACAGGATGGAGGAGATGGTTGCAGCCATCATCCCAAAGGAAATCATCACTGGTATCGCAGGACAGTGCAGACTACCAGGAAACAACACAAATGCAGGGTAAGTTGCATGAGGGACCAAAATGCCTAACTTTCAAGGGCAAGAAGGGGGAGGCACATACCTGCTACACAATGCATGTCAGCCCTTCAAATCAAGCATTGGAAAGGGCAAAGAGGCAAGGCACCGGACTTCCTGCACTGTCCATGCCAGGTGCATTAGCTGTGCAGGTACATCTGGGGCACAGCACAACACAACACTAACTACCTTTGCATGGGGGTACACCGCCATGCAAAGGCTGCAGGAAATGCTGAAGCAGACCAGGAGGGTAGGGTAGAACGTAAAACTGGTCTGGTGACACAGGACAGCTGGTGTTGTCAGAATGTAAACTAGAGGACAATGTCCAGTCTCAGGCCATTGGCTCAAGCGGCATTCACCATTGACACCAGTTGCCTCTGCTACCTGTGCTGTGTGTGCTGGTCAATTAGGAAATGGCAGTTGGGTGCCCATGGCACAAACACACTCGAAATGAGGGTTCACTATGACGACGTGATCAATCCCCATCAATTCCTATCCAAGTGCAACTCCTGTCAACTGCTCATGTTCATAGACTCAATAACCATCAGGCTCTGTCACATACAAAATGATGTACACAGCAGTACTCTCATACCCATGCTGCCCATTCCTTGGTTTATCCTGTGCCTGTGTCACAATAGCTGCAATGCCACCATGCAAAATCTCAGGTGTCACAGTGCATTGTGGCGGAGAACATATGTGTGTAGGAAGACAAACACACCAGCACACTTACAAGAGGAAATGGAACTCTGCAAGGTCCATCAGTGCAATGCAATGTAGCACACATATGCAAACATCAACATGAGAAACTACCAATGGTAACACCTGTATTGTTTCATGGAAATGCCATACATGGTGTCGTGCTCGGTCTCAGCACCGCATAGGTGTACGTAAAAAATGATAGAGTGGGACAGGGCCATATTGTTATGTGTGGTGCTGCGTCATCAGCTCACGAACAATCATTGCAAGGCCTCAGCATGCACATGGAAGCAGAGGGAGGGTTGATGAGGACAAGAAGGTGGAAACCCTTAATTTGGACAGAACCCACACTTAGAAGATGTGGCGCAGACAATTGCTTAAACTGTCCACACTACATGTGACATGCAGGTGGGGAATAGGGCTGAGAGAATGCAAACTTTAATGACAGGAACAATGCATGGGAACCAACATGACAATGTACCACCAATAGACAGTCAGTGATGTCACGTTACAACTGGCACAACACAGACATTCTAATTGTACAATATCTCTTTGCAGAGGACGATGGCTCGCCTATGGATCTGCCTGACCTGGACTACCCTGATGACCAGCTGACAACCATCAGCCAGGAAACCCTCCAAGATGTCCTGGGAACACTCCAGACACCACCTCCAGATTCAAGGAGGAGCATTCATGTAGCAGCCATCCCAGAGGACCCACCCACCACCCCAATAGTACGACCTACCAGTTCAAACACAGCTGATGACTCTGATGACACAGGGACCACCTTTGAGAGGACAGTAGATGGAGTACAGCTGTAGCTGGCCAAGGAGGTGTGGGTGGGGATGCAAACTATGGCAGCCAGCCTTGAGGGGAGGCACATGTGCATGTTGAAGTCCGCAGAACAGACAGCAGCCAAACAAGTCACACAATCCCTACTGCATGGAGTCCAACAGTTTGTGAGAGACATAACCACTGTTGTGAGGGTGTTGCCACAACACCTGCCCTCCCAATCTTGCTGCTGCATGCATGACAACAAGCTGGACTCCATGTACCGGGAACTGGCCTCCCTCAGGGCAGACATGGCTACCTACCACAGGGATGTTGCTGCCATACTCGATAATCAGTAACTCCCCCTTCAAGGGCAGAGGAGATGACATACACATCAGAGGATGAAGATGTGGAACAGATCATCTTTACCCGTAGGAGTACCTGGTAGTACCAGCCCATGCCACATGGGCACTGAATTTCCTTTGTTCTGTGCTTGACAACATGCCAGTATTGCCACAGTTGGTGACATGTACTCTTCACTGGCACACTGTTATCCTTTCCACTATGGATTGTAATTGTCTGGCTATTCATGTTCCTCTGCACTGAACGACACTTCATCTCAGCATGTCCAATAACATGTCCCTCAAATTTGCACTTGTGTTGCATCACAATAGAATTCTTTATGCAAATGGGTTCACAGACCTGGACCACATAAATATTGCACTACAGCACTTTAAAATAAACAGCACCTACACACCCACTTTGTCTCTGTGTAATGTGACACATCTACTTTGCCAGAGATTTGTGATGCATGTAACATGTCTATCGTCACAGAGTGTCAATATCAGAGTGCAGAAATATGTGGGCAGATATCTATGCACAAGGGCCTTCATTTATTTATTTTTGTGCTGCATTTGTGTCATTTGACGCAAAAGTGGTGCAAACACAAAATTTCATTGTATTTTGTGAGTTTGCACTGCTTTTGCATCAAAAAATGACGCAAATGCAGCGCAAAAAAAGTGTAAATCAGGGACAAGGTATCTACAAGATGAAAGTCAATGCTGGCCACATCCCCTACAAGCAAGTCATTGTGTATGTGACATTTGGTTTAAAACATACATGCCTCACCCTCAACATACAGCAGGAATGGTTGTGTAAGAGTGTTTGGTCAATAACGTCAGCTGGGAGTACAAGTAAAACACATTGGCGTGATATTTATATACTTGACATCATCTGAAATTGGCACCACTCAGTTTAGCAGTGTTGAGATAAACTTCAGGCTGCAGGCAAATGGCCCACAGTGCCCAACATCACAACACAGGATCAAAACAATTACAGCTTAAAAAGCACACCTATCTGTCCAATACATGGGAACCATAGTCACGTTGAGTGGTGGGTACAATGGATGGCAGATGCATTGAGATTTAGATTTGTTGTAGCTGCCAGTGTGACAGCTCAGTTGAATGTGGGAATTAACATGTCAAGAGAGGGATGTGGATGCAGAGTGGAATTCACAGGCCAACAGACAATTGGCACTGTCCACTCATGCAAAGACCCTGAGCCCCAAGCATATGACACATGCAGTAAGGGAGTACCTAAATCTTTAATAACTATGTATGAAACAGAACTTAAAACCATGTAACACACCTATACTGACTGTTCGACCTGACACCCTTAGGGTGGTCACCCCTAACGTTTTGCCTGCCTTCCTCCACTTTTTGGACACTGTTTTTGCTGTTTTAGGACTCTGCACATTTTACTACTGCTACCCAGTGCTAAAGTGCATATGATCTCTCCTTTAAAACATGGAGACATTGGTTCATACCCTACACACTCACACGCACACCCCCATGCATGCACACAACACACAACACCCCCGACTCCCTCCCCTAACGGACGATCACCTTACCTGCTCCAGTGATCCTCCAGGAGGAAACGGGATCCATGGGGGATGCTCCGCCACCAGCACACCTTCACCAGAACACCGACACACCGAATACTGAGTCGTATTACGGTGGGCAGTGTTCTGGTGACGGTGGAGCAGCCTCCACTTCACCGCCGACTGCCAGTATGGCTGCTGGCAGCTCTCCGTCCAAAAAAGGGCGGAGGGCTGCCAGCAGTCATAATATGGTTGTCAGAAGACCGCCAACACTGGTAGTCTTCGGCCCGGCGGAACCTCAGCGGTCTTTCGAAAAGACCACTGAGGTTGAAATGAGGGCCTTAATTTCTGCAAAAGCACTCCTTGCGCTGTGAAAATCGATACACAGCCTGCAAGAAACGACGCACAGCCTGTATAGTGGTGAGAAAATCGCTGCACGCCAAACCGGATCGACGCAGCCTGACATCCCGAAGAGGAGAACGATGCAGCGCCTCTGTGTTGTGACCAGAAATTCAACATACGGCCCACTGGATCGACACAAAGCCGAACCGAAATGACGCAGCCCGACTTCCTGTGAGAAGAATCGACTCAGCACCTGCTGTGCGGCAGAAATTTCCATGCATTGCCCACCGGATCGATGCAGCCCCTGTGACTTCATCCTGTATGCTCCGGATTTCAACGCATCATCTCCGGAACGTCTGAAAACCCCGCAACCCGAAGATGATCCCAGTCTACGTGCTGGAAATCGACGCAGAGTCTGCCCTGCGTGAAAACTCAATGACTCATCGCCTGTGTGCGCTGGAAAAATTGACGCACACCTCCCCGTTTTCCACACAACTCCTCCTTGCGGTCCCTTGCGGAGAATTTGAATGTAAACCAGGTACTTTGTGCTTGAAAGAGACATTTGTTGCTTTTTAAGAACTGAAGACTCTTTAAATCAATTTCTAAGTGATATTTCAATGTGTACTTATTGAATCTTAATCATTTTGACCTGCATTTATCCAGATAAATATATATTTTTTCTAAACACTGAGGCCCTCATTCTGACCTTGGCGGGCGGCGGAAGCCGCCCGCCAAAGTCCCGCCGTCAGGTTACCGTTCCGCGGTCGAAAGACCGCGGCGGTAATTCTGACTTTCCCGCTGGGCTGGCGGGCGGTCTCCTTCAGACCGCCAGCCAGCCCAGCGGGAAAGAGGCTTCCACGATGAAGCCGGCTCGGAATCGAGCCGGCGGAGTGGAAGCTGTGCGACGGGTGCAGTTGCACCCGTCGCGTATTTCACTGTCTGCGCAGCAGACAGTGAAATACATGTAGGGGCCCTCTTACGGGGGCCCCTGCAATGCCCATGCCAGTGGCATGGGCACTGCAGGGGCCCCCAGGGGCCCCGCGACCCCCCCCTACCGCCATCCGGATCTCGGCGGTCCGACCGCCGGGATCTGGATGGCGGTAGGGGGGGTCGGAATCCCCGCGGCGGTGCAGCAAGCTGCGCCGCCGCGGAGGATTCAATGGGGCCGCGGTACACTGGCGGGACCCCGCCAGTGGTGCCGGTCCGACCGCGGCTTTACCGCCGCGGTCGGAATCCCCATTGGAGCACCGCCGGCCTGTCGGCGGTGCTCCCGCGGTCCTCCGCCCTGGCGGTCAAAGACCGCCAGGGTCAGAATGACCACCTGAGTGTTGTATTTTTGTGGTGTTAGACTGTGCTATTGCATGATTTATTGCACAAATACTTTACTCATTCCCTTCTAAGTTAAGCCTGACTGCTCAGTACCAAGCTACCAGAGGGTGGGCACAGGATAATTTGGATTGTGTGTGGCTTACCCACAGAGTGAGGGTCTGTACGAGGTTGGCAGATCGATGACACCAGACTGCTTGGTTTTAGTTTTAGGTAAGCTGCCTTTATTGGTCTTTGGACAGTATATATATTGTCGTTGTTGGATAGTTTTTTGTGGTTTGGAAGGTTTAAACGTCTTTTCCTTCTGGCCGCTCCATCTCGTCTTCTTCTTTTTCTTTTCTTTCAGGGCCTCGCGGGAAGCGTGTGGAAACAGAAAAGAATAGATACTGTAAGTGTGTTTTTTTTTTTTTTTTCCTTTCCCTTCCTCTTTTCTTTTCTCTCTCTCTTTCTCTCCACTCTCTTTTCTCACTCCCCGGTTTTTCCTATCTTTCTTTTCTTTTACTCTCCTTACTGTCTTCTCTTTGATGTTCTTTAGTCTTCTTTCCTGTCTTCCCTTCTGCCCTGATGTTAGCGGGATTTCTCTTCTTTGCCCTTCTCTTATTTCCTCGTATTTTCCTCTTGTCTCCCTTTTTTTTTCCTCTGCAATATTGTAAGTGCACTGGTTTCTCTACTGTCCTGGTCCTTTTCCTTCTCTTAGGCCTGTTCTCTTCCTCTTTTCTTGGCTTCTTGTCTTCTCCTGTATCCCTTATCCTCTTCCTATACTTTTCCTTCTTATTTGCTTATTCCTCTTCCCCCCCTTGTCCCTGTGCTCATAGTGCAGTGCCCGTGTTTTCCTTTTACCCGTCTCCTTCCACCTCCCGCCTCCCGCTCCTTTCTCCCCGTCCCGCACTCCTGTACCTGGATTGGCCATGCTTCTCCTGAAGCGTGGCGGCTCACACGTGTGCTCCCCGGGGCCAGCAGTCCTCGTCTCTGCAACGGGCCTCCACCGTTCTGGTTCCCAACGTCGGTCCGCTCTTCTGAAGAGGGGTTGTGGCGTCGTCCAGGGCATCGTCCTCCGTAGTTGTCCATTCCTCTTCTCCTATCGGCTCCTTCAAACGCCAGCTCCAAATCCCATTGTTCTCCCCGTGAAAGGGAGGAAGCCTCTTTTTGACTACCTTTAGGTCCCGCGGTGGCGGCAGGGAACCATTGGGAAGGCCGTCTTCCCGGGTCGCTTCCGTGGCGTTATGGGCAGCGACAGCACAAGCAAGATCAGAGTGTGGGTCGGACTGGTTTGACCCATCACAGGGTCCTTGATTGGACAGGGGGTAACCTGACTGCCGTTCAAAGACCCTATTTCTAACACTAACCTACTCTATCCTAACTATGCATTGCCCACAACTGGCCCTAACTACCCTATGATAAGCTTACTTATCACATTTAACAACACACTCTAAACATTTCCCCACCACTCCCCTTATATGATGAGACCCATGTAGGACAACATATACTAACCCAAACATATACTACCTAAAAATAAACAAATATATATTTTTTGTATTTTTTTAAACATTTGTGTATACTACACAAAAGCCCCAACATTTACCCCCACCTACCCACCCACAAACTAACATGAAATAGTATGAAACCCTCCAAACCTATTTATCCCATCTAAACAACTAAACTACTCTAACTATCACTAAACCCCTTAATCCCACTACAAAACAGGATGAGAAATGAGAAGGGAGGGGACTGAATTTGGGGTGAAAGGAGGCACGAGTTCACAGGTTTGGCCTGGTCAGTGTCTTTTTAATTGTCATCAGCCTTCGTGTATTTTTGTCCACATCCTTCTGTTTTGTGTCAGGCTTTTTTAACACCTTCTTCTTGTCCCTCTGGAGCTCAGCAATTGTGCTCATGTCCATTGCAGCAGGTGTGGTGGTCTGTGTTGCAGAGGTTGATGGTGCAGCAGGTGTGGTGATCGGTGGTGCAGAGGTTGACGGCGCAACAGGTGGGGCAGATGTGACGGTGGCTGCTGTAGTACTGGGTGCAGTTGTGGTGGCGGCTACAACCTTTGTGGCCAATGCCAGTCCCCCATGGCTGAAAACCCACCATTCTCCTGTGGCTTGCTCTCTCTGGTAGCGTCTTGCCATCCTTCGGTATCCAGACTCCACATCCAAGATGTGTCTGTATCTCACTGCCCGCTTTTGGAAAGCCCTAATTTCCGCTACATCCATGTTGGCAGCTGCAAAAATGAGACAGGCAACCATCAGTGTCATCATTGTGTGATGCATGTACAGATGATAATCTAACACTCTGCCTCAATTTGCACATGCAGTCCAAATTACAGCCCAGATGATACAATGTCCCTGATTAATGTAATGGCAACACTGCCTACCCATCATGTCTTTTACACCACAGCAAAGCACAACAAGAGTTGGACCAAATAAAGTGATCTGTGCATTGATGTAGTGCAATGTGTCACAATGCAAAGGCAGCAACTACTTCCCCTGGGACAGGCCGAATAATCTTTATCATCTGAGTCACCTTCAAGGCACACAAGACCAGTGATTAGTAGATGTAATTGGCAGAATGGTATGCAGTTGCTAATCATAAGGGGTGAGTGTTTTTTGGGACACATGCATGCTTGAATGAGATGACTGTCATCTATACTGTGACTCTCACACCTACCTACATATATGTTGTTCCCCTACACCTGTGCCTCAGGGGGGATGGGCATGCAATACATCATCACAACTGTCGAGGACAACCACAAAGGCATGTCCACTTGTGCATGGATTTAATGATTGGAACACATGTGAGGAGGGCTGCCACCTAGGAATAAGGTATCCATAGGTCATTCACATCTACAGTCATGTGTCTAGTTGTGGACAACCATCAACACCTGATCTTCCAACACAATCCCAAAACACCCACACTGATGCCAGCACACGTCTGGCCTTGACCTTTCTGCATGCCTATTGCTTACCACGTAATTTGCACGTAAATGGAGTATAACTTATGGGGCTAGATGCTGGGGGACAGTTACCCACACAGTGCTACATGTGCATTACCATACAGGGATGCACAATTTTGCGCGGAAAACTGATGCATCACTGTATTGTGAGAATGAGTGTATGACCCAGTGAAAATATACTGACAGTGGAGCACTTCCAAGTCACATGTGGGCCTACATGTGGCTAGTAATCACTTTGTTCACACGCTGCTTCCTATTGCGCAGCACAAAACTCCCAAGATATGACTCTCTGCCTGTTAATGTCTTACCCTTGAACGGAACACTATGTCAACATCCAGTCAAGTAATATATCAGATCACGTGCCAGCTCATCATATCTTGCAATGAGTAGAACACACAAGAGTCACTCACACAACAGCTGCAATCACTACACAGGACAGACATTATCACACTTACTGGATACGTCTGGGTCCTGAAATCGAGACACTTCCCCGATGGTATAGGGGCAGGTCCACCTGTAAGACACGGAAAGGAAATATATGCTCAATGTCAGATCACATTACAAACGTGTGGACAACATATCACAGAGTGTAACATTTTACAGTGAGCTGATGATCCTGCACGCAGACACTCCAACAGACATACCACTGCAAGCTCACATTGACACTGACACTCCACTGAGTGATAGACACACATCTGCACACATGCACTGGGCCTAACAATCACGTGGTGCTAAACCTGACTACAAACATTTGTGGCTAATCCATTTCAGATGGTACTCCATGTCATGATTTGTATTTGGATGGCAATTTAAATTTTCTGATGCACTGCAATACTAGTGATTCAGGTATTGTGGCTTGTGCATCAAGGGACACTGAATTACTGTGTGATGGACATGTGGCTCAATTTTCAGTCTGCTATTATCATGCACTCAGTGGTCCATGACAGATGTGGAACAGTTGTATGTAGGTAACAAATGCCCCATTGGCAGTGTCCCCTAAGCCGTGTATGCCCCCTTTGCTAACATAATGGCAGGGATCATGTGTGGGTAATGATGACAGTGTAGCGCTAAACATGGATTGGCCACTTTGCTGTCATGATACATTGAAATGTGGTATGCTGACAGAGTCTTATCTGATCATCATTGACAGAATGCATGGACACAGGAGTTGTCATTGCACCTGAAATTTGTGACTAAGGGCCACATGTACAAAGATCAGGTTTTGTGAGTCACACATTGCGAGACTTAGCAACTCACAATTTGCGAGTAGGATAATCTGAGGTACAACACTGTCAATGACACTGTTTGCAAATCACAAATTGGGTAGCAAATGGCCTACCTATTGAATTTTAATGAGATAGGTCTCATTTTGCAAACCCCTTGGGAATGGCGGCACTCACAGGAAAGCTGGCTTGCTGGGCTCAGCAGACACCATCTCTGTGACTGCTTTCAAATAGAGATGTATATTTATTTTAAAAAATGCAGCCTTATTTCATCAAGGGTAAACAGAAAGCATGTCAAAAACCAATATTATAACTTTAATATTTGTTTTAAAGCAGACGACCACTGTCTGCTCTGAAACATTTTTTGGGCATGCATTCACAAAGGGGAAGGGTCCCATGGGGCACCAACTTGAAACTGGTGGTAACTGCAATTGTTTAGTGACAACATTCGTGGTCACCAAACAATTAGCAGACAGAAACTCCCTAATAGGAAGGGAACACCCCTTCCTAAATGCCACTAGCAAACCCTGTTTCGTGATTCGGCAATGTGATTGCAGAATAGCAAAATTGGGTATGTGCATTGGAATACAAATGTTGGCCCTAATTATGACATTGGCGGTAAATCCAGCTTACTGCCATGCCAACTGCCGCCAACATAACGCCGCTGCAGCGGATAACCGCCAACCATATTATGACACACACATACCGATCCGTCACGTAAACTGGTGGTAGCAAAACCCACACCGTTACGCCAACAGAACTATGCCCATGGTATTATAACCCACGAATCACCGCAGCGGACATTCAATGGCAGTAAACCATTGGCGGTACATACGGCTGCACTCAAAATACACACACTCAAACAAAACTACACCACATTGGACAATTCAAACTACACCTACCTGACACACATACACACACCACACCCACACCCAGACACCACTATCAAACACACACCCACACTACCCAAAACCCTTTATGAATACCAATAATTGTTATCAGAGACAGAGAGAGCAAGAGCACCCACACAACAAGAGCCACATACCACCATCACCCATACACCATCCACGCACCTTACATCACACACCCCAACACATCACCCGACACCCTCACCCACACCACTCACACTACACCCGTGGCACCACAACGATACCCCAGATTCTCTGAGGAGGAGCTAAGGGTCATGGTGGAGAAAATCATCTGGATAGAGACACAGCTATTTGGATCACTGGTGCAGCAGACATCCATTGCTAGGAAGATGGAGCTATGGCGGGAAATCGTGGACAGGGTCAATGCAGTGGACAGCACCCAAGAACAAAGGACAGTATCAGAAAGAGGTGGAATGATCTACGGGGGAAGGTGCGTTCAACAGCAGCAAGACACCAACTAGCTGTACAGAGGACTGGCTCCCACCTCCTCCCCCACAACTAACAACATGGGAGGAGCAAGTCTTGGCAATCATGCATTGTGAGGGCCTGGCAGGAGTAGGAGGAGGACTGGACTCTGGTAAGTCAACTGTTGCTATCACCGCCCCTACTTGTATGTCATCACAAAACCCCACCCTTACCCTCACTCCCATCACTCCAGCACCTCCCACATACCCTACCATCACAACCCACTCATCCCAATACCAAGCCCTGCATGTAACACCAATGCATGGATACCCCTCACAGACCTGCATGGACACCTATCACCACTGCATGCACACTGGAGAGAATCATCTAGTCTACCAAATAGCAACTCACGCAAAGGCAAATCTGCCAGGGCAACAACAACCATAGAGGCCAACACACCCATGCACATGATGTCACACGCAGAAACAATAATACTGCATTCACATCCCCACAGGTCCCCCAGCCAATGTCACTGAATAAGAGGTGCCAGTAACATCCAGTCACTCCCCCGAAGAGGCCCACAGTGATGACAGCAGCTCTGCTCCCCTGGATCTGGATGACCAACCTGGCCCATCAGGGATCTCCAGAGAGTCGGTTACCCAGGCACACTCTCACTGCACCACAGAGCCTCCCCCCTCAGTAAACACCACCACAGCACTCACCCAGCGGACCCATACCTCTGTCCCCAGGCCACTCCAATAAGCAGTGTGTCCACCACTACATGGACCCCAGGCTACCCCACAAACACAGGTCAATCAGGGACCTGGGGTCAGTGGCAGTGGGCACACGGTTCATGGGAAAGAGGCACAGGACAACAAGGAAGCTGGGAGGAATGCTGTGCGACAGGGAGAAGACAGGCCCAGGGAACTGACTGTTCAGGAGGCACTCACCGTGATCCTGGGAGCATACCAACATTCCCAGGATACGCTGTGCCAGATACTGGACAAGTTGCAGGAGAACATGCGGCTGCAGGAGGGACCCTACCTGGGGATCAGAGAGGACTTGAAGGACATCATCACCAACCTGGTCTCCATTGCAGGGGTACTGGCAGACATGGCCAACATGATGATGGAGGCAGTGGCACCCCACCGGGCCTCTGCCACTAGCCAAACCGATGAACAGCCCTCCACCTCCGCTGCCACTAGTGGACAGGAGGCCCTGCCACAGGACCAACAGGCCACCAGCACCCCTCCACCTGCAGAAGGAAAACCACCCCGCAAATGTTCCCTGTGATCCAGGCAGAATCCAGAGACTATTGCCAAGACCCCTGCAGGAAACAGGACTCTCCTGATTGTCACCCCTGTGTCCCACTCTGTCACCCTGTCCACCTTGAACTGCCATTGCTCCCCTTTCTATGCCTCCTTGGACAATGCACCTGTGATACAAATAGACTGGACTCTATCCTGGAATTTCCTCCATCATCACCCCAGCCCACTGCACTTCCCCCTCTACTTCTTACCACTTAAATAAACTCCCTTTGAAAAAATAAAAGTATGGCGTGTGTCAAATGATTTAAGTATGTATTCGTTTAACAAAGTTTATACATTGAAAATCAACTGTACAGTAAAGTATACATAGGAATGACCTGTAGTTGGCTGCAGTCAACACACCAGTAGAGATAGTGGGGCACAAATATCTGCAAATAGAAATGCCAAAGGGTACAGTGAGTGGCCATAGAAGTGGGGAAAACAGTCTGCCATTGACAATGTCAAACATAAAACAGTCATTTAAATGTGAAGTTACACTGTCCTACCTGTGAGTCCTTAGAAGTATTGTCGAATTATTGCACTTCTGTTGTCCTCCTCCTCATCCTCTGCCTCCTCATCTTCACTGACCACAGGGTCCACTGCTGTCACACGGCCATCTCCAGCCTCCTCCTGCAGAAAAGGCACCTGGTGACGTAAGGCAAGGTTGTGCAACATATAGCATGCCACGATGATCTAGCACACCTTCTTGGGTGAGTAGTACAGGGATCCACCAGTTAGATGGAGGCAACGAAACCTGGCCTTCAGGAGGCCAAAGGTCCTCTCTATAATTTTTCTTGTTCTTTCATCTGCCTCATTGTAAGGTTCCTCTGCCCTGGTCCTGGGATTCCTCAGAGGGGTCAATAGCCATGAGAGGTTGGGGTAACTAGAGTCACATCGAAATATCGAGGGACAACTGTTGGCCACACACCAACCCATGGCGCCCACACTATACCCATACACCAACATATATTGGGTGTGAACCAGGGATCACCTATTAGCCACACCCTGTGCCTCTGGAGTTGAGCCATCACATATGGGATGCTGCTATTCCTTAAGATAAAGGCACCATGCACAGACCCAGGATATGCTGCATTGATGTGGGAGATGTACTGGTCCGCCAGGCACACCATCTGCACATTCATGGAGTGAAAGCTTTTTTGATTTGTGGACACAGGTTCATTCTGCTGGACGGGGGACAAAAGCAATATGTGTAACATCAATTGCCCCAATAATGTTGGGGATATGTCCCATTGAATGGACATCTGCTTTCACTGTGGCCAAATCCTCCACTTGGGGGAAAACAATGTAGTTGTGCATGTGTTTAATCAGGGTAGACAACACTCTGGTCAGCACTACTGAGAACATTGGCTGAGACATTCATGCTGCCAAGCACACTGTCACTTAAAGGAGCCAGTTGCCGGGATTGGAGCACTGATAGCACTTGCACAAGAGGGGGGATCCCGGTGGGGTGACGAATAACAGCTCTGTGATTGTGGCCCTGTCCAGTCTAGAGGTGAGGATAATGTGCCTCTCTTCCATTGTTGCCAAGTTCACCAGGGGTCTGTACACGGGGTTATGTCTCCATCTCCTATTTATCCCCAGCGGTTGCAATCTATGGGGCAAATGAGTGAGCAGATGGTCAGTATCTCTTATTTCCTACCACTACACTTCACTGCATGTTGTGATTGTAACAGTATTTTGTTTGAGATGTCCAAATGGTGCATATGTGTACTGTGACACAGTTAGGAGCCATGACCTGCACCCCCAACTGAAATGGCGTCTGCCTGTCCTGCATGGAGGGACAGGTAGAAATGAGGTAATTCTGCTGACATTGTGCGCCATTGAGGGAAGTGGTCGAAAACCGCCAGGCAACTCCTCATTGGATAACATTGGGCCCTATGAGGTACAATGGCCAATGGTGATGTACGTCGGTGGTGGCGGTATGCTCCGCCACAGACGTCACCGCCATTTTCTATCTGTTCACTCACTTGCTACCTGACCTTCAACAGGAGAGGATCTACACTGCATGTGCTGCTGTGACCTGTGTCTGGAACTAACCATGGCTCGTGTCATTTTGGAAAGGGCCCCTACCTTCACCTCAGCAGAGTTTGAGAGACTGGTGGATGGGGTCCTCCAGAACAACAGGTGAGTACACCGTGAGTACGATGCATGGGGTGTGAATGCATGGAGTGCTGTGTGTGAAGGTGTCATGTGGGGGGGTGGATGGGCCCTGGGCAGTGTGCAGCATGTACACTGGGCCATGACTGTGCTAATCGCGATGGAAAGGGGCATGGTGGGCCATGAGTGTAACAGGCAGGACGGTCGGACTAATACCTTTCCCTGTGCCCATTTCCCTGCAGGTCAGCGCCCATCAGAAAAAGGGTATATGGCGTGCCATCGCCAAGGACGTGCGGACCCTGGGGGTCTACGGCAGGCTGAGCACCCACTGTTGGAAACTATGGGAGGACCTGAGACGCTGCGCATGGAAGACGGCAGAGGCCCAGCTGGGGATGGCCTTCCAAAAAGGAAGGGGTCCCCTTCAAACCCTGACCCCCCTGATGGCCTGCATACTGGCGGTGGCCTATCCAGAGCTGGATGAGCGCTTGGAGGCATCACAGCAGCCACAAGGGGGTGAGTACAGTGCCCCAATATACAACTTGCGCCTGATGGGGTGGGATCCTGTTGAGGGATGTGGGCCTGTGGGTGCCTCTAGGCCAGGCCTAACATTGCAGAGTAGGTCCCATGTTGGGAAGAGTTCTGATGTAAAATACCTCCAACCAAGCAAGTAGGCATCCACTACTTGGCAGGGTCTGTGGGTCTCAGGTATGCTGCAATTGGCTTTAGGTCTCCCTATCCATGGCCTGGTGACTAGCATTGTGACTGGTAGTGCATTGCCTAGTACGTAGGGCAGTTCCATGTGTGTGAGTGTGTCCTGTACACCAACAGTGGTGTTGTTGGCTCCATTGACCAAGTGTATCCTTTGTGTCTCCCCCCCTTTTTGTTTTGTCACCCTATTCTTATGTGCATTAGCATCATCTGGCGGAGGAGCAGAGGCACCGGCGAAGGAGGAAGCTGCATCCCACAGGACCCAGGATGCCAAATTTACTGACGGTGAGAGCACCAGTGGGACAGAGGGTGAGGGGAGCACCACGGCGGAGACAGGAGGGGACAGTTCAGACACAGATTCTTCATCCAATGGAAGCTCCCTGGTGGTGGCGGACACCTCCTTGCCCACCCCAGCTACAGGTACAGCCGCCATCCCCCATACCAACACCGCCCTCCCAACAGCCCCTCAGTGAGCTTCCTGTGCCTCTCACCTAGGAGGGCAGTCATCTCCTTCGCCCCAGGCACCTCAGGCCCTGCCCCAGTTAGCCCTGCAGCCCTGAGTGAGGAGGCTATTGACCTCCTGCAATCCATCTCTGTTGGGCAGTCAACCCTTGTGATTAGCATCCAGGGGCATTCACACTGGCAAAGCGGCCCAACAGAGATCAATCTAGGCTCTGGCCTCCTCTCTGATGGCAGTCATTGTCCCTGTTTCTAGTCTCCCCCCTCCAACTTCCTATACCCAATCCCATTCCCTCAACACCAACCTATCCCAAGCACACTGTCAGATGGGCATGCACCCAGGTCAACACACAAGAGTGGATAGGCCAAACACAAGCACCACACTTCAGCCCACAGGTACTCACACAAACACCATCCAGAATCACACATACCAACATCCACTGCCTCCACTGTGGCCCCCTCCTCATCGTCCTCCACTTCCCTCACAGTTGCGTCTACACTCACATCTGCATACACTACATCCTCATCCACTGCCCCATCACCAGCACACCTAACAGCACATGCCCCTCACTGGCAGTCTCCACCCCCACTTACATTCTCACAGCCCCTGTGTCCTCTCCCACTGTGTCTGTGCCCCCTCCTCCCAAAGTACACAAACGTAAGCATTCAGACACCCAACAGCCATCCATCTCACAACAGCATCCAGCCCATGCACCTGCACCCAAACAGAGCAGACTGGCAGTTCCTACCACCACTCCCTCTTTCTCCACTCCCAAACCATCCCCCTCTTCCCACCCTAATGCCCCTAAGAAGCTTTTCCTCGCCAAAATTGACCTCTTCCCTACCCATCCCCCCCGTCCCTCACGTCAGGCCAGGGTGGTCAAAACCCAGACAAGCGCCTCAGCCACCAAGTCCATGGGCACTGTAGTGTCCACAGCTACACCAGGTGGGAGAGGATCTCGGGCACCAGGCAGCCAAACTGATAGGGTGCCTGCACCAAGTGCTGAAAGACGGGGCAAGGAAGCACCCCCAGCTGCTGCAGGGAAGGGCAAAGAGGCACCCCCAGCTGGTAAAAGGAAGGGCAGTGGCCAATCCCCGGCTGCTGACAGGAAGGGCAAGGAGCAGTTCCCAGCTGCTGCCAAAAGAATTAAGGAGCCATCCCCAGCTGTTGGCAGAAAAGGCAAGGGGCCTGCTCCAGCAGGCAAAAAGGACAAGCGGCCTGGTGCTGGGACTCAGTCAGAGACCCCACCACGAACCATGGTGGTTCAGTTGTCCGAGGCTTTGGGGATGGGCTGGAGCCACCCCCAACCACTTCTAGCACCACCACCAGTACCGCAACCAGCACCACCACCAGCACCATCACCAGCACCGCGACCAGCACCACCACTGCCAGCAGCAGCAGCCCCAGTGGGCAGCCGTCCAAGGCTGCAGGGGAAGGGCTGGAGCCTCCCCCCACCACTGCTAGCCAACACTGCCACCAGCACCACCACTGAGCAGCCATCACCGCCGGCGGACAGTGTGTAGTCCTGCATCCATGGGCTGTAGTGAGGTCTGGCCCCAGCAAATCCTGTGACCTTGCACTCCCCAAGATCTGCAACACAGGGCACAATGTCCCCTCCAGAACCAGTGGAGAACAAATCCACTCACCCCATCCATCCCAGGATGAAGCTCACTGGGCATAATGGCCCCTCCAGAACCAGTGGAGAAGCCATCCACTCACCCCATCCTTCCCAGGATGAAGCTGACTGGGCACAATGCCCCCTCCAGAACCAGTGGAAGAAGCCATCCACTCACCCCATCCTTCCTAGGATGAAGCTCACTGGGCACAATGCCCCCTCCAGAGCCAGTGGGCAAGTCACCCACTTGAGAGACTGTAGCCTTGCACTCCCCAGGATCAAGCACAGGGCATGTGGCCCTCTCCAGAACCCGTGGAGTTGTACCATCTTCTGGCTGAGGTGCCCCCCCATTCCCTGTACCCCTGAGGTGCCTGTCTATTTTCGACCTGATGCCCCTGCAGTTTTCTTTCCATGTTGTTGCAGGAGTGAGGTTGGACCTTGGACTTTGTGATGTGGTCCTGTGGCCCACGGACATTGAGGACTGGGCAGTGTCCCTTGCATTGTAAATATGTAAGTACTTGTTGATTTGGATGCATGTATTTCACATACATGTATCTTATTACAGCCTTTTTACACTATAGTAGTTGTCCTTGCGTTATTCCTGAGGGGCACGGGGTAAATATGTTATGTTACTGCATCTGCTTGTGTGTGTGGTGTTGGGAGTGTTGCATGTGTGTCTTTCTTTTTCCTCCCACCTCCCCTGTGTACTAGGCAGCAGTACTCACCTTGGTTGTCTTCGCCGGTGTTGATGTTCGTGGTGGAGCAGGACATAGAAGATCACTGGGAAGATATGCAGCTCGGGCTCCATGGTGGCGTGGTTCTTCCCAGAGTCTCCAGAGGTGAGTCGTTTCCCTTCTGTGCAGTGTTTCCACCAGGCTTTTGATGTCATTGGTACCGCCCCGGAAAAGGTGGCAGACAGGTGTGTCATATTACTGTGGGCAGTACATTGTCTTCAGCCTGGGTGTTGGTGGTTACCGCCGTGGTGCCTGTTGGTTTCGCCCTGCCGGTCGATGGGTTAAAGTGGCTGTCTGTCTGAGCGATTTCCGCTGTGGTCATAATTTCATGTTTATTACCGCTGGCATGTTGGCGGTATTGCCGCCGCTTTATCAACCACTGCCAGGGTTGTAATGAGGGCCTTTGTCTTGACATAAACACTGAAATTCTAAAAACTAGGCCGTCTGTAACAATTAAAAATAGCTTGGGACATGTGGCCCTAAGTGATAGTCGCACATGACTCAACAAACCTCAGGACTGCATTGTTAACATGTATAGACATGTCAGTACTGGGACACTAACAGTTTGTTCTACTTGTATTCAATATGGCTACAAACATTGCGTGCAGCACATCAAGACATCGGCTACTTTCACTCAGGAGCATTCTACTGTACATATTTGTCAATGTGATACTCACCAACAGGGCCACTGATCACCACTCCCAGGTGGACCAGCTGATTCTGCTCTCTGGCCACCAGGCGAGCCCAGCGATGCTTCAGCTGGTGCTCATTCCTGCTCATTGGTATACTCTTTTGAGGTAGTAGAGCACATTGCCCCACCTTGCCTCTGTGTGATATCCCTGTATCCCTGTATCACAAGCCCACCCATCTCCAGCATCAATGAAAGGAAATGGCACACCAGCCACACAAATCCCCCAAGCTCCTCCTCCCCCATGCGGGTTAGCCTCCCCCTTCCCGACATGTCCTTGCAGAACAAAACAAAACAAAGTGTAAAAAAAGAAGGAAATTAAATGTAAATAAGGAAACTTGCAGCCCAAACCTAAGAACCCCAACTAACCCAATTAATCTAACCCCCAGACAGACACCCAACAGTACAAATACAAACGGAAAGACACTAAACTACACAAAAGCACATACACAGGTACAATAAACAAACAGAATACACAAAAGACACAAGAAAGACACCACAAGATACAAAAAATGCAATCCAGACACCAGCAACACTGAGATACAGCCACACAGTGAAGAAAAAGCACAGACTGTAAAGTGAAAGTACACCCAATGTACCTTCTTGTAAACAGGACTTCCTATTACATCACTTCCTGTCCCCTTTGCAGCCCGTTTTCCGTCATGCATTTATTTTTTTGACACATACGATGTTTGAAGTGAATATATTCAACGCATAACCTACATATGCGACAAAATAACACGCATTACCTGTAGACTTCAATTTCAATAGACATCCGCATGCATATTGTGCGCAGGTGGAATTAACGGCAAGGGTTAGTTAGCATTTGCATGATTTTTCTACGCATTTGCATCAATATTTTTGACTCAAACTGGGATTGCGTGATTTTCAAATATTTAACATGCATACACCCTGTATCAACATGAAGATAGGATGGTATGGCTGCAGTGTGGGGTATAGTGGTTGGCCACATGTGGTAGAGCATACAACTATGGGGGTCATTCCGACCCCGGCGGTCAAGGACCACCGGGGCCGGTGTTGGCGGGAGCACTGCCAACAGGCTAGCGGTGCCCCGCAGGGCATTCTGACCGCGGCGGTTTGGCCGCGGTCAGAACAGGAAAACCGGCTGTGTCCCGCCGGTTTTCCGATGCCCTGAGGAATCCCCCATGGCGGCGCAGCTTGCTGCGCCGCCATGGGGGATTCCGACCCCCTCACCGCCATCCTGTTCCTGGCGGTTCCGACCGCCAGGAACAGGATGGCGGTGAGGGGTGTCGTGAGGCCCCTGGGGGCCCCTGCAGTGCCCATGCCAATGGCATGGGCACTGCAGGGGCCCCCGTAAGCGGGCCCCACATAGAATTTCAGTGTCTGCATTGCAGACACTGAAATTCGCGACGGGTGCAACTGCACCCGTCGCACCCTTCCCACTACGCCGGCTCCATTCGGAGCCGGTGTCCTCGTGGGAAGGGGTTTCCCGCTGGGCTGGTGGGCGGCCTTCTGGCGGTCGCCCGCCAGCCCAGCGGGAAACACAGAATGGCCGCCGCGGTCTTTTGACCGCGGTGCGGTCATTCGGCGGATCCCGCCAGGCGGGCAGCTCCCGCCGCCCGCCGGGGTCTGAATGACCCCCTATGTCTTTTGTGTGTGAATGATCTGTGACGACAATATGTGCGTTTCTGAAGGAACGGCATGCAATACATTGGATGTAATGCTCATGTATGAATGTGTTCCAAATGGGTATTTACATCTGATGGCAATCAGTGATCTACAAAATTCATGATATGTGTTTGTAATATGTGTTGACTCATGTGATGTGTGTAGTTGTTTGACTTTGGGGACATTACATTTCACACGACAGACAAAACTCAGGGATGATTGAGGATGGCTGATGAGTGCTATGTCGGATATGTTATCCCTCATATGTCATTAAATGTTGGTTAAGACTTCATGGCGACTTGTGTGTGAACTACACATATGTTGGTCATCTGTATATATTTGGTACATACTATTTTTGAGACACTGTGCCTTAATTCCACCCATAAAATGTTTGGTACACGTCAGTTTGACTCATAAGAATTACCTATGTTACTTATGTTGCTGTGGTGGACATGCTGCCCTGGCTGCTTGTGTTAACATATTTTCAGATGTGCATTCCACAGAAGTGTCCTGTTCAAGTGTGTGGGCATGTGTACCCTGTGTCAGGATTGGGCTCCATGGTGTTACGGTTTCGGGGAGGTCTAGTCAGGACTCTGTTAGGGGCACCCTTTGAGTTCACAGAGTATCTCGGAGGAAGTTGTGTATCAAAGCAGAAGAGCAGCTAAAAGCACACAAGGGGACAGACCAGCTATGGTAAGGCAGAGAAAACAGAAATGTGAAGGCAGAACAACCTTAGTGTGAACAAATATGAAACGGGTCAGTACTACGCAGGGCTTATCACTAAGGTTGTACGCTTGGTAGGGCTCAGAACTTTCCACAGCAACAGGGAACGTCAGTGCGTCTGTGCAGATTAACTTACAGATAGTCACCATTCACACCCCATATAAAGGAGGCAGCAGAAGTGATTCTGTTTATGGACCCTTAGGGCACAAACAAGGATTGTACTTACAGACACAAGACTAGCCCTTGTGGATCCGGCTGGAGACAAAGTGGCAATTCCTGGAATATAGCCATAGCACACTGTCACTGTTAGGCACTAATGACTGCATGCAACACTAGACAACGTTTGGGGGCTGGATTTGCCTCCTGGAAACCAGGTGCCAATCCAAATACAAAGGAAAACACTTCTAGACAGGTGAGGACTGATAGGACACTTATCAGATATGACAACCCAAGAGGAAACAGAAAGTGAGGGAACCAACTAGGAGGCAAAGCCAGGCACAGTAAACAGGCTCAGATTCACGGAAAGGATGGAACAGGTCTGGGAAACAGAAAGCAGGCTCTGGCAGAAACAAACATGAACAAGGCTGAGAAACATGGAGCAGACTTTGACTGGAACAAGCAGGTACAGGACTAGGTAAACAGAGAGCAGGTTCAGGCTGAATCAGGACTGTAACACAATCCAACAAGGGTTCTGGAACACAAAGGAATCATACTTCAATGCACGACAAGGAGCTTCAGGGAATGGCAGCTTATAAGCAGTTCCAGGCAGCAGCAAGGCCAGGGCAGAGTCACATGGCTGGGCTGTACAAGAGAGGTCACAGGTGTGTGCAGCTTCAGTCTCTCACAAGTCCTGGAGTAGAGAATCCAGTATAAAGGGACAACCAGACTTTTCCCATAGGATGCAATGGACAGAAGATTACAGGTCTTACTGACTGCCAGGCAGTGCATTATGGGACCTGAAGTCCATGCAAATTAATGTAGTTTTTCTATAGCATGGCATATGGAAAAGGGAAGCAAACAAGAGTCAGAAAGGGACTCTGGGTGAGTGTTAATGATGATTACCAGGGTCCAGATAGTCCATTTACAGTGCCCTCTAGAGATGGAAGGGCAGAAACATAACACATGGCAGTGGCAGGACTTATTTACAGGGACCGACTGTGCAGGGCATGTGTTGTGAACATTGCTTGTCATACCTGGGACCCTCATGCTATCCATTTTCAGAAAAGATGCCCCCCTTGTCACACAAGCTCCTTGTAGAGATTGCAAATGTCACACTTACTAATGTCAGGGGTCTGTTCATATATTCCTATTTCACATCCACTGCCTCATGTATGGGGTGCTTAGTTATCTTATGATTGGAGATGTCATAGTTGTGTGTCATGTGCTGCAATAGACCATGTTGGCAACGTGGATGTGTGTCATATGCTGTGGTCCATTGATTTTGTCCTTCATATGTGAAATTCAAAAGATTAGTATTTTTCTATGTGTGTGTTGTTTGCTGTACAATCATACGCATCACATGTGATGTTGCATCAGACATAGTCAGATTTGTCCCTGAGGTAATATTCACATTCCTAAAGAACATGTGATGGAGAAAGAAGAAACCAGAACAGGATTGTGTGATTTAAGTAAGGTGATTACTTCCATATCTTAGCAAGGTGTGTACAGTAACTATTAGTTGAAAGAATTTTGTACAATTAGCTCTCTGTGGCACATTCCTGCAGCTGTGTTTTTCTGTTCCCCCTCATTTTCCCTGGCACCATCCTCCTCCTCCTCTTCCTCAGGCAGTTCTTGCTCTGGCTCACATAGAGGGATGTTCCTCCTCACACAAATGTTGTGTGGGATAGCACAGGAAAGTATGATTTTGCAAACAATGTGTGGGGCACGTAGGAGGCTGCCTCCTGTGATGTCCAGGCACTTGAATCTGGACTTCAGGATGCCAAAGGTCCTTTCAACAATGGTGCGTGTCCTCCGATGTGCCTCATTATAGGCACGCTCTGCTGCTGTGCTTGGGTTAGGGAATGGGATCATGGTCCATGGCTGGATCCCGTAACCCTGATCCACTGCAAAAGATAATAGGAGTGAGTATTTTGTTAGTGCTTGCAACAGGGATGTCATGTAGCATGGCAGTTGATATCTTGTGTCCTCTGTGACTCATATGTGTTTGGGGTATTGTGTGAGATCCTGGGCTTCTGTGAGATTTTTTCTGCAGTGGGTTGTTTGATTTGAAAACTTGTGTTTGGCTCATTGACCTGGGATCTATGATTTTGCTTCCAAACTACTGGTCAGTATGTATGTACCATGCGTTGTGTAGTGTCCAACATGTTTTAGTGTGCTTTCACTGGAAGGGACATGATGCTTCCACATACACAATAGATTCCGATGTGGTGGTAACATGGCTGCACTACATGGCCTGGACATCCCATCCAATTAGACATGTGTTATTGCAGATGAAATGCAACAGTGAGGCCCTTTGATTTGGCTAGATGACAATGCACAACACATCTCTATAAGTTGGCAGCACTGAGGTGTTCAGTATTGACAATGCACAATTGTCCCATGTGTGACTTGGTTCTAGGCAAACGTTTGTTGTTCCCTCTGCCAGTGGCTCATGTGCAACCATGCACCCATACTACCAAACTTGCTCCAGGAAACCTGGCTAACTGCCTTGTGGAGGTGGATGTATCTGTGCAGGAAGGCCCATCTCCCTGTACATATGTCATTTTGATGGACAATTGGCTCTTTCAGTGTGTGCAGAAGTGTGCAGTTTGCATTAGTGGCACATCAATATGTGCTCATAGCACAGTCCACTTCCTTATTGCTACCTGGCAACGGCACGCTAAGAGTGATGTATGATGTTGGGACTGCCTCAATATTTCCGTGTCACCTACATGTTTGTCAGCATCATCATGATATGCGTCTCATGGTGTTAGACCTGCACCATCACACACTGCACACCCCTTCTACACTACATACTGCTTGGGAGGGTGTTGGATTGACTATGTGGCCTAATGTAATTGTAAATAGTTCATCTTCCAAGTTGTACTTCCAGTGCAGGACATGTCATTGTCACTCTGTGCTTTGACATTGGTCCCTTGTTGCTCTAGAGTGGCAGCAAATGTTTGTGGCAGCTGCCATTTGTCCATAGGTGTGTATCCCATTGTGTCAGGGTGTACAACATAACTACCTGTGTCACGCCTCAGTGTTATCCTGCCCACGTGTCAATGTAGTGGAGTATGTTTTGTGTGTCCTACAGGGTTGTTGTTCTGTGTGTATATTGCTAGGTTTATGGACTTACCAACAAGAAGGCCATTGCCATAATGTCCATCCTGGAAGTGCTGATTGATCGTGCTGTAGCGGAATATGAAGGAATCATGCACACTCTCAGGATACTCGGCCAAGATGTCAGTGAACAATCCCTGGTGGTCAAAAATGGCCTGCATATTGATGGAATGCGTGTTCTTTCTGTTCCGGAATAGATGCTCCATTGTTGCAGGTGGTACAGTCTGGACACGGGTGCAGTCAATTGCACCGAGCACATGCGGGAAGCCATGTATTTGGTAGAAGCCCTGTTTTATCTCCTGCTGCTTCTGTTGGGTGCTGGGGAAGCTGATGTGGCGGGGTGTGAGGGAAATTATGGCATCTTAATTCTTGGGCAGGAAGGCAGAGAATGAGGGCTGTGATACCCAGCGACCAGGCACCCGTTGTCTGGCCACTTGCCAGCATATGCAGGACAGATAGCATCTTGGTCACCGGTGGTGTATTGTGTGGTGTCTGCAGGATAGCTGTTAGTTGTGCCTCAATTTAGTGCAGCAGCTGCTGTATGGCTTCCCAGTTCAGTCAATACCTCAGGATGATGTCCTTTTCCCGGAGGCCATGGAAGGTTGTCTTGTTCCTGAAGACCCTCTCCTGCCTTCTGAGTTGTCTTTGTGGGCCACGTTGGGATGGTGGTGGCTGCTGCTGTTGCTCCTGTGCTCGGCGGCGTCTTGCAAGCTGCATCAGTAGCACCTCCATGTTGTCCTGTTGGGCTGTGATTTTGCTTGTTTGTGTTTTCCTTAAGTAGTGGTGTGTTTGTCTCATTTTAACGCCTGCCCTGACCCAGGCGTTAAAGTTTGACGCAAATTGGGTTTAGCTTAATTTTTCTGGTCCAACTCCCACCCATGCATCATTTTTGCCCTGTTGGATAAATATGGTGCTAAGGTGTTTGAGTCATTTTTTGGACGGGAACGCTTACCTTTCATCTCATTGACGCAAGGCAGTTTCACACATCCTTAAAATGACGCTAACTCCATATTTTTGATGCTAGACTGTGCAAGTTGTCTTTGCACATGACATGCGTATCCAAAGTGTGTATCTTTCTCAGGATCAACCCATGTTCCCCTATACCTTGCAGCAGTGGCATCTAAATGAAAATGTCACAACTTTGAAATGTCCAAATGAAGATGACATTGTGAAAGATTCTAAAACAGAAAAACAAGAATATATTTATTTGCATGACAAAATAGACTCAAATGATCAGTTATCAGGACACATTCACTTACAATATTGAGTGATAATCAATGTCAATAAACATATTAGTCAATGTGTCAAAACATTTAACAACAAACATCTTTGCCCTGGAATTTCCTGAACTAACCATTCCTAAAAAATCTCCAGTACACACTGATATGCTCATTAAGTCACAAGTTGCTGTGACAATTAATTTACCAATATGTAAAGGTAAACTTACACTCATGTGAAGAAGTTGTCAATAACATCTTGATATATGTCATTTCCTTCCTGTTCACCACTATCATCTTCATCTGGCTTTTTACCATTCTCACCTGGTGGCTCTTCATTGTCTCCATCCTCTGCAATGTATGGGATGCTCCGTCACAGGGCTATGTTGTGCAACATGCATCAGGCCACTGTGATTTGGCACACCTTATTGGCTGAGTAGAGGAGGGCTCTGCCAGTCTTATCCAGACAGCAAAATCTGTGTTTCAGGAGCCTAAAAGCCTGCTCCATTGACCTCTGTGGTCTTTCTTGGACCTCATTGAAGCAGATTTCCCCTGGTGTTTATATGATTCCTCAGCAGTGATAACAACCATAGTTGGTTAGAATAAGCTGGGTCTCCTATACGAAAGTAAAAACTATATTAAGCAATATCTCAGCTCTTTGTCCTAAACTATAAATAAAGCAAATGATCCTATTGTCATATCGTACTTACCAACAAGCCAGACCCTCTAAGGTCTAAGATGTGACATTTACAGGGGTATGCAGCTGTTCCATAGTACAACGGAATCATGTGTGGACTATGGAAAATGGGCACACATGCTTGAGACATACAAATCCGGTAAGCAGACAACTTGCACATTGATTGACTGGCAGTTTTCCAATTGCAGTAGACCTGTTCCCTGGTGTCATTTTTTGTCATCATTTGCTCCAACCACATGTAGTATGCCATGCAAAGCATAAAACTCTCCCTTTACATTTGCAAAATCCTCATGTTGTGGAAACTGGATGAAGTTGTTGATGTGTCTCATCATTGAAGAAATGACTTCTTGTAGCACACCACTGAAAGTTGGTTGTAACATGCCTCCAGATACTGCCACAGTGTGTTGGAAGGATTTTGTGGCTCCAAAAGGAAGTACTGACATGATTTTTATTATTGGTGTCATGGCTGTGGGGTTCCCATTGTGAGGCAGAAGATCTGGCTCCCGCTGATTACATAAATCTAGAATAAATTGCCCATTCATTGAGAATTTTCTTCAATGTCTCTTTCTTCCATGGTGGCAAAGGTCTTAACACTTGAGACTGTAGACTTCTACCCCTCCCTGGGATCATTTGTCTACATTTAAGAAAGATAAATTATCCCTCAAAATGGTCAAACAATAATTTGATAAACAACACACATCTCATTTCTTTGTATAATTGCATATGTTTTTGTGACATGAATGTACATATTTTTATTGATGTTGCAACTTAGAATAACATTGTTTTACATGTCTGATTTGTTTTTTTAAAATAATGTTTATATAATACATTTGAAATGCATTATTTGGGGTGTCCAAACTGTCCAAACCTTACAAGGATTTGATGTTTCTACAGATTCCATTGGCTAGAAGACAAATATACTTCAGATGGATTTCTTCTTCCTCTCCTTCTGTATCTGGCTGGTTGACATCGGTAAATTATTGTAGCCTGGAGGGCCTTGGCCCTCTCGGCAAAAGGGATGATTGCTGGGTCATATGGGAAAATTTTCAGCAGAGTGGCTTTTTTCCTATTGTCTAATGATTACTTGCCTCCTACCCAGAAGGCTAAGTCCATCTGTCTGGATTGCCTCTATAATTCAACATGCCGATTTATAGGCATGTAGGTTTGGTTGAGACCGGGAGAGGTGAGAATATATGTGCCCCCCTTTGCGGGGGGGGGCACAGGTTGATGACCCCCGTCTGGAAAGTTGGGCTTCTATGAGGACAAAAAAAAAAAAATGCATTATTCGCACTTTATTTATTTGTTCTAAAATTCCATGAACGGAAGTATAAAATACACTGCATCACTATTGATTTTAAACATATTAACTCATTACATTATAATTTGACAAATTTATGAAAAAACAGTGTTTTTGCATTGGTGGACAAATTAGCCACCATTCTGTTTGATGGTGATGCAGTTAACATTTAAAATTACAATGGTTCACATCCTAAAATGGCAGCTGCCTGACATTGCTGTCAGGACATTAGCAATCCGACATCCATCGGCCAAAGTTGACCCCATAGTAGGTGTAACACTCCACAATGGACACAGCCATAGGCTAACATGTGCATTGGCTATGCATGAAAGCCAATGGCTGTGTCAGTCTCCATCTCAGATCATGTGCATGTATGTGGCTTTAAGAAAAAAAGCTCACTCACCTGCTAACACTGCAGCCAACAACACCTCCTCCACTTTTATTGCTGTTATCGAGCTCTGGGAGCCACAAACCTGGGCAAGGAAGATGAGAGGGACTCTAACTTATCTGCTGAGGAGTTGGAGCTGCTCACCACAGAGGTTCTGTCCATGTTCAACAAGCTGTATTGGACCCCAGAGGAATAGGTACATGCTTGAATGGAAAATGTATTTCTCAGTAACTTGTTTCCTTTTAAAACACAGCCTAATCTGTCTTTTTAAATTCCTGAGTGAAGTGTTGTGATTGGACTGTATTCAATTTAATGATTTGGCAGGGGACAAAATTATGTTTATCAATGTTTGAAATGTCTATAAATTTAAAGGAAAAGTCATCTGAATGAATAAGGTGACTTTTCATTTTAATGTACTCACAAAGCAAGATTTCAGTTTACAAACCGCATGTCCCTTATTTCCAGTGGCTAGTACATACTGTGCCATAAGTATAAGTGAGAAATACAGCCGTATGTCAAAATGAGAGAAATGTAAATTGCAAGAAAAAACTTTAAAGTTATGGAATTGCCTGTTTGTTTTTCTCTTTAAATATATCTGATAAATTAGTACTTGTATGTTGTACTCATGTAATGCTATCACATATGGGAAAAGGTATATCCTGTGCTACAGGTACATATGACAGAGGGTCTCTATCACCCATACAAGTATGTCACATTCCTCTACACACCTGTTCATATATCACCAAGAACATGCTCTCAAGGACACTCATGGCAGGCCTTCCATACTGCCCTTAGTCATTGTATGTGTTTTAAACTATAATATCATTCTCTAAAAACTTTAGGCATTAAGCCAATGTAGCTGTGCATCTGTGTGTGTGTTAATAATGTACAAGTTGCATAGCCTTTGGTAGCTCACAATGATTTGCAGTGCTCAGAAGTGGCTCTCACTAGAGGACATTTTTCATACCCCTAACCTAGATGATGTTTGTGGCTTGGTTTTGTAACATGGAAACATTCAAAGTGTTGAGGGTTCTCAACAGGTCACTACAAATTAGTATTTCCTAGGAAAAATAGTATGTTGGTAGACAATCTGTGCCAACTGTTTTAGGAATGCTTGTGGGAAATGTTACAAAATTGTGACACAGCAATATAGACAAACAAAACCTCACAAAACATTTTTTTCTTTCTTTTTTCCATATCCATACAGGTCAAAGCCCATCAGAAGAAGGTGATATAGAAGGCCATCACCAAGAAGCTGTGGACCCTCAGGGTCTATATTCAGCACAACTTCCATTGCTGTAAAATGTGGGATGGCCTATGAAGCTGGACCTGCAAGTCATCTGAAAGACAGCTCAGCCAGTCCTACCAACGCTTCACACTGACCCTCCCCCAAAGGCCCACTACTCGTGGTGGCTTATCCAGACCTTGATGGGCAATTGAGAGCTCAACAGTAGCATCAAGGGGTTAAGTTATTCTTTGAGTTCTTATTGTTAGGAAATTGTTTGCACAAATATGATCAAAAATGTTGTATGTGTTTTTCAGCATCTGCAGCAGCAGACGAAGAAGACATTGGCCATGAAGGCTGGAAAGTGACTGGCCACTGTGTGTCAGGTGGAGAAACATCAGACATCGATAGACACAGTGGCATGGAGGGTCAAGGTACGGACACTGAGGCCGCCAGCTCTACATATTCTTCGAAGGCCTCTGCATAAACCAGTCCCTAGTGATGGAGGACCCAACTGGACCTGTCCTGTCTGCATCCTTGTCTGCCATCCAGATTTCCATCTCTACCCTCCCGTTTACTCCCTACATAGTTGGCCAAACATGCCCACCCTGAAAGGGCCGGGGTCTCCTTTGTCACAGGTACCTCCCCCTCAATCCTGTTTCCTCCCGGCTGGGTTCAGTGAAGAGGCTATTGCCCTCTTACACAGCATCTCTGTAAACTAGGCAGTGATTGTGAATGCCATTCAGTGACGCAGTTGCCAAATGCAACAGATGGTTGCATTCCTGGATGCCATTCAGAGTTCAATATGTGACATGCAGCGATCATTAACAAAGATAGTCTCTGCAAAGACTTCAGGCCTCCAACTGATCCAACCTTGTGCCCCTGCTCATGCCCTTTACTCTTCTTTTTACCTCAATCCTAAGCACACTTAGGGGGTCATTATGAACCCGGCGGTTGGTGATAATGTGGCGGTAGTACCAAAGCCAACCCGCCAATGTACCACTCTGACAGTCATGGCGGTAGCAGCCGTCGAGCTGGAGATAAGAATCTCCAGCCTGATGGCCACTATTGTACCGCCTCAGGCATTTTGACCGTGCCGACCACCATGTTTTCCGTGGCGTTCATTATGCCACGAAAACCATGGCGGTAGGCCCCATCAGTGAAAATAATTCCTTCCCTGTCACTGATAGGAGGCCCCCTCCCCCAAACACTCCCCAGATGCCTCCTCCATCCACGTCCCCCCTTCCAATCCCCACCCCCATACACACATGTACAGACATGCAACACACATATGCACACTCACACAGGTATACACGCATTCATACACATATGCATCCATTCATTCCTGCACACTTCTGTACCACATTCACACTGACACGCAGACATGCATTCACATATCCATTCATCCACGCATTCTCACACATGCATACACGAACGCACACAACACTACACACTCATTCACGTACACACTCACACATTCAATGACACACACCCACACAGACACACACACACAACGCCCCCGTAACCCTCCCCTGTTGGAAACCCAACTTACCTGGATGCAGGGGGTCTTTCTGCAGGGGACCGGATGGGGCAAGGCTACCGCTAGCAGTGCCCATCAGCAGAACACCGCCAGGCCGTATTATTTTTCATAATTTGGCTGATGGCGATCTACTGGCGTGGCACTGCTGGTGGTAGCAGCGCCACTTTAACGCCGTCTGCCAGTATGGTCACAGCCGGATTTCTGCCCTTCTTGTGGTGGAAATCCATCTGTGGTCATTATTTGGCGGACAGCTGTTAGCCGCGACAACGGTCTTTTGGCGGCCGTCACTGTGGCAGTAGGTGGCACTTACTGTCATTGTCAAAATAAGGGCCATAGTTCCTTGTGTGTACCCACTCCAACAGACAAAAACACAAATACACCTAGAACCACAAACATACACCCATTCCACAAACACACAACACTGACACTCCGCCCACAGGCACCACAACAGTCACCAACACACCCAAAAGCATAACCACCACACCCACAACCACAACACCCACCATCATAGACAGAAGCACCACACGTACAACCACACCACAATACCCACCACCACAGACACAATCACCACACTGACACCACCTACCACCACAGACACATGCACTCCCACCACCACTTTAACCCAACCACCACAACACCCACAATTACCAGCACACCCATAAGTACCACAACCACAACATACCAACCTCTAAATCAACTGATCCAAATGCACAGTCTCACACATGCACACACCTACACCAAAAACAACACTCACCAGATGCACACACTCACAATCACCTGAATACAGTACACTTACAAAAGCACATATATCCAAACATAAACACTCACAGAAAAGGGCACGTACCCCAACACACACCAAACACAAACACACACACTCACCTGAACTCCTTCTACTCCTTCTCCACCCACCTTTACTGAATACCTAGCCCTGACTCTAAAGCAATCCAAACCCACCCTTCTCAAGAAACATCGATGAGGTGCCTGCTCTGCCCACTAGAAGCCCCTTACTGAGAAAGATGGAGGATGTACTTGGCAGTGTAATTAGGAGGCAAGTTATGGGCCTGAAGGACTCTATGTACAATTATATATATATATATATATATATATATATATATATATATATATATATATATCTTTAACAATTCAGAATGAAAGACATAAACTCATTCTCACTAAGTTTTTTCTGGCGTTCTTTTCAAATCATTAATAATTGATTGATGACAATGTTTTTAATGCAAATGTGTGTATCATGAACTTATTTTTATTACTCAAAGTGACAAACGCAAGTTTTTATTGTTGACATGTTCATACATTAGTTTTTGACATTTGTAATGAACATGGTAACTTTGGTGCAAGCATTCATCATGATACTGGACACTTACACCAACATTTAACATGTTTATATTTTTGTAACTTGTAAGTGTTAATAATGAACACATATACATTACACATGGAAATTAACACGTTTGAGTTAAATGAAATCTAATGTGGGAATGTGACATTAATACCCCTATGACATTTTTAAAGTTTAGAGGTGACATTGGATGTACATTTCACAGAAAACCTCTTGTTGCATTGTGTAGTGCAATTACTACATTGTATTGGATTTATGTAATTACAATAATGTGTACTGTTTATGTATCTGATATGGTAGTTTATGGAAGATGATTATACACACCTGTATGGACACATTTCAAATTACTGATTAATGTGATGTTTTGAGTTAAGAGTCCATTGGCATGAAGGCAGTTAGTACCAAATTGGTGAGTGTAAATAACATGTAAAGGTATGTTTCTTTAACATTTTTAAACTACCACATTAGACACATGTGCACTGCACATCATTGTACTGTTTCTTATAAGTTTTTTTAAATTAATGAGTCCAGATATAGGTGGTCATTCTGACCCTGGCGGTCTTTGACCGCCAGGGCGGAGGACCGCGGGAGCACCGCCGACAGGCCGGCGGTGCTCCAATGGGGATTCCGACCGCGGCGGTAAAGCCGCGGTCGGACCGGCACCACTGGCGGGGTCCCGCCAGTGTACCGCGGCCCCATTGAATCCTCCGCGGCGGCGCAGCTTGCTGCACCGCCGCGGGGATTCCGACCCCCCCTACCGCCATCCAGATCCCGGCGGTCGGACCGCCGAGATCCGGATGGCGGTAGGGGGGGTCGCGGGGCCCCTGGGGGCCCCTGCAGTGCCCATGCCACTGGCATGGGCATTGCAGGGGCCCCCGTAAGAGGGCCCCTACATGTATTTCACTGTCTGCTGTGCAGACAGTGAAATACGCGACGGGTGCAACTGCACCCGTCGCACAGCTTCCACTCCGCCGGCTCGATTCCGAGCCGGCTTCATCGTGGAAGCCTCTTTCCCGCTGGGCTGGCTGGCGGTCTGAAGGCGACCGCCCGCCAGCCCAGCGGGAAAGTCAGAATTACCGCCGCGGTCTTTCGACCGCGGAACGGTAACCTGACGGCGGGACTTTGGCGGGCGGCCTCCACCGCCCGCCAAGGTCAGAATGAGGGCCATAATGTACACAGAGGAATCTTATGGTAACAGGTAAAACAGTCATTTACCTCAGGCACCGGCAATACTTTCTGCAACAGACATTCAACACTCAGGTTTATACAACTGAATTTATTTGCAAGTTGGGTGGTCAGAATGAGCATTTTTGCATTGTTTGGAGCACCAACACTGAAATTGAAAGTGATCAAGGGATGTCTAGACAGAGTCCATTTGGGAGACATGTTATGCGACATGTAGAGGCAACAAGAATTTAAGACACATATTGCCAATAGAGAAGGTAGGCTACTTCAACAGTCCACAAGTGGATGTGATTAACAGGTGCACAAACAAAAAGGGGCAGTACTGGGTAACAAAGGAGGTGACATGATGATAGACACATGACCACTAGGGAACTGTGCAGGGGGCAAAGGCAAATGTTGTCTGAAGGAAATTGGAGAAGTCCATATCTTTCTCCTCTGAAAAGAACTGTGCATCCCTAGCGGTTGGTGGTGTTTGTATGGGAGGCATCTGGGGCACACAGATATCAGGGATAGAAGATGTGGCTCCTCTGTCCCTGCCATCATGTGTCTGTGCCAGCAAGTAAGGCAGAACAGTATTGATAAGGGTCATATGGCTTCTCAGCAATGCGACAATCTCTCTATGGAGGGCACCTGCTATTGCTACGTAGGAGTTCAACTTGTGCTCCATAGATGTCATGATTGTAATGATGTAAATTTGTGTCAACCTCACTGGTATCAGATGTTGAGCTCTGTTGTTCTTGCCTGTGCTTCAAGACACCAACAATGTCAGCTAGGGACTCACACATACTATGCAGGCAGGTGTAGGTGCCTTTAATTGCCTGGAATGTATCCTTATTGGCATTGAGGCACCTACAGACTCCTTCTAGGATGCCCGCTATGGTCTCCATCCCCTCCCGCACCTCATCAACCATCTGCTACTCAACTCCTACCTCTTGCACGTAGGATCCTCAGAGTCCACAGCTGTGATTGGACTGGCCAATGCGGCATGTTTTATGGGTGGTGGTTCCTCTGGAGACCATGCAATGCTGTCAATCTTCGCCACATCCGGAGACATATGTCATCGCACATAATGCAATGCAGCTACACAGCTTGCTGGCCTGTTCTGGCTGAAAGGTTGAGTGCTTGTAAGTGCTCCATTTACCATGTGCTGCGCTTATTTTCATCATGGATATATTGATGTAAGGTTCACTTATTGACACTACTACTGAGAACTGTGCACCATGTCATCAGGGTGCCTGCATTCCCTCTAGCCATTACTTAGCCCACAGCTCCTGACAAAGTACACCATGCCAATCTGTTTTGCAGTGGCGTATTACAGACCAATAGGCACTGTGAACCATCTCTGAAGGGGATAAGCTAAGTTATACTTGGAAATATGTAATCAGTGAAGCTCACCCTATTTAATTATTACCCACGTTGGCCCTTTGCAGATTATCACATATCTCTTCACTCACTTGTACCTGTACATGACTCCACTGTCATTCATCATTTTGGCTCAGGGCCAGAGATCACTCTTAAACACTGATGACACCCAGATCATACATTGACTTTCAGGAGACATGAACACCACCTACATTAGTTATAATATGCAATCGACCAATCTGCCTACCTGTATGTCAGAGCTATGGCTCATGCTGAACCTCACAAGAGAGTAGTAATAATCTGTAATATTTACCTACCCTGATTGCTCACATAACTAGGAACAGACACCCCCTCTCCACCAGCCTCAAAACCTGCCCATCATCTTGGGCACCTGGCTCTTTTTGTCAAACCACAATTACCTGTTTAATATCCTACTTCTTTGACATATGTATCATAAGCAGATGTTTCGGCTTATACCTCCCTCCTGACATCTACTACACCTTCTTCCAGGCCCACATCACATGTCAAGTGTAGTGCACTAATGCCCTCTTCTATGCCATCCCTTCACAGCTACTACACAATCAAAAAGCAACAGTGCATTCCTGTCACTTAGGCTACCTTGAGGCATTAATATCACCCCTCTCCTTCTTGACATCCAATGGTTCCTCATTCAGACACACTGGAGTTCAATGTGCTTACTCACACCTACATGGCACTACACTACCAGGGAGCACCAAGCTCACACACCATGTATGCTTCAGACAAACACTGAACGATCTCTGGTGTGCATCACTCGCAGTTGCCCTCACCCAAATATTGATTCATACAAGACAATAGGTAATGTGGTCTCTAACATGGCAGGCATCACCTGTGACATATGATCCAGTACATCAGGAAAGCTGTGTGGAATGTGCTTTCATGCTAGTGACTCTACACATGGCTCTTCCCATGATCATACTTGGAGATACTCCACATACTCAAGCCCTGGATCCCCTCTCAGGTGAATGGTTAGTCCTCTGGCAAACCCATTCCATTAGTTCACACTCCACATTTGCCTCATGGTGTCACAGTAAGGTTGGGCAGGTTTCTCATGTCCATGCATGTTGTGCTGTTCCAGTGCAGATTGGCTGCTTTGTGTTGTGGGACTTGTAGTTCTGGTCACTCATGTTAAACATTAAACAGTTTCAATATTCAAAGGACAACATGGACTAGGAAAGCACATCACACATGGACATGAGAAACCTGGCAGAGCTGGAAAGGCCTGGACAAATTGTCACGGGGCAAGAAACTGACACATGTGATATATGGGTTGACATGTTAGACATTCCTGCCCTTTCCTTTGCACACGGCTCGGACTTGGCAGAGTTTGCATAGTTGCAGTGTGCAGAACTCCACCAAGTGTCATAAGAACTCTGCTTCGCTTAGCGGAGTTCTGCAAGTGGGCAAAGTTCCTTGCCACACCCATTTGTGTGACATTTAACATCACTGGCAATGCGAAGCGAATTCTCGCGCTGGAAATCTAGCACAAATGTTACCATGTGGTGTGCATGGGCTCAGCCATCTTGATTTTTGGTTTGTTGGTGCTGGGGCCTACTTTTATCCCTTATTAATCTCTTTCATACTACACTTGTAAAATGTATTTTCCCCTAATTTTTAGTTCATCATCTTACCTTTCCTCTTTGTGCTTTTATATTTTATGTTTTTTTCTAATATTTCTGTGTTTTTTTTTTACTTTTGTAGCTTTACATTTTTTTGCTTTACTTTATTTGTTTTCCTTCCTTCCTTTTTCCTTTCTTCCATCTTCCCCAGGTGCCCAGCACCATGGCAGATCAGAGGAGAGGCAGCACCACGTCCCCGCAAACCGCCACCGTCAGCCACCTTCCTTGCGGGTGGAAGCATCATGAAGGGGTGCAGTATTCTGATGTTTTTCTGAGCTGGAGGTGGCAACACTAGTTTTTTATGCGCAGCACCACCTCCCTTCCACCCTGGAAGCAGACAGCAGGCCCAGGAGTGGGTATGGCCTTTGGGAGCACCTGAAGTGTGGATAGCCGGTGCACCTGGCTATGCACTGCAGCTCCATAGTGGGGTGCTCCCAGCAACAGCTGACTCACTGGTGCACTGACATCCTATATCAGTAGATGGACCTGCTCGACCCCCTAGGCGTGGAGGTTTCGGGGCTCGGTGTTAATTATTAGTTGAGTTCAATGCTAATATTTTTTCCAAAACTGCAAGCATGCAGCTCACACACAGGTAAGTTAACTTTATGTTACAAATATTATGTGATCATCATCTAGGCAGTTGCTCTGCTGTAATAAATCACACTGGTTGTCGGCGCTCGCTTGGGCTGATTATTTCAGAAGTAATGCAGAGACTCCTCCTGTGTCCTATCACTAAAATAGTGATAGTTATTAATATTAGTGAGTTAGCACATTCTCTCTCTTCTCTGTTTCTTTATTTTTTGTAGTGCGCAAAGTGCCAAGTGATTCCCCAGCAATGTGAGGTTATGCATGCATCCATGAATGCATTACAAAAATCAGACTGTTTTGGCCCTTCAAAGGGTGTAGAGATATAGAATGAGATGAGAAGCCAAAATTGTTTACTGCAATTTATTTGTAATTCCAAAATGTAGTTTAAGGAAATTTGGAATAGAGTTAAGCAATTTGGAATAGGATGGTCCACTATACTAGTACTAAATAGGCCCTCTGATTTAGAAAAGTTCAATGTTGCTGAGTTTGTCTTTTTCTGTCAACAATATTTTTGGAAAGATTATTAATGACTGTACCACTAATATTTTCTTTTTTCTTTGTTTGTTACATCAGTCAGTATCCAGGGGCAAGAAGAGGGCTGGTGAGGCAGATGAGGGAGCTGGAGGTACCCCCTCCACAAGTGAGGGGGCAGGTGGCTTTGTTGGCCCCAGTAAGTCCTCCTGTTGTTAACATTAATACTTATTTCCCTAACTCTTACAAGCTCCTAATTTATTTAGTATTAGTTTTTACCTTTTTACCGTACCTGTCTCCTATTTTTTTTCCAATTCCTTTTCAATGTATCTATTTCCTAAATTCTTCTTATTCTTGCTTGATCCTATTTACTTATTTTTATATTTCAAGTTTCTGTATTTTACTTCAAACTGTCTGTCTGTACTAGTCTGTCTGTAGCTTCCTTTCTTCTAATTTGTCAGGAAGCTTTCCCTCTCCCCTTATATATTTGCAGACTCGTGATACTGTAAGGGTCAGAGAACCCATGTACTCTACTGAGAAGATTGCATGCTCAGGTAAGGTAATCTACACATGCCTGTTGAGAAGGCTTTCTTTTTCTTGTTACAGCTCAAACAGTAAAAAAAAAACAAGTGTTTGGACATGGTCATGTTATGGACCCTCCAATGTTGTGTATGTATTATATCATTATTACAGTATACCAGCAGTTGATGATATTGCACCATGGTTGGAAGTATGAGGAGGAAGGCTCCATTACATTTTTCAATCAAGCCCATATGGCCTTCAGTGATCAATTCTTGCACCCTTTTATTTCCCGTCAAAAACTCAGATTGATCAATAGCTCTGCCCCTCCATTACAGAAAGTTTTTGTTTGGCTTGACTACCTGGTTTTTCTAAAATTGCCAACCAACAAAACGCCCACTTGATATTTTGATAGAGGATATGTCTGTAACCAAGTTGTACTGATGTATTATGGATATATTTTGCTATTAAAAAAACAATAGGGGGAAGCGTATCTGGCATCTAAAATGTATAATGTTTTTTTTCTAGCAGCACTGACCACAAGTGCTGGGTCCAGCAGCGACAGCACCAGCAGAAACGCGGTAGTCTAAGAGGTTGAAGTGGGAGTCTCGGAGGTGACACTGGCGGGCAGTGGTAAGCCACCTGCCTCACGTATTGACAATTAGTAATATACTCATTGCAAGGGTGTACTAGTGTTCTTCACTCACTCCTGAACACCCCACTTTAGCAGATAGAGCAGGAGTTGAGTGTTATGGGCCTCTTATATCTGCAACTTAGCAGACAAAGGTTCATAGTGAACTTTAACTTTGATGAGTTTATGGAAAGTCAAAGAAGGATGGAAGGAGAAAGGATGGGCGAAATATAATATGAGTGAAAAGATGTGTGGGTGAAAGGGTGCCTAATAATCATATAGGTGGGTGATAGGATGCATGGGTGGGTGAAGGATGGATGAAATGGAATATGAGTGAAAGGATGCCTGTCTGGATGGGTAAAAGGAATCCTCAGGTGGGTTGGTTGAGGATCTTGGTTGGCTGAATGGGTGAAAGGATGCATGGGTGGGTATTGAGTAAATAGATGTCGGTGAAAGGTTGGTTAAGAGCCATGTTTGGAATTTGGATAGTTTGCAATGGTGAAAGAGTGTATAAGAGAATGTAAAGCTTAAATGGTGTGTATCAAAACCAATAGGTGACCTCACCCTTCTTTTTCCCTATAGTGTGGGGATTGCTCCACGTGTCCTGTAGTGCCCTTGGAGCCACAGGCTCAAAAGCCCACACTTTCTGCCCTGGCTGAAAGTCAGAACAGCCTTCTTGTCATGCCATTGCTTGTGCAGTTCTTGGCTGACCTGAAGGTTTTTAGTGGCCTTTTTCATGTACATAGTCTCCAATATCTTGTTTAGAGGGCTTGATGGGTTGCTCCCATCCCTCCTTTGCAAGAGTTAGTGGACCTGTAACAGGGTGCCCAAACAGAAGTTCAAAGGGACTGTAGCCCTCTCCCTTCTGATGGATATCCCTATAGGCAAAAAGGAAGCATGGTGATAGGATATCCCATCTCCTCCTGAGTTGTTCAGAGAGTCCCATTAGTATACCTTTGAGAGTTGTTTTAAACCTCTCAACTAACCCATTTGTTTGGGGATGGTAAAGGGTGGTAAATCTATAGATTACACCACATTCTTTCCACATAGTTTTTAAGTATGCAGACATGAAGTTGCTAACCCTGTCTGATACTACCTCTTTTAGAAAGCCCACCCTGGAGAAAATCCCCAGAAGGGGTTTGGCCTCTGCAGGAGCAGTAGTAGTCTGTAAAGGGATGGTTTCTGGATACCTGATGGCATGGTCCACAACCGACAGGATAAATCTATTGTCAGATGCTGTGGGAGGGTGGGAGGGACAACAATGTCAACACTTACCCTTTCAAAGGGTACCCCAACCACTGGTAGTGGGATTAAGGGGGCCTTTGAAATGCCACCTCTTTTGCCACTGGTTTGACAGGTGACACAGGAGCGACAAAACTCCTTTGTGTCTTCAGACATATGGAGTCAGTGAAAGTGAGGAACCACTGTGTTCCACGTCTTAGTTTGCCCCAGGTGAGCAGCTTGAGGAATATCATGTGCCAAGGTCAATAAAAACTCTATGTATTGCAGAGGTACCAACAATCTCCTGGTTGCACAAGGTTTGGGTTCCCTTAGTTCTGAATACAGGAGATTATCTTCCCAGTACACCTTGTGGGTGCCACTGACATTTGCTGTCTCCTGTTTGACAGCTTGCTGTCTCAAACCCTCTAGTGTGGAACAAGTCTTTTGAGCCACATTTAACTCCTCCCTGGCAGGCCCCCCTGCACCCAAGAGCTCAGCTGTGTCAGCTTTGAGTTCTATATGTGAATGGGAGTATTAATCACTATCAGGCATCATTTGTGCTAGATACAAGTGTTACCCAATCCGTGGTTAGACCTGTGGAAACTCCAAACCTCTCCCTCTCAGAAAAGAAGTCCACATTGAAGCCATTTTGAATAAACAAGTGGCTAATAACTTGTCAGCAAATGTGCCAGTTATAATTGGTTCAATATGAATGATCATGAGATCCTCATTAGTGAGACAAGTTCAGTAAATCTGTTGAGTCATGATCTTTTAATTCAGACAAAGGATGATGATGTTGATTTCAAATTAAAATCATAAGAAACAAAGGTGATAATGTTCCCAGACCTCACAATAGAAGACTTACCTCCAGATTTAAGGCATGCTATGAAAAGGGATATTTGGTATTTTTCAGGAAAGAAATGGGCCTGATGAAAAGTGCAGACCCAGAGCAAATTGCTGTAAAACCAAATGCAGTTGAGTCTTGTACTCCTTAATACAGGTTTATACTTGCAGGGGAAGAAGGGAGTACACCTGTCTCTGGTAAAATGATTGAGCAGGGCATTTTGAGGAAAGTGCTAGGAAGCCCATGTAACTCACCTAAAACCAGCATGAAAAAGTAATGTGGCAAATAAAGAAAAGTAAAAGACCTGTGCAAAAACATGAAATAGTGATTCTATGTTGTCCTGTGGTACGGAATCCAGCAGCAATTTCATTTCTAATTGCAGCACATGTAGAATGCTTCACAGTGACTGATTTTTGTGCAGCATTTTTCTGTGTTCCTCTTCATCAAATAGTATATTTTAGCATTCAGATTTAAAGATAACGTCCTTGTTTGGTGTAGAATCCTAGACGAATATACTGAGACTAGCTCAATCTTCTCACAAATGTTCTAGAAAAAAAATGGACATTTTAACTTTGCCTTATGAATCAGTAGTAGTGCAGCACATTGATGATTTGATAATTGCAGCTAAAACGAAAAAGGGCTCTAAGATGAACACAAATGTTTCATTAAATTATTTTTCTAAAAATGGGCATAAGGTGTAAACCACAGTACTGTCAACAGGAAGTAATTTATTTGGGGCAACAAATTGAGAAAGAAAGTAAAAAGATGGCTAAATAAGACATTTCTCTGATTGTGAGAATTAATCCACCAACTACACATAAAGAAGTTAGACCTTTTCTGAGAATGGTTAGCCAATGTCATCAGTGGATTACAAACTTTTCCTTGATTATGGATCTTCTACAGAGATTTGCGGTGTACTGGAATGAAGGAAAGCATTGCTAGAATTCAGACACTTGGGCCCAGATTTATGAAATGTTTGGGCCGCTTTTGCTTATTTTAGACAAAAGTGGGACAAACCTACCAGCATATCAATATTATGATGCTAGACCAAGCTATCGTCAAAATAACCAAGTTAGCGTGATTTTTTTCAGAGCGTCAACCAACCTTCATAGTATTGCAACAATGATATGCAAGTTAGGCATCCCCTTAAAAAAAATGACACAAGCCCTCCAGAGCCATATTTACCTCCTGATGTGAAAACAATGCGCAGAAAGGAAGCGGACCCAAAAGCCAATTTGCGTCACATTTTAAAACCTAGTCAGACCAGGCTTTAAAAAGAGGACCACATACCACCACTTAAGGACAACACACAGAAGGTTCATTGGCAGCCTCCGGGACAACATGGAACTGTTATTGCTCCAGCTTGGCACATACCGCAGACGTCTGCGACAACAGGTCCCTCCACCACCGCCATAGCAACCCCAAACAACACCACAGCAGCCACAAAGGCAGACCAGAAGGTGGGAGAGGATCTTTCAACAGAGTACAATCATCCTTGGGATCAAGGTGTCATCAGGAATTACTGTCTGAACAGGGAGTGAGTAGGACACCTGCTGCACCACATTGCGCCAGACATCACTGCAAGGGTTGCAACTCCAACAAGCATCCCACCCATGACCAAACTCCTCGCTGTCATCCATATGTTGGCGCCAGGATCTCTGTGTTCCTTCCAAAGGTTCTGGATGCAATCATACACCTCACACCCCACCACATCTGCTTCCCAACACCCAGCAACTGCAGCAGGAGACCAAGAAGGTTTCTATCTAATTGCAGGGTTCCCACATGTGCTGGGCGCAACAGACTGCACCCAGGTCCAACTGGTGCCACCTGCAGCAACAGAACACCTATACAGGAACCACAAGCACACCCATTCAATAAATGTGCAGGCCATTGTGGACCACCGTGGGGGATTCTCAAACATCCATGCCAAATACCCTGGCACCGTACATGATGCCTATATATTCTGGTATTCCACCACCAATGAGTGGCTCCAGGATGGGCAATATGGCAATGACCTGCTTGTAGGTAACCCACCATACCAATCAGTAAACAGACAACACACCTACCATGTAGGACAAACAAGACATACACCACACTAAACACAGATAGGCAGAGGGACACAGATGTACAGGCAACAACACATATGCCACATGCCACACTATACTGCTATAATTGCACATTACCACACATATACACCTAAATGTTTATAAAACAGCCACAACCTGACTGGCACAGGTGGAACTATGTCCCCTTTGCACACAGAAACAGGGGACAGACCACTGCAAGTGTCCACTGGCTAACACCTAAATACAGATCCCACACAAATTACACCTAATAATGCTTAGCTCAGCAATGTGAATGGCATAGGCAATGACAATGTAAAGAAAGTCACTGATAGGCACAGCCCCACATCAGTCATGGGGTTCAAACCTCTGGCAGAATCAATATCAAATGCAACCCAAGTGTTTCTATGACCAACTATTTATCACCTACACATACTAGACATACCAGTAGTGTGCACATTCACCTGTCTGCTGCATTGTGTCACACACATAGAAATATAACATTACCTGCCATGAAAGACCATGGGGGTGAATCAAGAGAAGTCATGCATCACCTAGTCTACTGCCAACTCACATGCGCCCCTTAGTGCCCCCTAACACCACCATGTGTGTGCCGTATACATGGAATGACCCACCATGGTGCAGAGTTTGTGCATTACTGTAAAGATCATGGATGCCATAGTAGGACTCTGTAGTAGTATAAAGGACATACCTGACCTTTCATACATCGTGCATAGGGATCCATGTAAAAGAATGGTGTGCCCCATCCCAACGCCTGCACTGTGCATGTGTTGAAAGTGTCTGTTATAAATCATGTATAGGAACTTAGGATATTCTTCTGTACCTTTTTGCTCATCCTCCAATTGTGTGATTCACACCATAGTACACTTGATGGCTGGCACAGTCATCATCTGTCACAAGGGGTCACAATGTGTAGCACTGCAAGCGTAGTGTGACATGGTAACATAGAGGCCAGAGTTTGTCTTTGTAAGACTACCATGCAGTCTCTACATATGACACCACTGTGGTGCAAGGAGGTGGAAGGCTCCACCAATAATAGGACACTGACACATATATGGACAACACAACACATATTTGCAATGGCTGAACCATCAGTTTGGATTACATTTTACAATCATGTCCCTGAGCCACAACCCAAGATTGCCATGTCCATCCGCACAGACCTGTGAAACCATTTCACAAAACAGGAACATACTCTATACCAGAAACAATTTTGAGTCACCACTCCACCTAAAATTAACATTTACCGAACCACTATCAAGCATTACCAACACATCTTCTCTCATTCCTTTGCAGCCGACCAAGGTTAGGGCATACAGCCATGGATGATGACTCCATTTGGCAATCCCACAATGGTGGAAGAGTGTGCATATAATGAAGGGCACAAAAGAACATGAAGTTTGGTGGAGAGGGCATTTGGGCTTCTGAAGCCAAGGTTCAGGTGCCTGGTCCTAACAGGAGGAAGCCTATTTTATGCTCCACCACTGGCTTGAAAGATGATACTGGTATGTGCAATCTTGCATTATATATGTATACGGACCAATGTTCCCTGGAATGAACAGGTAGGTGGCCCCAACGAGGAGGCGGATGACAATGATGTGGCACATTTGGAGGGGGAACTACAAAATACTGCTGCAGGAGTTTGCAGGAGACTACAAATTGTAAAAAACTTCTGCACATAGTGACTGTACAGATATAATCACGTTGTGAATATCACAAATAAATTACTTAGCACCTGAATCTCCATGGTCTACTTATTCTCCGCATTTACCATTGGAATGTAACTCATACCTCAGAGAGCAGGAAAGTACACACCAGTTACAAGTATGGTTCCAACATAGTTTGTGATGTACGAGAGTGTAGTGCCTCCATGTCAAATATCAGTGCCATATAAATCACTGGAATGTGGCTCTTAAAGGCCTAGATACATGCACCACAAAATATAACATGCCATTAAGTGGCCAATGTGTAGATTCCTAGCCCTTTTCCCACATCACCACCACACCTGGCTGGCAGTATGTATGCCAGAGGGGCATACACAAGGTAGGGGCTGTTATCAAATTATGTTTAAGTAATGTAGGGACTGAACAGTGTCACACCTGAGGCAGATCACAGCTATACCAGCACTGTGCATGTGTGACAAGAGGGGACATCCTTGGTAACTAGGGACCTTCAATTAATATTCAGGGTTAGTAGCCAATGTTAGAGCCAGAGCCTGCACTGTATATCAATGGACATATGTCCTGGCACTGCTACTGGGCCCAACCCTGCCACATGGTGTGCTGTACCTCACTTATGGCACACGCACGTTGGCTGTGGAGTGCGCTAATGGTTGTTAGACAAATTAAGCAGCAATGGGTACTGAGCCACTATCCAAACACATGGCCCATCGTCAGGATTTATAAATAAAATGGGACAATGCACCACCAATTTAATGTCTGTACAGAATATTGGCAGAGTGTGTTCCACTCTCAATATATATTCTACACACACTTGTCACACAAATCTGGTGTCTTGACACATGCCTACAGCAAATTTGGATATACATGTAAAGACTGATGTACAGGTATATGGCCTAGGTAGCAAAGGGTTTGCAAGTACCAACATTGGTTAACATGTGTCAGCAAGGTAACCTAGTATAATCTGTATAACACCATCACACAGCACATATCAATACACCACTTCTTGTCACTTCCATGCTGGACCAAGAGAAAGTTACCAACAGTGACACAATTCCCTAATATGTCTAGGTAGCCAAAATGCCAAACAGGTGTGGGATGTGCAAAATGTCCAGCAGTGTCCAACCATGTCACACACCCATTAAATATTGAATGGGACTAGAAGTATACAGATATGTTGCATGTAGATAATAAAAAAGCAGGACTCAGATGATTTCACACACTAACATCATACACTCATGGTAAGAGTGACATAGGTTGTGGTATGCAGGAATAAATGCATACCTCTGTTCAACAAAGGATGTGGATGGGCAGCTGAGTGATACCCACAGATACTTGGAAATACAACATGGGAGATCACTTGGAGACAGCACAAGTGCTGTGGGAGGTGTAATGTCATCTGCATGTGGAAGTTTTGTAATCTTGCAAAGCCAGGCAATGTGACGGTGACTATCATGTAGCCAGTAGTAGAAGATTTGTACATCTACAATTTACACAAGTCACACGTTGCATCCTGTCCATGTATGACCGGACAATTTTGCTGTAGAAGATGTGTACATAGTGTAAGCAGCCTAAAGATTGGCAGTAATGTAGGACACAAATTAGTCCTAACAAGTTATGCAGTAAAAGGTGGAGAAGGTACACACATAGACCAATACTGACAGTGCAACACATCAATGTCAACATGTGATCACCACACATATTTACAGAGAGGATAGCTACATCAGTACATAACCTACTAATGTTTGCCACAACAATAACTAGTTAGTTGCCCATCACATACCGACATGACAGGAGGCAGTGACAGATAACATCATCTGTCCCCTGGCACATTCCTAAATTAGAAGCCACAACAGAGATACAACCCCTAACCAAGCTGCCCATGGAAATTATAAGGATATAAAATCATGTCTGTCAGGCAATGCTAAATGATGAGACATGTCCAATGTTGTGCAAGTAGTCAGTCCTCAGTACATGATAGGGGAAGGCTGACATCAAGTACCCCAGAGGAAAAAATATATTCCAATCCTTTTTTTCACGTTTGTGCATGTGTCTGTCTACAGGGGAAAGTGCATAGCTCTGCTGAAGAGCAATCATGAAGAGGCTAGATCCCCACCCAAAACACCCTAACACCATAGCTCAGGCTACATTGACTATTGACATATGCACTGTGGACTGAGTGTTGTGGAGCACCATAAACCTGTACCTAAACATGCAACCATAGATCTGTGTGGGCAGAAAAACTTTCACAGTAGTGATGATGAGTGGGCTGCCACCTTTGCCAGACTGCAACACTGCAACATAGTGGTATGCCATTGTATGTGACAGTCATAACAATCGTGATGTGGTCGATTGTGAGTACCTAGTTGGTGGCATGCACACATATGCCAGATATCTCTGCACACATGTACCACTTAAATGGCACAGGCCTGCTAATGTGTATTGGAGTCTGAAAAACAGGCAACCTTCCACAAATGTAAGTGCCTATGTAGCACAAGATCATTGACAGGAAAAATAACCTGATATGACTACACAGGCATTTGTCAAAGTCCAATATGTGTGCATGCAGGAAGATAGATATGTGAGGTTTCATATCCCATGAACACACCGCTGTGTTCACATGTTACTGAAATGACACTACACATTTCTTTCCTTACATATGGCACATATCAACCTTCATTGACACATGTGTGTACACCATCTCCTGCAACTAAGTTGCATAGGGAACTATGTGTCACAAGTGTAGCAGAGCATCATGAAGGATGAACCTAACAACACACCACAGAGTGTAAACACATGCACATACATTGTCAGGGATAACGTGATTTCAACCCAGCCGTAGTCCACTGCATCCTCTGAGTACTATTTGTCATGGCTGTCACATGCTTTACCATGTATTAGACATAGCCCATCAAATCTATTCTGTTGTTGGTATCAATGCATATGTATATCAGATATTACAATGTGGTACACCCACAAATATGTGTTAGAACATATATGTACACTCATAGAACACATGTTCCAACATGTATGTGGACACAGTCTAGCTACATATGCACAAGGTATCAGTCATCGCATGCATCACACACATATACAAACATATAGGTAAAACATACTGATGTCACCATCAAGATACAAACGGACATGCACATAAATGTAGGCCTACTATACTGACAACATAATTGCGTAGCCCCTTTGACATGGTATGTGAATCTGGGTGCACTGTAAGCTTTTCTAAATAATTTCCACACATACCTGTCATGCGTCAAAATATTTTGACGCAAATGGCTAAATTCCATACTCTGCAAGCCCAGAAAAATAACTCCTGGCCCCTGCGTGTCAATCGCATGGCCACAGGACTTGTCAGGCTGTATGGATGGAATGCCACGCACGACCATCATACGTAAAAAATGTAGATGCAAAAGCCAAAATGTCATACTTTCCTAAGCAGAAAGATGACACCTGGCCCCTGAGCATCAATTGCAAGTCCACAGGCCTTGTCAGGCACAATGGGGAAAAATGACGCATGCCTGTCATGCATCAAAAAAATGACATGTTTCTGAAAACATGATGCACAGGCCCAGGAAGTGATGAAACAGGGCACTGTGCCTGCATACATGGTACAGTGAGTTCACTTTTACTTTCATTCTTATTGTATGTGTTGTATGTGACTGTCTGAGGGTGTGTGGCGCTGGTGTTGTTGATAGATTGGAGTTTTTTGGAGTGTTTTGTTGCTGTGTCCTGTTGCTGTTGTGTCAAATTTGTCTTTTCATCAGTCTTTTGTGGTGTTTTTGTACTGTATTTGTCACTGTTTTGTGGGGTATTTGTCTAGGGGTAGTATAGTTTGTTGGGTATTTCTGGTAGGTGGGGTAGCTTTAAATTTATATTTTTTGTGCTCTTACATTTGCAGTATACAAAAACTACATTATGTCAGGGAAAGGGAGGATGTCAAAGATGACAGATGATGAATTGAGGGGCTTTATATGGCTTGTGCAGCATTACCTACCAATGATGCTGATGTTGGGGGGCCGTGTTATCTAGGAATACCCCACAGAGGACAGGAAGCTGCAGTGGGCCAATGTGCTCCATCACCTAACAAGAATATTTGGAGCAGGGCGCGATGACCAACAGCTTAAACACAGTTGGGCTGACCTGATCTCAAACGAACAAGACCTACTGGATCACCTGGGTATTCAGATTGGTGGAGCAGTTTGTAAGTGTCCCATTTGCATAGCAACACCATTATTTGCATATGCATGACTGGTGGAGATAAGGTTGAGTGCAGCATTTTTTGTCAAGGGATCTGGACAGGTTGAATTGGGCCTGAATTAAGAGCCCGAGCACCATCTTAATGCTGCCATTGTCATTTATAGTAATGAAGCAGAGCCGGGGCAAAAGTGCCATCTTCCCTGTACCATAATGAAAAAGTGGTGTGATGCGTGCAGAGCACCCACTCAGTTTAGACCAGCACAACATGAGGCCTGCGCCAGGCATCATGTATGGGAGGTGGGCCCTACCCCTGTATGGTTGGGGTAAATTACATGGGTCTTAGAAATATGATACATTTCCTGTTGCCATATTCCCCACACTTTGAATGGCTGCTCAGAGCATGTGTTAAAAGGGAGATATCATTGTATATGATGGGTCTCTATTTACTCAACATAAGTCGTGCTAATCTTTTTGTTGCTACTCCTGCTGAGTACATCATTTGCATCCATATAAATTGGCGCAATTGCCCCCTACCTCTGCCATGCTGCGTTGCATGTTTTATGAGGCAAACACATGGCAGGGAAAGTGGTGCACTAAGGGCCACAAAGACTGTAATAATGCACTTGGTGCAACACTACTTTCTATAACCAGCCTGTGTCATTGGCCAATGCCATTTAAGGGAGCTTGTCTATGCACCGGGCCCAGACTACTAGCACTTTCCTCTTCCTGTACATTTTGTATCACATACAGCCCAGAATATGTCTATTACCCCACACATGTGCTGAATTTGTACCACAGGCCTGCCGCATCTTACAGACAGTATGGGGCAGGCCTGTATCTGCACCAGCACTAACACATTACTCAGAAACCTGCACCAACACAGGCATCCTTGGGCCACAGAGCAAGTGTGTCTGTGTTGAGGTGAATGTCTTTGTGCATGTTGGTATCCCTTCCTGGAGAATAACTGGTACACCTGTTGAAGTAAGCCTCAGCAAGGCCTACTAGTGCAAGGGGTTCACCTTTCTCTGCACAAAGTCCCCAGACCATGTAGGAAGAAGTTAGCACAGGAACTGAAATAAAAGACAAAGTTTATTAACCTCATGAGGTGGTACTACAGTTCAAACAGCACCCTTAGGCAATGCTTGAAGTAGCACACTGAACTGAGAGAGCATGGTCCTTTTATACCCACGCAGGGGCTAAAAGGAGGTGGTACAATTATAGAAGCAAGACTTGTATACATGTAAGGTCATGTGGAAAATGCACAGTCGACAGGTAGGAGGAGCTAACAGTTTTCAAGGACTAACAGCTGCAGACCTTACTGAGCATGTGCGAAAGTGGGAGATGCTAAATATAACTTGTCACTAGGCAGATTTCAAGAGTAGTTAACAGAAAGGTAGGACAGAGCACATTGTGAGCACATGGCAAAGAAAATGGCTGCCATGAATACAAAATGGATTCCGCGAAATGTTCACAATAGTTACAAAATACAGATGTCTTCTGCTAATGCTTCATCTAATCGCTGCTAAACTACAACAGACGACCCTTTCGACATTAGCTGAAGACATTCGCCTTTCTGGGATAATCTAAATATTCATCTTGTATATTTATGCTCATCATTTCAGCTATTTCTTTATCTAACATATTTTGTTCTTTCATTTCTGTAATAATTCTTTTGGTAGGCATACAAGCAGTAATACACATGGAGCAGAACATTGGACCACACTGAATACAGATACAGCATGTGAAAAATATTGCAATCATTACACACAGGATAGTCAGTAGTTTCCAGCCCCAGGCGGAAACAAGAGCCCAAAACCATCCAGAAAAAGTCCAAGTACCAGTCTCTGTGTGGATTTCTGCAGCAATTTTATGCAATTTAGATATTGCATCATATACTGAAGGTGAGAGATCAGGAATAAAAACACAGCAACTACTACCAATGATGCGACATGCACCACCTCGGTCAGCTAATATCACATCTAGTACCATACGATTTTGGAGCGCTACAATCCTCGCAATTTGGACCTCCTCAGTAATATTCCCAAGTGCCAGAACTGCCTGATTGGTAACAACTTCCACAACCCTAGTCAATCGTCTCACTTTCCTACTGTTTAACGCAGCACCCACAAAGGGGAACAATCCTAAATTAAAATCAACATATTGTTGCAGGCTAGTATCCGTTTGGTCTACCTCATTTGTACTTATTTCCCTTTTATATCTATAATGATGTCATTGAACAGTTTTAAATCTCGGTGATATGATGCAGGGGCCAAAAACACAGGGGGTAATAGAAAAGATACATAACACACACCTGACCACCCAACAGGTAGTTGGTAATATCCATAGTTACCACAAACAAAATATGTATTATGTGAAGCTGTAAAACTACTATTATTTACACCCTCAATAGTTAAAATCAAGGTACAATCGCTTATTCCTACTGGAATTCGCCCAATGCTACGTATAGATAAATCTGCTTTAGTTTTTGTAGCAGAAATCACAAATTGTTCTTTCTTGTCAGAGTCTCTTATATTTGTGAAGACATATGGTATTGAAACATTGTCCGGTTGATACTCTTCCCATTCCCATTTAGTTCCTTTGGCTTGGGGATACCCATCTTTGTCTTGGTAGCATACTTTGTTAAGGCAAAAAAGAAGTCTGCCCCCTGAACGTTTTCCAGATGCAAACAAAAGCGTGTACCAAGCTTGACAAGAACCATTGTGTGAAAAAGGAAGCGGAATGAAAGGTTCCTCCTTTCTTTTGATGTGCAGGTATCATTCCACATACCCAACAGTTAGTAGTATTTGTAGCATTATGAGTATGATGCAACATCTGAATGAAAGTATTATTGAAGCACGATTGACGGTGCTTCTGCTCCTGATAGGGAAGTGTAAAGTAATAGTGATCCTCTGGTACTGGAGTAGTGGCAACAAAAAACTCACGAGCAGGAGCCTTCTTTTCAACAAACCAGGTGATTGTTGCTGTAATCACCAAAACAACAACAATCCCCATAGTACTAATGATCAGTTTGTTATTCATTTTAGCAACAGTGATAATCTACCCTTTCAGAAATGGATTAAAAACAATCGTTGGAGCTCTCATCCCTGGGCAGCCGCTGATTTCTTCACCACGGGCCAAGACAGGTGTCACTACTCTAATGCATGGCTGATTCCCCCCCCCCCTTGCCACATTGGCTCTCCGTTTCACTAACCCAGGGCAATAGCTCAACCAGTTTTTTTCAAAACATTTTCAGATTCTTTCCTCGGTCTCAAATTATATCGCGACACTCCAGAAGTCGTATGGTCCGGGAAGACCTCTGCAGATTCGTCAGGTGATATAGCACGGCCTTTCTCCGTAGTCAAAATCTCTCGATGATCGGTCAGCACAGCAGGTTCCACCAAGGTAGATAGCACTCTCTTGCAGTGAGTACTATGGACCCAATTCTTTCGGTTCATCACTCGAACTGCTGTCCTTGTCGCAAGGAGCACCTGTTCTGGGCCTTGCCACCTTGGTTCCAAGCTGCTTGATCTTTCATAAGACTTAATCATCACCTGGTCACCAGGTCGGAGTTCATGGCCTTCACCTGTAGATCTCTCAGGAAGTGCGTCTCGAACCTGTTGATGAATAGAAACCAAATTGCTGGTTAACTGTGCCAAATAATCATTCATCAGGACACAAGGTACATCATATACGGATTTTGGCTTAGGAACTCCCCAAATATTCATTGGCCTCCCGAATACAACTTCATAGTGGGTCAGGCCAGTTCGCGAGTGTGGCACTGACCTAATAGACAATAATGCCAACAGTAATGCATCCGGCCAAGTTAAGGATGTGGAAGCCTGTATCTTCGCTAACTTCAGCTTCAAAGTAGCATTATACCTTTCCACCAACCCTACTGATTGTGGGTGGAAAACCGCATGGAACTTCTGTTTGATCCCTAATCCTTTCAGGACATACTTAATAACTTCCCCAACAAAATGAGGTCCGTTATCACTCCATAAAAGTCTGCAAACACCAAACCTAGGGAAAAATTCTTTCAAAAGCACCTTTGCTGTGGTAATGGCAGTATTATCCTTTGTGGGGTACGCCTCTATCCATTTACTGAAGGCACAAACCACCACCAAGACATACTTTAAATTGTTGCAGCGTTCAAGCTGAATATAATCCATTTGTAGAACTTCAAAAGGTGCAGTTGGTGTATCAAACCCTCCCGCAGGAGTACGTGTCCCTTTTCCAGGATTGTATTGTAAACAGATCAAACAAGACTGTACTACTCTCTTAGCTGTACTGTAAATTTCTGGATGCTCCCAAACTTGCGTAAGCAACTTCGTTATTGTTGAAGCTCCAACATGTGCCAGCCCATGTGCCATCTGAACCATAGGTTGTACAAAAGCTATAGGCAATTTCCATTTATCCATCTGCTTATTCCGCCAAAAGCCCTCATCATCCAATTCTCCATCTTCAGACCATTGCTCACGTTCTTTCACAGAAGCAGATTTCTGTATATCTAATACCTCTTGTCTAGCATTATGCCAACGTTCAGCTTGTGACTTCACTACATACATAGAAGTAGTACTTCACTTCATCACAGTCTCACGTGCTACGCGGTCTGCAAGAGCATTACCTTGCCCTATCTTATCGGTCACTTTCTTATGTGCACTACATTTCACAATAGCTAGTTTCTTTGGATATGTCAATGCAGTCAAGAGGTTATGCACTAATTCTCCGTGCATTATCTGCATCCCGTGGGATGTGAGAAAGCCTCTCTCCTTCCAAAGCAAACCAAAATCATGAGCCACTCCAAAAGCATAGCGGCTGTCTGTATAAATGTTCACACATAACTCAGTACTAAGCTCACATGCTCGTGTCAAAGCTATTAGTTCAGCTGCTTGAGCTGACTTCTGTGGTATACGAGCTGTCTCCACTACCGTGTGTATTGTGGTGATTGCATATGCAGCTGAGGTCGTACCATCTGGCAACTTCAAACAAGACCCATCAACCCACAATTCCCTGTCTACATCTAAAAGGGGCGTATCTTTCAAATCAATATGACCCTTTGTCTGTTCTTCGGTAAGGAATATACAATCATGTGTTTCTTGTGACTGAGGCTGAGTCACCGGATATGGCAACAAAGTGGCTGGATTTAGTGTTGCACATCTCTTCAGTGTAATGTGAGGAGCCAGCAATGTCAACTCATATCCTGTGATACGGGCGCTAGTTAAATGCTGTGTCTTTGTTTGATTTAAAAGAGCATCAACCGCATGGGGTACTAACACCAGCAGCTTATGTGACAAAACTATCCCTTCACTCTGACGTATTGACACAGCTGTTGCGGCAACTGAACGAAAACACCCAGGCAACGCTCGAGCGACAGGATCAAGTACTGCTGAAAAATATGCACAGGGACGCTGCTTATCGCCATGTGTCTTTACTAAAACTGACAATGCACATCCATCTTTCTCATGTACTTAAAGTGCAAAAGGCTTCATGTAATCTGGAGTACCTAACACTGGTGCGGAACAAAGGGCTTGTCGCAGCTGCCTGAAAGCAGTCTCACATTCATCTGTCCATGGGAGGGGCATTGGAGTATCTTTAGTCAAAAGTGCTAGCAAAGGTTTGACAGTGTGTGAAAACCCTAATATCCATTGCCTACTAAAGGAAGTAAGACCAAGGAATGCCCGAACATCTTTCTGAGTGGAGGGTACTGGTGTGTCTAAAATTGCTTGAATATGATATGATGTAAGTGGACGGCCCTCCTTAGACAAATGGTATCTAAATAGGTTACCTTTGGTCTACAATATTGCAATTTCTTTCGTGACACTTTATGATGGTGTGAAGCAAGAAAAGAAAGTAAAGACAAAGTGCACTTTTCACATTGCTCAGGGGTATCAGCCGCCAACAAAATATCTTCGACATATTGTATGAGAGCCACACCTTCAGGCAAAACAAAAGAATCAAGTTGTCGTTTTAACGCTTGACTATAAATACTTGGACTCTCCGTATAGCCTTGAGGAACTCTGCAAAATCTATACGATCGTTTATTCAAAGTAAAACCAAACAAATATCGGCTGTCAGGATGAAAAGGGGTCGAAAAGAAAGCATTCTTCAAGTCTATCACAGAGAACGTAGTTGCTGTCGGGGGAACCAAAGTAAGAAGTGTTGTGATGTCAGATACCACAGGATATTGTGGTATCACAATCTTATTGACTTCTCGTAAATCAATAATGAATCGGTAAATCCTAGTATCAGTATCCTTTTTCAGAATAGGAAGGGTCGGACTGTTACAAACATTATACAGAACTTCCTCAACAACTCCAACTGCAATAAGATCATGCACAATTCGTGTGAGTGCTTCTTCACCCTCCTGTGAAATTTTGTATTGAGGCAAACGTGGCAATACAGCTCCCTCCTTAACACTAATATGTACCGGTGGAGTAATCATTTGTCCCACATCAGTATCTGAAGTAGCCCACAAAGTACTAGGGAGTGAAGCTAATGCAATATCCTCTTTAAGAAGACAAACTCTTTCCATCACAGGATGATTATCATTTAACATAACACATACCCCTTCAGGAGAGCATTGTATTGTAGCCCTGAAATACTTGAGCATATCAAGACCCACAATATTGTCTGGTGTATTTGGAGAAAGCAAAAATGGACATGGAGCAGTAAATTTATCAACATGGAATGCAAGTGGTTGTGACAATGGGCTAGGGGGAAGGTGTTCCAGCGAAACCTATTGATGGAATGGTTAAGGCAGACAGGGGAGCCCTTGGAATCAATTGTTTAGACAAGGCGCTACGAGTAGCTCCTGTATCAACCAGAAACTGATCAGTAGAACCCAAAACATGTGCTGTAACATAGGGACCCCTCTGATCTACTGGAACTTCAACTGATTCCTTACCCCATCCTAGGCAATCCTATGCATAAGCAGAATCTTGGAAATCAGGCTGCACATGGTCAGACATCTGGTATTGGTTCCGTCTATCAAAAGTGTTAAACCCATCCAGCCCTCGTACAGTAGCATCAACCCTAGCATGATAATTCGTGCTTCTTCTAGGTCCTGAATATCCTGAGCGATTTCTCATTTGTCCCTGACCACGTGAACACTGCTGAACACGTAGTGCTGGACAATCGGCAGCCCAATGCCCAAATTTCTTACAATATGCACACTGATCAACAGACAAATTCGAACCAGTGTAAGAATAACCATAAGATCCACGTCCACCTCTATCACTACCTCTAAAAGGCGGACCATAAGCTTGACCCAACATAACCTTCGTCTTTAATTCTTTATTCTTTTTGTCCTCGCTACCATTTGCTTCTAATTCCTGACGTTCATAATACTGAGCCATAGTCAAAAGAGAAACCGGAGTAGAGGTAGTTCATGAACTTTCACTAGCTTTTAGACGACTAGCTATTCCTGGTAACAGATTTGCGACATATTTATTGACAAACAAATGTCTGCCTGTATCATCTGACAATAACTGACCGCTAAAATCATGAAATGCTTCTTCAAAGCGTGTAAAGAAATCAGAGACGATTCATCTGCCTTTTGCTTACAAGACGCTAAAACAGTCCAATCTATCTTTTTAGGGGGAATAATCGTTTTTAACTTAACTAATATGGCTGCAGGAAGATCTAGAATCAACTGATATGGCTTTTTCACAGGTTCCCTATCCCCGTCCATCTGTTCTAATTCTTTCCATGACGCCCCAAAAACTGCACGGTCATCAATTTTACGAACAGTTCTCCACATATCTGGCGGTAATATCAATCCGAAAAATAAATCAATGTCATCCAAAGTCATAGTACAAGAACTAATTGCTCCCTCAACGTCCTCATAAAAGGCGGCTGGATTTTTCCGCGGGTCAGGTAATGCTGTTTTAAGTGCCATTACATCTGCCCTATTCCAAGGAGTGTACACCCAATTATAAATAAAATAACCCTTAGCATCAACAGAAGTTTTATCATCACTTGTACCCAATCCTTTAGGAGGAACATACAAAGGCGCGGCCTCCCGCATTGGTTTCGCATGAACTATCATAGTCTTATCTGTTCCGAAGATGGAAGCTTGCACCCCACTGGTCTGAGATGTCCGTGCAACTTCGTCCACAGCCTTTTTCTCCTCTTGCAAACAGACTGCTGTAACACATAATTTCATTAAACGCCTGATTGCATCAGCCACCTGGGAGAAAACAAAAAGACCATCACGCATTTGCTTATGATCAGCTGCTACAGCATCGGGCTCTAACTCATCAGAATATTTACGATATAGTTCAATAACTTCTGAGCCAAATGCCTCAGTAAAATATAGCTGCTCCTTTTCCGTCCACCCTTTCATGTTGTCTAAAAGTTCAGAAGCAGGGACAACTCTACGAATTGTTTTACAAGCAATAGATCTAAGCTCAGACGCACGGTCAGCAGGCAACATAGAGCGACTGTCTCGCATCTTCTTTTGCTCTGAACTGGAGGCCTTAACTAACTCATGAGGGGCAGAAGGGACGACATACGGAGGTGGAGGGCGATCTAGTAACAATAAATCATCATGTGGTTTATTAAGGATAGGATAGAGAGGTTGCCTAACAGTGTATTGGCCAGTTACCTGTAATTTACGTTCTTTCTCTTCTAGCTCCTTTAAGTCATTTATTTCTTTCTTTCTCATTTCCAATACTTTCACATATACATTCTTCCGCTGCTCTTTTTCAAGCAAGGCTTGCTCACGCTTCACTTGTCCATGCACTTCTTTCTCCCACATTCGTACACAGTCAAACATATCTTGCCTAGACTTTCACGTACACATACATTGTTCCACATACTCAATCTTTCGCAAATCAAATGACCCATGCATAGGCCAACGTAACTCAGGATCCGCACAAGTGTGTATTTATTCCATAATGTGCTGTACATTATAGACGAAAGACCATGTTTAACATACATATCTCTATTTGGCGTCCCCTCTGGGGGTGCCGGTTGTGATTCTTCCAGTCTCAAATTGGTACCATTACAAAAGCAACACATCCTACGAAGTGCGCTAAAAACACGCATGCCTAAAATAGTGCAAAATATGCAACATTATAATCAAAGTAGCACTTAAGGTGCAGTTCAAATCAAAATAAAATGGAGAAAATTCTCCTCATTACCTGCCTATATAAATTGCAATTTAGATATCAATTCAAAGGATACAAATTGACTAGTCACCCAAAACACGAGAGCCACAGTAAGTAGTGCTACACTACATTACCAAACAAAGGCATCAAAACCCACAGCAAGTGCCGTAAAACGGCTCTTATCAATCACAGGGTGTCCAGGTTCCAACTGCCAAGTTCTAAAATCGACCAAATGGTCACTGCATGACGAATGAACAAAAAGGATCTCAGTCGAGGATTGGCGCCACCTGGATGGTCAAATCAGAAAGAAGGGAAAAACGTCAATGCCAAGACTCGGGTCTCCTCAGGCATTGATCGTCCGCAGCGAGATCCCAATCCTTCGTCGCGACCAATCCGTTGGGCGTCCGCGTCACCGATGAGTCCGTATTCGGGTGCCAATTTGTTGAAGTAAGCCTCAGCAAGGCCTACTAGTGCAAGGGGTTCACCTTTCTCTGCACAAAGTCCTCAGACCATGTAGGAAGAATTTGGCACAGGAACTGAAATAAAAGACAAAGGGGGTCATTCTGACCGCGGCGGACGGCGGTCGCCGCCCGCCACGCGGTTCCCGCCGAAAGACCGCTCCGCGGTCAAAAGACCGCGGCGGTCATTCTGGCTTTCCCACTGGGCTGGCGGGCGACCGCCGAAAGTCCGCCTGCCAGCCCAGCGGGAAACACCCTTCCCACGAGGACGCCGGCTCAGAATTGAGCCGGCAGTGTGGGAAGGTGCGACGGGTGCAGTTGCACCCGTCGCAAATTTCAGTGTCTGCTAAGCAGACACTGAAATTCTTTTTGGGGCCCCCTTACGGGGGCCCCTCGGCACCCCCTACCGCCATCCTGTTCCTGGCGGGAGAACCGCCAGGAACTGGATGGCGGTAGGGGGTGTCAGAATCCCCATGGCGGCGGAGCACGCTCCGCCGCCATGGAGGATTCTCAAGGGCAGCGGAAAGTCGGCGGGACACCGCCGACTTTCCGTTTCTGCCACGGCTGAACCGCCGCGGTCAGAATGCCCAGCGGTGCACCGCCAGCCTGTTGGCGGTGCTACCACCGACCTCCGCCATGGCGGTAATTACCGCCAGGGTCAGAATGACCCCCAAAGTTTATTAACCTCATGAGGTGGTACTACAGTTCAAACAGCACCCTTAGGCAATGCTTGAAGTAGCACACTGAACTGAGAGAGCATGGTCCTTTTATACCCACACAGGGGCTAAAAGGAGGTGGTACAATTATAGAAGCAAGACTTGTATACATGTAAGGTCATGTGGAAAATGCACAGTCGACCGGTAGGAGGAGCTAACAGTTTTCAAGGACTAACAGCTGCAGACCTTACTGAGCATGTGCGAAAGTGGGAGATGCTAAATATAACTTGTCACTAGGCAGATTTCAAGAGTAGTTAACAGAAAGGTAGGACAGAGCACATGGTGAGCACATTGCAGAGAAAATGGCTGCCATGAATACAAAATGGATTCCGCGAAATGTTCACAATAGTTACAAAATACAGATGTCTTCTGCTAATGCTTAATCTAATCGCTGCTAAACTACAACACACCATGGCAACAGAGCCTGGCCACCTAGTATTGGCAGGACATCTGTAATGTCATTCAGTTAATGTGCAGGTAGGAACAACTAAATGAGCATAAGTAAACTGTCATGGCATAATGGCTCAAGTGTGTGTGCCTTGTAATGGCACACATATATTAGAAAAAAGAAACAAGGATGTATCAATGCATTCCTCAACACTTTGCAATCCTCACACAACCCCTGGGCAGATGTCTGTGTTTTGCGGTGATAATGAGGTAGATGTCTTCAACATCTGGGGCAGGGTCAAAAGCTGTGAATGTCACAATGAGATGGCCACTGCAACAATCATTGCATGCCACTCAGATGCAGAATACTGTGTCATGCAGCCCCATATGGTCATGGAAGCGTAAAGCAACACAACACCTGCATGACAATACCATGTACATATGGTGCAGTTAAATACTATACAGGAGTGAAAGGGAAAATTATGCTTTGTAGGTGCCAGGGTCTCCATTATCTGACCCTATGTCTGACTGACAGATTATAGATTTTTGACAATTGCTCTGATCTTTCAAGAGGTTGACTTGCTCACTCAGCTTAACAAGCTGATTTTGAAACTGACGCCCATGCACAGAAATGTCCTAATATCACAAAACTATGTTTTCCTTTCATATATTGCAGGTGGGTCTCCACCCTACACCAATGGAGAGGTGTCCAGATTTGAAGACCCCAATGGTGCCAGTAAGTGTCACCTTGTGCGTCACATGTGGCATTCCAAGGTTTTGTGTGAGACAGTCTGATGTATGCAATGCAATGATTAAAAGTGCTGTGTGACCAATACTATGAAATCATCTGAGTTAGGATGTTGACATCATGTCTGAAACAATGTTGAGCATGGCTTGATTGTTGCACAAGTTACAACATGTGCTACTATGGAATTGTGTGTGCTTGGAAATGAAAAGCAAGCCCACATCTGCATTGATGTCAACCATGATAGGTGTCAGAACCGCTGTTTATGTGATTAGCATGCCTGTTACCAACAACTTTGTTACACCACTTTTGACAGCACTGTGTGCCGCACTTAGCTTACAGTTACTCACAAAATTGTACAGATGAAGTCAATGTATAGATGTCTCTAGGGGGCTTATGTAGGAGTCAGCTGCACCACTGATACCTCAGTAATCTTCAGATTTAAATTGAGGCCTTAGTCATGCAAGGAGCCGTATTGTGATGGGCAGCAGTCAGTAGAGTACACAATTAGTATACAACTCAGCTCTAGACGGTTGTGGTAAATGTTTGTGGATTACAGCAAGCTAGATCTCAGCAGATTTACCAACCTGGTTAAGCCATCATAATATTTGTGAGCGATCTTGGTCACGTCACATCTGCATATAATGTGAATGCTGAGTGTGTACCTGGTACTTAGGTCATGTCTGACATGCATGTGCACATGTTGTTAAATAGATAGGAATACTGTAGCAGCACCCAGTGTGGTATCAATCTTACTGTGGACCTAAGGGCATCCATACAGCCACCATGTGTGTGCCACATTACACATTTTGACAACATAGCACAGGGTAGGCAGCAATAGTTACAAAATCTGCATACAACTTTGGTGTCCTGTCCAGGCGTTGCCCAAACTATATGGGAACCTTGCATTATTTGTAAATGTGGGCATATTATGAGCAATGGTGTGCCCCACTTGTAACGTATGATCAGAGCAGGTCTTAAACCAGGACACATTAATGAAGCTTTACCACACCTTAGAATGCTAAAAAACATCAACTAATCAATACATTTTTTGATCCACTTTTCAAGCCATTCACACTGTGTATGTATATGTTATATTGGGCAGGTCAGTTTGGAACTTCAACTGTCATTGTTGGGGTCTAGCAGTATCATTTTTGGAAAGTGTGGTACACATGACAATAGCCAAATTTGGGACTGTATCCTGCAACACTCACAGCTGCTCATCACTGATTGGATTATCCTGTTCTGTACCACACATATTAGTTGTACTGGTGCTCTCATCTGCGTACATTACCATTGACATGGGTCTGACCCATGCATGCCATTTGTCAGCTTCCAAGGATTTCTGTTCAATACATGTTTTGACAACTCTGTAAGTTGGTTGCAGCCCACAACAACATCATTCATCTTTTTCATGTTAGGATGCTAGTGTGTGGCTTTGTGTCTCACAGTAATGCACTCATGTAATTATGTTCTGTACTCATTGACATGGCTTCACACAATGCATTCATTTATCTGAGTTGATGGATCACAGTAAACATAGAAATGTGACATGTGAACAAGGTGCTTTATTTACAGGTGCATGTGTCTTTTTCAATGCTATAGAATGTCTAGTTCATAGACCCTATGGGAGATCCTTAGCCAGCTGTTGTGCAATAAGAGTCCAGGGGTGAGGGACATGTAATGAGACATGGTTAGGAGAAGTGCGCATTAGTGAGGAGGTGTCCAATTGCCTATAGGTAAGATTTGAGACAATGGCAGTACACAGCAGACAGGTCATCCTCTGATGTGTGTGGTGCCTCCTGTGCCATGGGTAGTGCTGTTGTTGAGTTTGAGGGGGCCACACACATATCAATGATTAGAGATGTGGAGTCAAAGGTCTCAGCAGCTGCCATTTTTGGGAACACATAAGACATCACTGCAGCATGGAGGAACTACTGATTTCTCAACATCGTAGCAACATCATGGCGGTAGGCAGTCATGTTTTCCCTGAGGGAGGCCACTTCCTGCTGTATGGACTCCAGGGCATTCTGTACAGCCCCTAGCCTGTTGTCTATCATGCTGGTGACACTTTGGGAAGGCATTTGGTGAAGCCTCTGCCTCATGACAGCAGCTATGTCGGCCAGGGACTGCTGGAATCCATGTAGCAGGGAGTGGGTGCCTTCAGTGGCAGCTGAGTTGTCTTTAATTGAGCTAAAGCACCTCTGCACTCCCTCTAGGCTGCCTGCCATGGTCTCCATCCCCACCCACACATGCTTGGCCAGCTCTCGATGGACTCCTACCACTGTCCTCTAGAATGGATGTCTGGGTTCTCGGAATCCAGGGCTGTGTCATAACTGGCTGCTGCTGTGTGTTGGCAGCTGGGTGGTCCATGTGGAGACCCTGCAATGCTCTGTGTCCTCTCTGAGACTGGAGGTGGTGTCTGGAGGGAACCTATTATATATTGGAGAGTCACTCCATTGATGGTCGGCAGCTGGTCATCCATGTCAGGCAAATCCAGGACAGGCAGGTCTGCATCATCCTGTGCAATGAGATAGTGAAATGTCAATCTTGGATTGTGGTGGCTGTTGGCGTGGTACATCATTTACTTGCTTCTGGAGGCTCAATGTCATGTTACAGACCCAAAGTCGTAGTTGCATATCTTGTGTAGCATTGTGCCTCACACATGGGATGAGCTCACAAGATTTTTTGGTGCATATGTAGGTGCCCCTAGCACCAATGCAGCATCACTTTTCCTCATGCTCCGGTGGCTCAATGCCCTGCGCCGGGTTTTCCAGGTGGCGCTAAGGGACTTATTGTAGCTTACCGCCACTTTGTAAAAAAGCCCCTTCACATTCAGCAATGTCCACATTGCGTGGTACGGGAGTGCAATGGGTGTTGCTGTGGGCATGCCACAGCAACACCCATTATATTTTGACAATGCCTCAGATTCATGAGTTATCGTAAACCAGAAGCATTGACAAAATATAACGCCATCACAGGGGTGGCATGGGCACGGCGCAACAAAGTTAAATGCCATCCTCATTTTCAACTTTTTCTATGTGTGCTGCATTTTGCAACACATCTTGACAGAGCTAATGACCTTTTAAGAATGTTTTTGTGCAGAAAGGTGTTCCTACCTCCACAAAAACAATCAACTAATTTAGTGCCGGTGCAGGGAGTAACACAGGCGAGCCCCTTATTCTAGTAAATACTGCGCATCTCTGAGTTTTAAAAATGACGGTGCGCAATGCTGCCTAACCTGGGTAAGCGCAGCACACCTTCGTTTACTATTACATCTGGCCCTTTGTGCTTTGATCCCACACCACCTACTTCCTTGCAGGCTCCTTGTCCGTGACACCAGGGTGGCATGTAATTTGCCTTCCTAGTCAACATGGTGGACATTGCCACAGTAGTGTAATGTGTGCTGGCACTCTTTTGGTGCAATAATGCACTGGCACCATGAATGATGGGACTAGTGCAGCATTGCATGGGTAGGTCCATTGCATGCAATGCTTTTGTTACATTCTTATCTGCCTGTAGCAGGCCCCACACATGTGCTAATTGGAAGGGACAGCGCAAACATTATGGATTGTTTGCCCCTTTAGATTGACCCTCCCTAAATTTGGAACATTTCCTTGCACACAACATATCAGCAACAGGCATGTGTTGGTGAGAGGACGTTGAATGTGGATCAATGCAGGCATTTTGTTACTTTCTTGATGTGGCACAAGAGGAATGTGCATCTTGGTTCCACATGGTCTACTATTTAAAGGATGATACAGTTGCATTACAGGCTAATAAAATTGTGCCGGTAGTGCAACATGATGCCACTTGTGCCAGTTCTTACGCATGTTGATTGTACCATTAATCAATACACCAGCCATTAACAAAACACACTCAATCTTGTGAGATGGTGAGATTGCAGCTACTTGTACAACTGCGCACATGATGTTCACAGACATGCCCCATGTGTTGTATGTGTTGACTTTTATGGCCATTCCTAAATTGTGCATGTAGTTGTGTGAGTGTTATTGTTGGTTCCTCCTGTGTGGTTTGCGTTCCACAGGTTGCACACTTTAGGCTTGATTTTGTTCAAGTGGCACAACTCAGTGCAGTAGCAATATGTGCTGCACGACGCTGCACATTTACTGGAATATGGTACACCTCTTCAATTCCCCCTGCGCCTGTGCAAATTTGTTCTCCCTGCACCAACGGAGGCATGGTCAGGGTGTGCATGCGTTGAGGGGACAGATTGTTTATGTGCAGGATGTGTCCCTTCCTCCACATGTACAAGCTATTTTTGAAAGGTGGCATTTCAATATGTGCTGCAGGATGCAACATGCATGAGAAGTGCAGTGACACAAGGAGGACGGGAAGCAATGACTGCCAAGATGTATTTGAAGCAATTGCAAGGTGACAGTCCTACAAATCCACCTGCAGCATTGTGAGATGACATTCTAATTGACATGTGACATAGTCACCAGTATCCTCCGCCCATATCCTCCTGTTAGCATGTTAATAATATTTGACACATGCTTTCTGAAACCCTTTGTAAATGAAAATTAAACAAATACTTTTTTAATGTGTTTATCATCCGAACACAACCCACATGTGTAGGTCCATGCATATCCTTTGCCATCTGCAGTAGAATTTACTCTGACAATACATACCACTCATTAGTTGATCATACAATATTTTTGTCTTGTGTGCACCCTGCTTTTTCCAAATGTCTCTTTACATCTTGTGAAGCCTCAAATTGTAAATTTTAAAGTTCTTCAAAAGATTGAACTGACATTGATAAGAAACTATTTAAATGTTCAATTTCTGTTTCAGAATTCGCATTTGATGGCAATGTTCTAGACATAAGAGAAGAACATTTTGCAATTTCATCTTCAAAGTTATTTAACAGTGAAATCTCCACTCTTAGATGCAACACATTTTAGAACAACATCTTTTTGACAAATGTAAGGCATTGAGTTGATCCAAAATTCTTGGACCCATCTTATTTGAGGTACCAGCAGACATCATGAATCCCCTCTGGGCTAAAGTTGTTCAAAAACATAGACCATTCCAAAACCATAATGACTATTAGTGTAGGTTCTAACACTCAATCGATTCACCTTGCAGTATTATATAGCAGTAGCAATCAGTTCTACACATTTTGCTGAAGTTATATTACACAAGCACAGTGCCTCCACAACATAAATCAATGTACAAACTGCATATCCTATTCATTGAGTTCGATGATGGTGTCTCAGACAAGAACCATCCACAAATATAATGAAATCAGCCAACTCAAGTTGTACATCTTGAATTTCTGTCTTGATTTGTTACATAATTCTGAAACCTCAATACAATCATAGTGAAAGTCTTCTACTCCATCAACATCTTCCTCGTCTTCCTTTTTGGACAAAGCCAAGGGTGTGGCTGGTTTCAGACTAGTTTGCTCATAATTTGTCAGGTTACTATTTGTGAGGCATTTAGTGTGTGAATGAGACAATAATTCCTCAACTGAATATGAAACCAATACAATAAGTGTGTACCCCTGCCTCACTTATAAAAATTGTCAAATCAGTATCTGTGAATTTTCATGTGTCTGTTCAAGAACAGAAAATGTGCACCCTTCCTTTTCATGACAGAATAGATAAAAATCGTTGATATAGTTAGAGATTCCTAGAGCAGCCGTAGTACACTCCCAGACCTATATTTATGAAAAATACATACAACTGCGCTAACGTAGTTGTGTGTCAACATTTTTAACTCAAGCTACGTCATTCCCTAGCACCATCTGTGCACCATATTTAAAAAATGACGCACAATGGTGCTAAGGAATGGTTAGCATAGAAAAAATTACGCTAACCATTGTGACTTACCATATACGAAAAAATGACACTAATGCTGTAAAAGTAGTGCTAGACCATTTTGAGGCACGTATTTTTGACACAAAACAGGTTAGCGTCATATTTGATCACATTAGCGTGAAGAAAATGCACAAGCAAGAAAAAATATTTGGAAAGACAAGATGGAGAATGCAGGCCAGGAGAGACCCCAGGGAGACCCCAATCCCCCAAGTAACAGCCAGGAGGGTCCAGCAAAGTCTCACGAGAATGAGAAGAGGAAGCAGATGTGTCGTTTTAGTGAGGATGAACATGACATTCTGGTCAGAGAAGTGATGGAGCACCAGCATCAGCTTTTTGTCACCTCCAAATTGCCAGTTTGTAGGAGAGACACCATATGCCAGTCAATAGTAGACAAAGCCAACAACGTGGCAGAAGTGAGGAGGACTGTCACTGATTGGGAAAAGTGCTGGTACGATTGCAAGCACAGGAATAAGGAGAAACTGGCCAGGAACCAAAAGGCAGCACAGCAGACTGGAGGTAGAAGTCCTAACCAAAGGAGGACCTGGATGAGCTGGAGGAGATGGTTGCAGTGGTCATCCCAGAGGAGCTGGTCACTGGAATGGCAGGACAGCGCAGACTACCAAGAACTACCACAAATGCAGGGTAAGTTGCAGGGGGGGTGCTATCTGGAATCTCACAAATGTCCGAAGCGAGAGGCACATAGAACACACTCAAAGCATGCTAAAGGGCTGCATCAGGACACATAGGCCCTGAATCAAAATGCCCCATCGCCAACGAAGCCAAACTATGCTCACCATGTAAATGCAGCACATTGCCTAGAAGAGACGTGCAATTAATGTGGCTGTGCCACGACAACACTCATTGCAAATTGTCATAGCCCCTGATCCAACATAGCGTGTACATCAGAGACTGGGACTGAAGTCAATACCACCCCACTCCCTGAACCTCATTAGTGTTGATGCAGGTGCAGGATACTAGAAACAACAAGTATTGTTTACCAATGGTTCCCAGCTTATAATGTTTTATCAATTGGTTTACAAAAAGATGTACACCTACAGGCTTCATCATAAATATTGCATAGGAGAGCAGGAACAATTTGAAAAATAAACTGGAGTTTTCTGACACTGTGAAGAAAATCATAACATACAATGTCCATAATAAAACTCAAAGCAAGTTCGTGGGAATGAAGTTTCTCCAAATACTCAATACGACGTGCCAAGGAATACTGTAGAAAAAAACAGCCACAACATACTTTGGAATGCTCCAAAAAAACTTTTCCAGAGCACTGGGCCTCCTCAAGTGTTTGGGACTCAGGGAATGTCTGAAATACAAGGACATACTCACGCCTTCAAGAAACTCAGTCTTGGATTAATAAACTAAACTATAGAATATTGTGCACTAAACTGTGGATCAAGTACTCTGCCTTGTCTTAGTTCTTTGAAAGGAATCCGAAGGAAGACAGGATTTTGTGGTGCAAGAAGCTTAAGAGGAGGGGGAATCGTAGCAATGAATGAAGATACAGGAAGTGTCGCACAAGTCAGGATCAGCAGGAATGCTTGAAAGAGGAGAGTTCTGAAGGTTCCAGGCAATTTAGGAGGTGTGTGCAGGGAAGATACTTGTGCAGGACTGGAACCGGGCCAAGCAGTAATACAGGTTCAGAGGGGTATTCATTCTGGAAGGAGAGACTGTTCCAGAACAGCACATATCTCACATGGAAGATGAAAGTTTCCAAGGAACCTTGGGCAAGGATATGACCCCCTTGCAAACAGCAGGTGCAAATGCCAGCTGCAAACAATTAACAATGATAAACAAAACCCAGGGGTTTTATGGTAAAAGTCAGCAGGTCAGGGAGGATCCAGCTAAATGCCCAGGGAACACATGGTGCATCTGCAGGTGCAAGACAGACTGAACTAGCAACAACAGCGAAGGTTCAATGGTTCAAGAGTTCTAGGAGGGGGGCCATAGATTTCATGAGACAGAGAGGTGCCACAAGGGAAGTATTACATGAGCCTGGTGTGCCAACCCCACAGCACAGAGGGCATAAGAGGGGTCATGACAGTGAGGCTCATGACAATTCCCTCCCCAAAAATAAACAACCGGTGGAACATGGTTTGTCTGGGTGGTGGACATAAGATGAACGAACCAGGAGAGTGGCATGAACATTACCTGCTGTTTCCCATGATTGTTATTCAGGACCGTACCCTTTGCCATCCATTAGGTGAAACAAACAACCATTAACACACTTTGGGGCATATTTATACTCCGTTTGCGCAGAACTTGCGTCGTTTTTTTCGACGCAAATTCGACGCAAAACTAACTCATATTTATACTTTGGCGTTAGACGCGTCTAGCGCCAAAGTTCATGGAGTTAGCGTCATTTTTTTGCGTGAACACCTTCCTTGCGTTAATGATATGCAAGGTAGGCGTTCCGGTCTTAAAAAATGACTCCGATGCATATGCGTCGTATTTATACTCCCGGGCAAAAATGACGCCCGGGAGTGGGCGGGTCTAAAAAACCCGCATTAGCGCCGGATTTTAACGCCTGGGTCAGGGCAGGCGTTAAGGGACCTGTGGGCTCAGAATGAGCCCAGAGGTGCCCTCCCCTGTCCCCAGGGACACCCCCTGCCACCCTTGCCCACCCCAGGAGGACACCCAAGGATGGAGGGACCCACCCCAGGGACATTAAGGAAAGTTCAGGTAAGTATTTTTTTTAAAAAAAAATTGTGGCATAGGGGGGCCTGATTTGTTCCCCCCTACATGCCACTATGCCCAATGACCATGCCCAGGGGACATTAGTCCCCTGGGCATGGCCATTGGGCAAGGGGGCATGACTCCTGTCTTTGCTAAGACAGGAGTCATTTCAATGGGGGTTGGGAGTGAAAAAAAAATCCGCAAATCGGGTTGAGGCGATTTTTTTGCCTCAGCCTGACTTGCACCATTTTTGGACGCCCATACTCCATTTTCCCCCTACGCCGGCGCTGCCTGGTGTACGTCGTTTTTTTTAACGCACACCAGACGGCGCCGGCGGCTAACGCCGGCTAACGTCATTCAAGAAATACGGCACCCGCATGTCGCTTCAGAATGGCGTTAGCCGGCGCTAATTTTTTTGACGCAAAACTGCGTTAGCGCAGTTTTGCGTCAAAAAGTATAAATATGGGCCTTTGAATCAAGGTTCCTCTGTACTTAAAACTCCAGGGGACTGTCCAGGGTTCTGGATGGAGGAGGAGGGGAGGGACGGGCTTGGGCATGTTATTGTTTTAGGAGGGAAGACCGAAACACAGGGTGAATGAGTAAATCATTTGGCAGTTGGAGTTTAACAGCTGTGGGGTTAATGATCTTCTCAATTGGAAAGGAACCTATAAATCTAGGTTGAAATTTGGTGGACCCTGTAGTTTTGTTGCAACCCAAACCTGATCTCCGCTTTTGTAAGCTGGTGGTTGCTGGCTGTGTTTTTTAGCATTCTTCTGCATGTTTACTTTGGCTTGTTGTAAGAGTCATAACACCTCTTGTTGAAAGTTTGAGAGGTGCTTTACAAAGGCCTGTACTGCTGGTACATTTTCAGACGATGTGACAACATATTGAGGTAGCATTCAAGGATGAGTGCCTGCTACATTACAGAGTGGGGTATACCCCAGTGGCAGAATGCTGTGAATTGTTGTACACAAATTCTACAAAGGGTAATAGGGATTCCCACACTTTAGGCGCTACTGTTAAAAGACAAACCAGTGGTGGTCATCATGAAATTGGCGGTGACTGCTAAAGTGGGGATAATACCGCCAACAGGCTCGCGGTAATTACAGCCAAATCATGACCATGGCAGTGCTAACTCCCATAGACAGCCAATGTACCACACCATCCGCCAGGACGTTAACAACACGCACCTCAGTGGTAGCCATCAACAGCCAGGCGGAAGACAAGGTACCACCCACCACATTATGACACAGCACACCACCACGATTTCCGGGGCGGTACCAACACCTTCAAAAGCTTGGCGGAAACACATTCACAGAAGGCCACAGAATCACCAACAGAGACACAGAGAAGCTCAATGCCGCCATAGAACCGGAACTTCAAGTCTTCCCGATGCTCTTCTATGACATGCTCCACCTGGAACACCAATGGTGATGAAGATGACGTTGGTGAGTACAGCCGCCTAGTACACAAGGGAGAGAGGGAGGAAAAGGAGAGTGACACATACACACATGACACACACCATTCACACAGACACACCATACACACAACCAGCTGCAGACTTAAACCAAAGGCAAAGGACAGACAGCATAATAATACAAGAACTAGAGTTCGGCAGTAAAGAAAATTTAATTGCAAGGCAAAAGCCACCATATGAACCAATTTTGGAACATATATACATAAACAATTGTCCAGAAAGAGCCAATGTCCAGTCCAAGGTCCATAAGGCCCACATGGCCACAGGGCACAACCAAAGCCTCAACTTGATCCTGACTAACTATGCACAAAACTGTGCAGGGGCAACATCACGGAAGTGGACAGGCACCTCAAGGGGAATGGAGGCCGGGGACATCTCAGCTGAAGTCGGGAACTTTCCCACTGGTTCTGGAGGGGGCTACATGCCCAATTCCCAATGCTGGGGAGTGCAAAGTCACAGTCTGTGAGGTGGGGAACAGGCCCACTTATCCTGGAGGGGGCTCCACGCCCAATTCCCAATGCTTGGGAGTGCAATGTCACAGTGTATGAGGTGGGGAACTTGCCCACTGATCCTGGAGGGGGCTTCTTGTACAACATGGCCTACATACCCTCTGCTGGAGGTGAGGGCTGCTGTGTCTCAGCTGGAGGCGAGGGCTGCATTGTCTCTGCTAGGGTAGGTGTCTTCTGGCCAGCCTCTGCTGGAGGTGAGGGATGATGTGTCTCAGCTGGAGGTGAGGGCCGCATTGTCTCTGCTGGGAGAGGTATCTCCTGGGCAGCCTCTTCTGGAGGTGAGGACTGCATTGTCTTTGCTGGGGAGGTGTCACCTGGGCAACCTCTGCTGGAGGTGAGGGCTGCTGTGTCCCAGGTGAGGGCTTCTTGCCTGTAATTGATGGTTCAGTGGGAAACTTGTCTTGCATTTGTTGTTGAGTGGGAACCTTATCTTGCATTGGTGGTTGAGTGGGAACCTTTTCTTGCATTGGTGGTTGAGTGGGAACCTGTCATAGTTTAGACTTTTACTCTAGGCAAGACTGCTGGTT